>NW_027273883.1:28000000-28400000 GCF_046630095.1 Trachinotus anak
GTTTTTACAAACCAAAACTATCCTTTAAAAATAAAATTGTGTTGTGATCAAATTGCGTTGAACCACCAGTATTAACAGATATTTGAGGAAACTGCTGCATGTTTTTGATGCAATTTAATAAAAGATTCAAAACATGTAATTTCCTAGCATTAATGTTTCTAATAGTAACTGTGATGGCCAAAGGGATGGATTTATAACTGAATCTCTCTTTTTCGTCAAGGCTGCCAAACAGAAGGTTTAAAGTGACACAACAGCTGCTTGTACACCTGCGTCAGTATTTTCCTCATCATTCAGTTCACTACTGCACAGCTACATGTCTGTAAATGTCCATTAGCTCAGTGTGATTAGAAGTGGGAGGTGACCTTCAAAAGTGAATCCAAGAAAGAACGAAATCACGGACAAGAACAAAGGCCTTTTTTTTCAAAAGACTTACTACGGCTAAATCATCTGCACCCTCTGCTGGATTAAAAAAAAGTTATATAGTCTGTGCAAATGTTTCTAGGTACCTTCACAGTACAATATACAAAAAATGATATTGTGATTGTGATATTCACAATTTCATTTGGAATGGTAACCTTTGTATTTGATTTTCACTGGAAAAAAATATAAAAATGATGATAATGTGATTTTTGTCGGGGCTTGTACCAAACAAACATGTTCCCTTAAATCTGGGGAGTGTGATTTGCATTCTGGGTCGTCTCTGTAGCACCACAAGGTTTCATTCATATGTTGTGACACATTTAACCTTGAATCAAAAAAATTGCAGCTCCTTGCACTTGGCCATGTTACAGTTTTGATTAATTGTTCAGCCCTAATACACACACTGTCATTTTCCTACATTTATTTAACTTCATCTTCTCTTTGAATATTCTCATTTTCTTTTTTCTTAAGGTGGAAACACTGCAATGCTCAACTGATTCATTTAACACAGTCTGTGGTTGTTTTACCCCTCATACCTTCTGCCTCAGTCTAATGCTTGTAGATTTGATAACATTGGCCTTGTGATCATTGTGGAGACCATTGATTTAATGGAATGATTAAATGATTTTAAACAAAAACATAATCTCATAAATATACATCAGTCTAAACTTTTAGAATGGGTTCTTTTTTCATCTCCCATCATTCTCTCTTTCCTCATTTCTCCTCCTGTGAATGCTGACGTTAGTCAGAAATGCAGGGACAGAACAGCCTCCGCTGGCACAAACTTGTCTGACTGATGTCGATGCCAGATCATTTTGAATAAAAAAGAATGTGATGACGCACAGAAGCAATTTTACACAGTTTTGTAGTTCATAAAGGAGGGAATCCGTCTGCGTCTCGCAGTCCTGTGGCTTTCTGGCCTGTAGTTTATGCGGCAGAGTGTGGCGGCACGTCCCTGTGTTACTCTGCTAATCAGCCTGTAATCCCTGTGCTGCTGATGTGAGAAGTGATGCTCCATGCGACTCTATCATTTTCTCATCAGTGCGCTCTTTGTCTCTGCCTCTGTCTCTCTCTTCCTCTACGTATCTGTCTGAGGGACTGTTGCTTCTCTGTGATTGGGCCATTGTTCCCACTCGCTCACAGAGCCAGCCTGTTGGGCATGTTTACATGGATTCATGCTTCTGGGCTGCTGGCTAATGCAGCACCTTTGTTCTTTTAATTGCTTGCTGTTCTAGCCAGAGGCTGAAAGGAATGAATAATTCCACAGCTACATAATACTAAAATTTCCAGCTAGTGAAGAAGTTCTCACTCTGAATGTCAAATGTACCCAGACAGCTTGGTATGTGCTCGGCGTGTCATGTGAACGCTGTGACTCCGGTTTTGGCAGCGTTTATTATTTTAAAACAGAATAATCCTTAAACCAATAAAATATAAACACAGTAACTTGTTAAAGCATCACTAAGAGAACTGGTAGCTTCCAAACTGAGGTAAATTATTTGTCACCAGGTGAGATTTGGTAGAAGTTGTTGAGTAACAGAAACCACAACATCTCATATTACATTACCTTATGAAGTTGTCATGACGAAGACTTTCCTATGAACAGATCCAGCAGACACGGAGCAGCAGCCAAATCCTGGGAAGAATATCTCTCTCTCTCTAAAAGCTGCTAAATGTTCCACTATGATCAGCAATTATTTGCTGACTTTGTGCTGGTCATATGGTGCGATGTGGCTTTATTACAGCGTCTGCTGGAAACAAGTCTGATGAAAGTAGAATGCGTGGGTGGGAAAACCAAAAAAAATGAACTAAAAGAGGCTAAATCTCAGAGCTCTCTCATTTCATATTGCTTCTTACAGTACTTACTGGCCAATACATGAGACTGCCCTTGTGTAAAAATAACCTCATAAGTTGTCTATGGAAGCAGCTTATTACATCCTGCAGTCACGTTGTTTTGTCAGGTGACTTTGGTCGCTGCAGTAATTATGATGCGAGCAAAGGAGGAAGTGACATCGACAAAGTACGGTCGGTTTTCTTTTCCCCTTGTGAAACTGCTGACTTAGTGTTATTTCTTTTAACCATGACTTTACCATATTTATCATTGTAAGCATGACGACAAATGTCTCTAACCATAATTAAGCAATTATTTTAACCCATTATGATGAAGGTCTATTATGCCTGCCACTGGTATTCTCCTACAGGCTGTATTATTGTTACTATGACGACAAAGTTCTGGTTCACCTGGTACTGGTACGTTCCTATAGGGTATGGACAAATGGTCTATGTGGTGGTTGGAGGACTTGTGGGATAACACAGATACACCTGTGACACATCAATCCGAATGAAATGGTCTGTGTGGCTATATATTGGCTTATTAACATTAAATACACATCAAGATCAGTTTATTCCTCATTGGGAATAACTCACTGTCTGGCTACAAACTTACAAACAGAGAGCCTGTGTTACACGACACTGTAGGAGATGTGGAGTTTAAAGACATAGGCATTTCCCAGCAGGCAGGGTGTCATGCTTCTGAACTGCATTGTGGGAAGTGTACGGTGCAGTGTTTTTTGGAACTTGACCAGTACTAGGGAGTAAAAGTGAGGATACATCGGCCAGTGCTTCACCAAACTTCCCCTTTTTTATGTTTCTGTTTCTGACAAATCCCTCAATTCTCCCCCCTGTTCATGATCCTACATTTAAGAACCATACAGAGAAATGTGTATTTGCCTTTATGCACACTGTTCTCAGTGCCACCCTTGCAGAATTCACAGCTCCATTTAGAAGAGCCTAGAGGAGAAAATCCTGTAGCCCTGATTGCCTTTGAAAACCATAATACAACATGTATCTGCAGAGATGCAAAGAGCTGCATTGATTAATTGACAGGGAACACCAAGTTAAATCTTGGGGTCAGATTTTACTCAGCGGACTGCTGCTGTGCAGCTGTAGCTCAAATCTCCTCTTTCACTGCATATCCTGTTCCCCTCTGCTGCAAAGTAGATGAAAGTGTGTTAATAGCTGCTCTCTATCTGTTGGCTTCTCAAACACAGAGATTGATAGAGGACTGTGGGGGTGTTTGTGTGTGTGTGTGTTTCAGGGTTGGAGGTAGGGAGATGGGGGTCAGTGCTTGGTGTTAATAATGAGGGGAGGCTTGACATGAACAGGAAGCTCCAACAGAGAACGCTGCATGTTGGGTGATCAGACTCCCTGGTGACAGGTGAGGAGGAGGAGGAGGGTGGGGTGGGTTGGGTGTGTTGGGGGGGGTCTAGAGATAGATGAGGCGAAGCTATCAATCAATAAAGAAAAGCTTTTTATCCTCTGTTAAAGCTCTGTTCATTTCATTACTGTCAGGCACGTCTGGTGAAAGAGCCGAAGGTAGTTTTCCCTGGACGCTTTTTGGTATGAAGTGAAGTTAGAGATCTGGCAGGACGAGACAGGCCGAGGCACGACGGGACAGGCCGAGGCGGGAGAGCTGACCACACTGTGGAAACAGGTTGGCTACTTTCAGAGGCAGATAATTACAGCCCCAAATGCCAATTCAGTAACTGCTTGACTCAACACATTCCTGGATTATACAGAGGTTTAGGATTTTTCAATTCAAACCTTCAGTCAGTGCTGTCTACATAATCTTACGCTATCTCAAACTACGTTTTTGTTTCTTTGATTGTTTGCTCTTTTCCAGAAAGACACTGATCACAGGGCTCGTGATGCAACCAGTGTTTATTAAACCCGAATTATACTTTATCCATGACCTTGAGAATCCATGAATATTCGTCTGACATAATTTTAATCATTTGCAAATAAGTGATATCCTACATATTTAATATATTTAATATTTATATTAAATATATTAAATATTTGATATCTTCATATAGTATTTTTTGTTTCAGGTATAAGCAATCCTGCTAATTAAAACTTTCAAAGTTTCATTTGTCACATGACAAGGTACAATGTATATATATATATTTTTAAAGATATTTTTGGGGGCATTTTTTGCCTTTATTGACAGGACAGTAGAGAGTGACAGGAAAGGGGCAGAGAGAGAGGGGGAATGACAAGCAGGAAAGAGTCAGGCCGGCCGGGAGTCAGGCCGGTCGGGAGTCAAACCGGCGCTCGTCTGCTGAGAGCATCCGCTCATGTGGTACGCGCCCTAACCACGCCACCATTGGGCTGCCCCAGGTACAATGTATATTAAGGAAATTAAGGTTGGACTAAGCAGAGCAGGCTGTGCAAAACTGCTAAAGGAAGTTTTTTTTTTCAATATGATGAAAGAAATGGCAGAAAATTTCATTATAATCAGTATTATAGAATATCAGCCCTATTTCCCATGTCTATGAGGATCCGTGTGGATGTGTTGAAGTTCCTGTGAACACGTTCATGTCATGCAAACTGCCACCATAGCACTGTATGAAGGGAACCATGTCTGAACCATGTGTGTGACTGTTGTCTGTTGACACATATTTTGGTTGTTGATTCAACTCTGCTTCCATTCCAGAGTCTCTCATATAAAATCATACAGTGTGTTGTGTTTAAAGATTCTAATCATTTGCATCCTCAAGTTGTTCTCATTAAAGTCATGTACAACATGTTTGAATTTCGAGCACTGCTCACCGGCACATTTGTGTTTTAATTTATGTTTCTGCTGGTGGGTGCTACCCCCACACAAAAACCACAGAAACCACAGCCTACAGGACTTATTGCTATATGGATTTGAAAAGGTCATCAAATTAATGCATTTCAGCACCCTAGAAAATTAACAGGGATGGTGACACAAACACACACACATAGTGGCATTGGAGATGAAAAGTTTATCTGACGATACACAATATGAAATACAAGGTTAACGCTACACCGTGCACACGCAGCGTGTGCTGGTTCAGGTGGAGTATGAGAAATGCTAGATTGGCTCAATCAGAGGGGCGCTCTGTAATTGGTGGTTACAGATAAGGGCAGAGGCCTGACAGCAAAACAACCACAGCAGCTTAGTCTCTTCAACCTAGCACCAACCTGGAGTTTATTATCAAATCAATGTAAATTTGGCCCCAACTGCACACCCCTGCAAAAGGGTGCTCAGCATTCTCCATGGGTCCTTGATGTCTGCGTCACAAACAGTCATGTGACTCTCACTTTTGAATTGTTGATAAATTTGTCAAACATGTCAAACTGAGAGAGAGAGAGGAAATGATCCTTACGGCAAACTGTAGCTTGTGAGTAGGCAGTTTGGTGAAATGGGTCCAGAGACAAAGATGGTCAGAGAGGAAAGGCCACGATAACAAACTAATGGTAAAAAAAAAGTGTGTTATGGGTGAGAAGTCTGTTCATGAGGTTTCAGTCAGAGCAGCAGCTCAGCATGAATTAGCAGCTGTTGGTGCAGAAGCACACAAAAGGTTTGTGTCTTAATCACAGTTTCCCTTTTGTTCATTGTTAAGTGAAATGGTTGTTGTTTTGTGTGGGGTCAAATCTTTAGCTTTCAATAATATGAAGGGGTTTTCAGACACACACATCATTATCATTGAGATTTTTTTTTGATAAAATAACTTGTGTTTTGAAATTCATTGTTTAATAGACGTACCTTCCAATATAAATATAGAATAAAGATAGAAAAAGCAAAAGCACAAAACATATCTGTTTATTACCTGCTCTGATTTGAGATATGTGAGGTTCGTGAGCTGTGTGAAGTGGCTTCCTACATGTGCTTGTTATCATTAAAGAAGAAATAATGTCTTTGTTGATGAGAGCAGATAAACAGTTTGATTAAAGTTTGCTTAATTAAGTTTGCTTAGGAAGGAAACTTAATTCTGTTGAGACAGTAGAGTTTCCCCTGAAGGCCTGCTGCAGAAGGATTTTCTCTTTAGATTTAGATTTAGAGACACACACACACACACACACACACACCTCCCACAGACGAACACACACGATTATTCCACACTCTCCTTCTGTTAGGCTTACAGATCATTATGATTGATCAGAGCTGGTGTCCTTAGCTCCACTGCACGCTGCGACCGTCAGGATCTCTCCATCTGAAATCTATATTATGGAGCTGGACATGGATCCTTTTGTCAAAGTTGCTGCCACATTTGCCTCGTTGTCATTTTGAGGTTTGTCTCAGCCTGGAGACCTGGCTCAAAAACCAGACTAGACAACAGGCCCCAGCTTCTGGGTGGAGGACTGGATAGTGGACTGGTCAATCTATTAAAAACCATGCTTTAATTCAATTTCAATTCTACATGTAACAACACCAGTGAATAGTTGAACCAGTTTAATACTTACAAGCTGCACCTTTTTCATTCATTATTATTATTATAACCTGATCCATTGATGAGGACTATGATGGTGAACTTCTACACCTCCATCATTGAGTCCATCCTCACCTCCTCCATCACCATCTGGTACGCTGCTGCCACGGAGAGGGACAATAACAGACTGCAGCGTATCATCCACTCTGCTGAGAAGGTGATTGGCTGCAATCTTCTGTCCCTCCAGGACCTGTACACCTCAAGGACTCTGAGGCGTGCAGGGAAGATTGTAGCTGACTCCTCCCACCCTGGACACAAACTCTTTGAGACACTCCCCTCTGGCAGGAGGCTGCGGTCCTTCAGGACCAAAACCTCTCGCCACAAAAATAGCTTCTTCCCATCTGCTATTAGCCTTATCAACAAGGCTAGAGAGCCCCACTGTTGCTGATCAATTGCACCAATCACCAGAAAAAATTCCTTGTATGTGAAAACATACTTGGCAATAAAACTGATTCTGATTCTGATTCTGATTGCTAATATAAATGTTGCAGTCAGTGACACAGGCAGTTGCTGGGGGAGCATAATGTGACCTGAAATAACTTTATTGTTCAGACAAAGCGAAGCCTCTGGGCTCACTCCAGGCACTGAGTCAAGCATGTAGTTAAAATCCTTTTAATGGTTAGGTCATATCATATACAGCAGGTTGGTGTTAAATATCTGTGGGTACATTATTGTAAGCAATGACTTTCATTGTGATAGTTAATATACAAAATATTGTTCAGCACTTTAATATACATATTTGTGGTTTTAAGAACCAAACATGTATCTCAGTGTAGTTTTCGCTTCTCTCAGGCTTCTCTATGGAGCTCTAGTAACTACAGGTCTTCTGATTGGCTGACTGTTTTCTGAGTGATCGGATAAAAATGTGGCAGATTTCAGGTAAACACTCTTGCAAGGCTGGATGGTGGGTCCACTGAGCAGGATTTGGGGCTTGGCTGAGAGCAGTGACTGCTTTTTGACATCACAAAGTTCCAGAAGTCCTGACGGCTGGTTTTAAGGCTCAGTGTCTGAATACAGGCTGTGTGCATTTCTCTGTGGACTGAGGCTTTGATACTTTCACAGTATTAATATAGAACCTAGACCTGATTTATAATCAATAAAGGACATGGAAATATCACTTTGTACAGTATGGGACCTTTAAAGCAAAACTTCAGGTAATTGTTTTGGCTTCAATAAGTAAAAAAAAAGATGATCACTGATCCTGGCATCACTGTCTGTGGCTCATCCCTCATGAAGCGGAGTAATGAATGACTGCAGGTGTTGCCTTTTTTCTAATTAATAGAAGTATAATTGGACAAATTATTGAACTGACAGGTGAAATATGTGAGCAGACATGAGGAAAGCAGTTGTCTCTCAGGAAGAGACCAATCTGAACTCGGGTAATGAAGGAACAAATCAGCGGCTCCCTCCCCCTATTTGCTTCTATTCAACTTGATTTTCTTCTCCAGGGCCCAAGTCACTGCAGTCGCTCTCAGTTTACAGCACAAACAATAGCAGCTGATAGAGATTTCTCGTTGCGGCGATAAATAGAATCAGTGTAATCCCATTCCGTTGTCTGATCAGATACAAAGTCTAATTCATATCTTGTCTCTTCTATTTCACAGGTTCTCGTGAATCTCGGGGTCGACTGATGCAGCCATGGGCCAATTGCTGGATCTTTGAGAGAAGTCTTTGTCTCCCTCCTCCTCTACATCATCTCCCCCTGCCTCTCCCCCTGTTCTTCCTTCGCCCTGCGCAGCTTTAAGTTGAGTCCTCCAGATACAAGCCATCAGTCTACGATACATTCTCCTTCCCTTCATCTGCAAACCATGGCAAGCATTGTTTCTCAGATTCCTAGCCAGGCAAGGCGGCCCCTCCCAGTGCTACTCTTGTATTTTGCCTCTCTGCTGCTGATGAAGGGTTGGTGTCACGCAGCCCCCTCAGGCCCGGAGTCGGACTCCTGCTCCACTTTAGTCCAGAGTCGCTTCTTCGGCTTCTTCCTTTCATCATCAGTGTTCCCAACCATGCCTTGCTCCTGGACCCTGCAAAACCCCGATCCGCGGCGCTACACCATCTTCATCAAGGTGACCAAACCTACAGAGGACTGCGTGCCGTCACAGCTACGCACCTTCCAGTACGACTCCTTCCTGGAAACCACACGCACCTACCTGGGCATGGAGAGCTTTGACGAGGTGGTGAGGCTGTGTGACACCTCTTCCCCGGTGGCCTTCCTGGAGGCAGGAAAGCAGTTCCTGCAAATGAGGAAGGGGCCTCCCCGGGCAGGTGCAGCCATCACAGATGGAAACGGGGATTTCAAAACAGAGTACCTGGTGGTGGGGAAGCGTAACCCCAGCATGGCGGCCTGTCAGATGCTGTGCCAGTGGCTGGAGGACTGTCTGGCCTCCAGCACGTCTAACAGGCCTTGTGGCATCATGCAAACTCCATGTTTGTGCTGGGAGCCTCCACCACAGCTAAGCGAGGGGAATACCTGTTACCACAATGGAGTTTACCTGGAAAACTGTTTACCCAGTGTGAAAGAGAGTGGAAAAGATGGCGAGATAAATGGTGAGTGGAACAGTTTTTATATTTGTTTAAGTAAAAAAACTGTGGATTATGCTGCTATTCATACATCAACTGCACCTAAGTGCTAAGTTGTACTGCTGCTTCTCTGTAAAGCAAAAGGGAAAGACAAGCGGTGCTTTCAATGGGTGAAACAAATTCACTTTTTATTTTGTTTGACCTCAAAGTCACCTTGGAGTTTAGCACGCTCTCAGCACAATGAAAGACAAATGGCATCTTCAGTAGCAATCAAGCTGGTGAAAATGTGTGTGTTTTGTGAAGAGTGAGGATAATTGTGTGACACTGGTGCAAAAAAAGTGGAGTGCTTGGGCTGAAGTAGTGGGGGGAAAGGGAGAGAGAGAGGGAAATGGAAGGTTTATAGTTTCATCCGATGAAAACAAGCTCTGTGACCTTGAGAGGTCGGCACTGTATTCCACCGCTCTGCGATCCAGGGAGGGATACTCGATCGGCATCTGGGAAGCGTCAGGAAACAGAGGAGAATCAAGTGCTGATATCTGATAGCTCTGGGGATGCTCAGAGCAGTGGGGGTGGTGATGTAAAGGGAGACAAAAAAAGGAAGGTGGAAGGAGAGAGGCAGAAATAAGATGGGACAATAGCCCGTGGCTTGGAGTTTAATTGTCTTCTGCTTGATCCCGGATCTCCTTCCCTTCCCTCGGCAGACAGGATGTGGCTTGACATCTCTATCCTGGCTCCATCAGGACTGTGGCCAGAGGGATGGAACATTTCTTGGCTCCTCTTTCTCCTACTAACCTTTTCCACCATCTATCTCTCCATCGTTCCTCTGTTACTCTCAGTCGTCTCCCCTAATCAGCCCATGGTCTTATTCTCTCGGTCCTCCTCCTCCTCCTCCTCCTCCTGAGCCACCATTGCTGCCTCCCCATCTTTCACACCCCAGGCTGATAGTTGGCCGATACTGAGCCAGTCGTGGGAAGCCAACCAAGCAGAGATGTTGCGGTGGGTATCTCCTGCCTTATCCTCCTCCAATCTCCAGAGCGGCTAATACCCCCTCGCTCCCCAGCCTCCTCTCCTCTAGTTATCGCACTTATGTAAGTCAACAGCGGGGTGTGGGCTGTTTGTGCCGTAAGGTGTGAAAAATAAAAAAAGAAATATACCCTCCGCTGTTGGTTTGTGCAGAGTTGGGGGAGAATATAAGCTATAATGCATCCTTCTCTTTCTGTGTGCTTCAACTCACATGGGCAAAGCGTCTCCTAGATGATAATCAAAGGTGCAGAGTGAGCGAGTGGCTGTGGAGCCCTGTGATGAGCTCAAATGGAAGAGGCAAGCAGTGTGTGAATATTTGGCAGGACGGGTGACTGGATGGATTGAATTGGTGGATGAAGATAAAGAGGGGCTGGGGAGATGTAATGGATTTTGTGTGGAAATAGGTTGGGGAGTGGGGTGGTTATGGCCCACTGTGCAGTGAAGAGGGGAATAGACGGGTGATGGTTGTGAGTGATGAATGAAGGGAAGACAATGGATACAGAGCAGAGAGAGATAGATTGGCATAGCAGAGTAGAGGAGAGTGAAGAGGCTGACGAGAGCTGAGAGAGGGGCTTGTCTGATGTGCACCGGCTTGATGAGGATAGATAGTTGTTGCTTCAGTCAGGCCATACGCAGCTGGACCTGTTGGTCTCAGCACCTTCAGTAACCGAGCACTTCAGAGATTACAGTCTGTCTCCCAGCCTCCTTCACTCCCTCTCTGCAGAGAGGCACCAAGGGTCCCGCCCAGCAGCAGATGGAGGGGTGAGCCATACTGTCAGCACTCGAGCTCTGCTCATGTCCAGCTGATGAGGCTAGATGAGGCCTTTGGCTCCTTGTCGCTAGTGTGGCAGAACTGCCCTCTCCTCATATGGTCCTGTGTACCCAAAGAAGTTAGTCCATCTGAAACACAACTTATAATAGAGAATGATATGTCATTTTCTGTGTCCAAGCAGCTTATCGATGAAATGAGAGAGAAAATTATTTTTTAATGAAAACTTATTATTATATTAAAGGTCCCATATTGAATGCAGTGAGACTTCCTTTTGATTATACAGCAGGTCTATGTTCTACATTAATATTGTGAAAGTATCAAAGCCTCAGTCCACAGAGAAATGCACACAGCCTGTATTCAGAACTGAGTCGTCGGGACGTCTCGAACTTTGTGATGTCACAACAAAGCAGTCGCTGCCCTCATCCATGCCCCAAAGCCCTGCACACCTGGACCCACATCTAACCTCGCAGGATTTGGATTCTTTGGGTGTTTACCTGAAATTTGCTATATTTTTTCATTTGATTGCTTAGAAAACAGTCAGCCAATCTGAAGAGAAGCTCAGAGCCTCTCTTCTGATTGGCTCACCGATCTGTTGTTACTAGAGCTCTAGAGAGAAGCCTGAGAGAGGAGATGTAAAACTACATTGAGATGCAGGTTTTTGGTTCTTAAAACCACAAATATGTCTTCTGATGGATAAATAAAAACTGGAAAATAAAACACTGGAAATCTGTAAAGTATTGGAGATTTATCTGACAGTCCCCATGAATGTCGCCACAGACACCGAGTCAATAAAAATGCAAATAAATGAATATTGCAATACTTCGATCAGTGGGACAAAGTCTGAATCACTGTTGTGTTATCTCATTCGGTGACAAAAAGTGACATTTATTTTAATGAAAATCTTCAAGATTTCCAATGGTTTTTCATGATGATGATTAGTTTACAACAGATACCACAGGTGTATCACCAGTGTTTGACAACACATCTGGGGCTGGTTTTGTTGCCATCTTCATGGATTTAGCTCAATGGCTGGCTGGGAAGTTGATGTCTCAACCCTTAATCCTGCCTATAAAGGTTTGGTCCACCTAGGAAATGTTGGATACCAGTTTCACAGAGGGGTTTGTCTTTAGGTTCCTGGTTGGCATGCTAATGATTAATCAATAACCTGTTAATCACAAAAAAATTAAAATATTCACAGTATTTCTGCATCTTCTTAATCAATTAAGTCCATCCTGATAAGGGCAGGGGTAGCTCTGAGTGTGTATGGGTTCAGATCAATATGTTGATTTATAAGTTGATGGAGGTCAATTTGAACCTTTTATTAATCACACCAAATTGGACGTTGCCCGGTCGATCTCTGGTATCACAGCCATGATGCAGCTTACTTGTCTTCTTTACTCTGTCAATGGCATCATCAATAGGAAGCTGTTAACCTGTACTGATACTTATGTGACCTTTCGATCATCTTTAAAGGATGAAAGGATGCATCGCATGTTTTCTCAGTATCACTCCGGTTTCAGTGAAGAGGCTCAGTGTCCCTGAATAGCAGGAATTCAGGGGGAAGGCAAAGCAAAGATCCCAGAAAATGAATCTAATTATGAAATTTTTGCAAATATTTGTGGTGAGCTGCTTCAGTTAGTTAATTAATCATGTCATACATTAATTACAGCTAATGAGCAGGAGTCTGTGTTTAACATGTCCACAGCTCACTGTGTGAACTCAGCTCTTGTGGTATGTGAGAAATCTTTAACCTTTAAGTCGAGAGCACTGGTGATTTCAGGGCTATTTTGGGATGTTCTGACATTCAGATGGTCACAGTTAAAGGTTTTGGGACAAAATACTGGCTGCTGGTTGCTTCAGTTCAGAAACGCTGTCCATGACGATCTATTTCTGGTGGTCCTCCAATGTGTGTTTGTGCATGTGTGCGGATGCAGGGTAATTTGTGTCTCGATGTGTTGCTCGGAGCAGGAAGGGATTCATTTGTTAGCCCTCAGCAGACAGCAGGGAGGCAGTGAGTGATTAAAGGATGGAGCAGAGAGATGTGAGGGGATGAGAAGGCTCATGACTCAATCTGAATAAAACGTTGACGCTTTGAGAAAGCACCAGAAGTGAGCGTGAAGGTGAGGGAGGACGGGTACCTCGCTGTGCCGTGGGGTCGTCTGGGTTGTGACCGTGGCTGCACATCATACACTCTCACTTTGAGCTTTGCAGTTATTTTCAAGTGTGAAATACTTAATAAAGCAGAAAAGCTCGGAAAATAACCAAACAAGACACAGTGTCACGGATTGAAAGCACTCCGCACTGAGACTCAGTTGTTATCAGCATCACCTCATAGCTGCAAACAGCCTGGGGTAAAAAACCCACTCTGCTGGAATGAGGCTGTTCTCTGTTTCATTTACATGTTCTTTACACGTCTGTATGCAGCAAAAACACCACAGCAGCCTCAGACGTGAATGTGCATGTCAGTATTTTATTTTTTTACCGTACTTGTAATTGAATGATGTCAACATACGCACATACCTTTGTCAGGTATCTATGGTGTTGAAGTGAAACTTTCAGTCAGAATCACATCAGGGAAGCTCCAAGTTTTCACTTTATATTTGTTTGTATTTTGGTGAATGGGCCCCATACAAAGTTGAATTAGCTGCTGTTTTGTGTTTGCAGTGCAGTGATGGGAAACTTTAAAATGTGGTGATTCTCAGGCAAGTTCTGCAGTTTTAAAGAATGAATGAATGAACTTTATAAGGGCAGGGGTAGCTCCGAGAATGAACTTTATATATATATATGTATATGTATGTGTATATATATATATATATATATATATATATATATATATATATATATATATAATATATATATTATATATATATATAATATATATATTATATATATATAATATATAATATATATATTATATATATATAATATATATATTATATATATATAATATATAATATATATATTATATATATAAAGTTCGTATATATATAAAGTGTGTTTGTGTGTATATATGTATGTATGTATATACACACTGTATATACTGTATTATATTATAAAAGATCATTAACACAGCCAGTGTTATTATAAAAAAAAATAAAATAGTACTTCTAAAACAGCACAGCTGTTCTAAGCTCTGATAAAAAGATATGTTTTTAGTTGTCATTTGAAACTGTCCACTCAGTCAACAAGTCTGATATTTAATGACAGCGCTCCATATTTTTGGGGCATAGTGACTAAAAGTAGAATCCCAGAAGGTTTTTGTGGCAACCCTGTGAATAGCTAAAACTGCAGCTGTGGGGGATTCTGAGGTTTGAATAGGATCATAGAAAGACAGGGAGTCTGTGATATAAAGGGGGCCAGGCAATGTAGGACCTTAAAAACTAAAAGAGGAATTTTAAAATCAACTGTATAAGATACAGGGAGCCAGTGTAGGTTGCAGATAACAGGAGTAATATAATTTAATATCATTTCAGTTGTTGTTAAAACCCTGGCAGCAGTATCTGAACAGTAAGTAGTATAGCAATAAGCTGTCTTTTCTGGGACGGTATACAGAGCATCACAGAAATCAAGACGACCAGAAACTAAAGTGTGAACAAGCTTTTCAGAATCTCACTTTCTCACGTTTACGATGTTGTGCAAATGACACAAAGTTGTTTTGCTCAAAGAAATAAAATGTGCTGTAAAACTGAGATCAGAATCTATAATGACACCAAGGAATGTCTTTTTTGTGGATTCATTGATGTTTATTCTCAATGGTCATCAGATATAACAAAATACTCAGGAAGCAGAAGTCATACCAAATTGAAATATAGGTGTATCATGTCTGTGTGTTCGGATTGGACTAAGTTATGACATCTCACAGTTAAGGCTGGCTGATCTTTCCCACAGTCACATCGTCCTGTCGTCACCCTGTGAACTGGTAACACCTGATCAATGTGGGGGGTGGTGGGGTGATACAGCTGATAGCTTATGCCTTTAACGTTGGCAAAGGCACAAGTTGTTGGTCATGTATGGGCACAGCCCCACTATTCGCCTCCTTCAACCCTCACAGTTTGGGAACCTCTGCTCCAAATGAACCCACCAGCCTGTAAGACACAGCCCTTGGTATATTTATCTAAGCACACTAGCCTTGTGATAGGCTGCGTGGGGAGGACCTTGCCTCTGGCCCAATGCATGCTGGGATACAGGATAATTAGATGGGTTGGAGGGACGCGTACTGTGTCTGTTTGGTTGATCACGTCTCACGTGAAGATGGGTTGCCATAGTTTCTGATGTTTACGCCTGTCACCATAGTGATTACTTTGTATAAATACACTCAATGTCAAAATCAAAATCTCTCTCCTTTGTCTTCTTAACAAATGTGATTTGACTGAATAGTCAGCCCCCCTCCCATCCTGTAAAATTACATTTGACCAATAGCCTGTGGGTCGTAGTAGCTAGCAGAGCTCTATCACGCAGGGGTAGGAGGTAGGTGTGTTTGGATCTCAGTTGGCTAAAAGGATGTTTCTGCTTTCAACAGAGAGGTTTGAAGTCTGATTCATTCATTTCTACCTCGTCCTCCTCCTGCTCTCAACAAAACAGGTGAGGGAGGTGTGAGTGTAGGCCAGCAGTCCTCTACAGCTCCTCCTCCCTATGTTCTGCACTCAATTCATGTACATGAAGCCATGCTCACTTTTGAACCAATGATTTGAATCCCTCTCTTAAATATACCTCATCCAGATTCTGTTTCACTCAGAAATATTCACAGAGACAAAGATGCTCTAATTCCAGTTTCACTGTTTCCAGTGTAGCTTCATTTGCTTGGCACAAGAAGGTAAATTAAATCATTCAAACACAAAGTATTTCTGTTCATTCACCTGTGTTGCTTAATGCCTCATTAATTACAACCTACTACACCCATGGCATCATGTGATACTACTGAGCTATGTGTGTGTGTTTTTCTGACTGCTGCGTAGGACTGTCACAATATCAGATTTTGACTACATGATAATCGGTCCAAAGAATTCACAATATCAATATTCTGGCAATACCCATAGATATACCCATAATAATAATAATAATAATAATAATAGTCAAATTGCTGCACTGTACAATATTATCATATGTATATTATTAATGATATATGAATATTTCCCTTTATCATTAAGTCTAAGTCTAACATGTGGTCAGTTGTATGTAAACTGACCACTGTAGAAGCAGTGGCTACATAAACTTTGCAAACCGTGCACGTGCACACAGGCGTGTGTCACAGGTGCACTCTGGTACTGAAGCAAACAGCACCGCAGCACTGGTCTGCAGGCAGCAGAGCAGGGAGCAGGGGGGGGTGTGTGTTAAACTGACAGCTAAAGGAATAAGACTTGAAACTTCTGACTTTCTCCTTTGGAGCTTGGAGTGCACTGCCTCCGCTGGCCGTCTGAAAACTGTTGTGATACATCATTTCACTACTTTGATCACAGTCTAATCACTGCTGTCCCACATATTGATTGTGATGGAAGGGTAAAGAAACGGTAAAGGACCAGACGAAGCCGCAGTCCAAAAAAGTGACAGCATGAGGAAAGAAGAAATACTCATAAAGCCTCCTGACTTGCAGTTTTTTCTCGCTGCTGGCAGCCGGCTGCAGCTGAGGAAGATGAATGTGAGCGCCGTGTCTCTCCCTGCAAGCCGCTGCATGGCTCAAACACATTGTTGCTAAACTAAGGGATTTCCAGCCCGCCTCCATAAGGAGCACTGAGGAATCCTAAAGCAAGGCTAATGCATTAGCCGTGCACACCAGTGTGCACACGCGTACACGCTGTATACAGCACTCACATGCACGTGGTGAAACGTCACACCAGAAAATGGCACATACACTGGTGCAACCACGCACTGGTCCCTCGTGACTGAATGTGGGTGGCTGACTGAGAGAGAGAATAAAGCTGAATTTTGTGTGTGTGTGTGTGTGTGTGTGTGTGTGTGTGTGTGTGTGTGAGTGAGCATGTGTAGAGAGCGAGGTGTGGTGTTCACCACAGGGGGCGCTGTGTGGGCAGGAATAAACTGAGGAGAGACAGCGGTGCGATGCTCCATGCTGGCGTAGAGGTCGCTCCACCTGCAGGGAGCCTCGCAGCCCGTTTGGGAAGTTTTCATATGGAGCCTTTTCTCTGAGCATGGCGGCAGGAAAAACAATTGTACATGGTCACAATGTGTTCACCTCATTCATAATCAGTGCAATTATTAGAGAATGGTGGCTGATTACAAGCAACACGGTTATTTCTTTATCAAACAAATGAATCTGACAGACAGAGAAAGTGGGAGAATTCCAGCTCTGTATTGTAAGATTCATCATAACATTTCAAAAAGATGCAGCATTGGGCTTCATTACTTCACTGCTCTGCTTTTCACGCATCAACACACCCCTATGTGGACAGCCGTGTGCAGATTAAAATTTGTGACTCCACAGACTGTACATATATAAAACCGTACGATAAACTGTACGATATAAGACCTGCCGACTGTGAATGCTCCAGATAACAACATAGGTTCTTGTTTGGGAGAGACGTGCGAGCAGATCTGTTGTTGCCCAAATGTGTATGATTCTTCTCTGAAACAATGCAAAGAGCCAAATGGCATCAAACTCCTGTCCCTGTTCTCGTTAGGCAGTCGCACATGATATTTTTCTACTTTTTGCTAAGGCTGCACAATTAATTGAAATATAGTGGAAATTGCAACATGGCCCAGTGCAATATCCAAATGGCAGGAGCTGCTATTTTTTGGATGAAGGTAAAATGTGGAACAACATTGTTGCTTCAGAGACGCTCCAACCTATCAAATTCTCCGGATGTAGGGAAAAATTGCATCATCATCATTGTCATCATCATTGTTAATTGCAACTGAATTTGTATCAAATATGTCAATCGCAACATCAAATCAAAATAATCCCAACATGATTTTTTTTTTTTTTGCATATTGTGCAGCCCTACTTTCTTCCTTCCGCTTGCGCTCTTCTTCTACCACTGCAGCGGATGGCAGAACAACGTTGCGGTGCATTACCGTCAACAACTGGAATGGGGGCTGGATCAGGAAATGCACACGCGTGGAACACCAGAGAGACAAGGATCCCAGTTGTAGTAATGGAACCACGTGCACGTCTGCACAAGCGGCGTAAAGCTTGGTGTGGACAGTTTGTCTGTGGCTTTAACCCAACTGCTTGATCAACATGTGTTGAAAGGTTTGGATCCAGCCTGTTAACACAAACGTGGGGTCAGAAATCCACAGAGGCCCACAGACGTACAGTTCATCAGAGAGTGTTCAGACGCCTTCACCTATTTTCGCACTTTACTGTGTTGTTGATTTAATTTTAAAAGTGTCATGTTTGCCTACACTCAATGACCCATTGTTGGGGCACAGGTAGGGGCAATTTGGTTATTGGCGTATAATATTAATGATTTTCAGTGATAATCACCAATATATATATAGATGTTTACTACCAGTAGTAACCTCGGGGCACCACCCTGTCACCAGGGACCAATGACCAAATTGATGGCTCAGAATACAGTCTCAGAAGGTTGGTTGAAGGGTAAATTTGAGCACTGACTGTTGTGAATCCAGCTGTTATCACAAATATAATCACAATAATCACAGACAACGACGAGTTAAATTATAACAGGATTTATTAATAAGAGTAATAATTATTCAACATAACATCACTTAATATTAAACCGATTATAATTCAACTATAACTAAAACAAACATTGGTTACTAACTAGATGATTACAGGCAAAACACATATGTAACAACCGTGTGTGTGTGTGTGTGTGTGTGTGAGAGAGCGAGAGCGAGAGAGAGAGAGAGGATGGTGACGAAGTCACGTGAGTGACGTGTCAGTAGGAGCCAAGATGGCGGCAGCGTGAGGTACTCGCTAGAGCCAAGATGGCGGCTGGCCGCAGAGTGTGAATGGCGTGAACAACGAGAGCAAAGGGAGGGGCCCTTGAGCTTTACGTGTCTGACGCGACCACACTCTATGGTCTGAATGTGAGAGAGATGTAGATGAGATGTGTGATTGGGAGGAAAGAGGGAGAATAGAGGTGAAGAGAGGAAAGAGAAAGATGCAGAACCAGAGCAGCAGGGTTCTGTGAGTCGCCGAGAGGTCCAGTAAACTCTTTCTTCACCACACAGTAACACTGGTCCTTTAACCGGTTATAGGAGTTCACTGGCTCGCTCACGGTAGCGAGGCTGCGCAGCGACACCGAAGTGTCCAGATGCTGGACACAATAGCAAGTCCTAGTTTAGCAGAACAACACGGAATGTGCTGATACTAGCGGCTAATCACCAAACAATAAAACACAGTAAACCATAAGCACCGAGAATAATATTAATCACAAAACAAACAACAGCATAGGACGCACTTATAAGTCAATAAATGAAACACTCTACACTAACTGTGTCTCTGCCCAGACATCAGCCTCTTACTGTGAGTTGCTCCGATCCTTCGGAGTTAGAACAGAAAGTATCTGGGTCTCCACAGCTCGGTCCTTGGCTGGAGCTCGGTCCTCGGCTGGAGCTCGGTCCTCGGCTTGGAGCTCGGCGGGTCGTGTCTCTCTCCTGACGATGACAGTGATGAATTCGGCGGCAGCGGGAAGATCACAGATGAGGGACGGTGAACTTTGTCCTTAACAAAGTCGGCGCTCGTCCTCACGGGACGTGAAATCAGCTGATTGCACAGCGATCTACGTCGGATCCGAAAAGAAATGAAAACAAACAAAGCAGTCTGTGCGCTCGGCCCGCGAGTTGAAGACTGTGACCTGGGCTTTAAGAAGTTGTGGAAAAGGCCCAATGTTGCAGATTGCTCCCTTTCAGCAGCCGAGTCGCGGAGAGAGCTGGAGTAGCTCTCTGTAACTGGTGCACGGTTTTGAGTGAAATGCCTTAACTGTTGGATGGATTCAGGTTTTATTTGATCCATGTCCCCATAAGGATGAACTGTAATGGCTGTGGTGATCCTTTTCATCTAGTGCCATTGTTACAACTCTTTGTTTCATAACGACTTTCCCGTCAGCCTCTCTTGTATTTTGTCTTTGGTGCCACTTAATAAATTTTGCATGCTAACATGCTAAACTAAGACGGTGAACATGGGAAGCAGTATACCAGATTAACATGACCATGTTAGCGTTGTCATTGTGAGCATGTTAGTATGCTATCATTAGCATTAGGCTCAAAGCACCTCCGTGTCTGTCTGAAGCCCAAGATGGTCACTGTGGTAAACATTATACCAGATTAACCTTCATTCATTCAAACCCTTATTTATACAGGGAAGGCCAGCGAGAGCAGGCTTTCTTTTTCGGGGACGCCCTGACACATGAGCATGTTAGCATCGTTGTTACGAGCGTGTTAGTATGATTAGCTTTAAGATCAAAGCACCACCAGCCTCACAGAACCATTAGCATAGTAGACTCTGACATATACAGAGCTAGTGACATGTAATTAAATGGCTTTTTTTCCCGTAGCACACAGTAACTTATTTTGAAAATGACACATGACATGTAGTTAGTAAGCCTGTATATGAAGCCAGTGAAAACCCATCCTGGGTTAAGGTTACGGCATTAGCTCGGAGGCTGACCCACACAGCAACTACAGAAATGAACAAGTGAGGAGTTTTAACAAAGTTCAAGGCAGTGACCTCACCACTAATGAAGTCTCTGGCCTTTATCAGCTCCACCTGTTCTCTGTCAGAGCACTCACTTGAACTTAAAGGCAGTGTGAAGCAAGTTGAGGAATTGTCTGTCTCCTTCCCAGAGGCTGCCTGTAAATGGAGGGCCTATCTCAGGTCCCTCCTCACGGAGCCCGAGGGTTTATTAAACATTCATGCTTTAATTAAGCAATTTTACCGCTGCTACTTACCAGGTGATGATAAAAGCACTGCTCCAGGATGAGCATGGCGAGCAGACAAACGTATACAGTGTGTGTGTGTGTGTGTAAAAGTGTCCTACATGAGAAGCCATTAATTTCCTGCCATTAATAAAAGTGTGAGGATTAGAGAAAAGACAAGCTGAACTTTTTTCCCGCTGCCTCATCAGTCATGTGTGACTGCAGGAGAATGGTCGGCGGACGACGGTGGGATGTGATAGGGATCCCTCTGTTTTCTGACAGGCAGCTTGTCACTGCTCACTGCGGCTCTTTCTTTCTCTTCTCTTCTCCATTTTACACTTCGTCACACCATCACAGACTTTTTTTTTGGGAGGAATCGGTTAGAGTCTAGGAGATTTGAAACCCTATTTCCCCTCTCAGAAAAGTGCTGTATTACTGAGAGACTGTGTTTTGTCTTCGAAGGGTGAAATTGTGTGAGTGCGGGGGAGAAAATAGAGAATTAGAGTGTGTGTTCATGTTGCCAGTCTCCTTGGCTGTGAGGACATTTAATGCTAGTCTGACTGTCTCACTGTCGTTTTTCAGATTTGATGACTTGGACAATGGAGATGAATTACCTCGGATCACACGGCAATGTACGGGTTTACTGCTGCTGTGCGCCAGAGCTGGATGAAACCCTCAGTGTTTGTGTGTGTGTGTGTGTGTATATGCATGTTGTTGCATCTGCGTGCCTCTGTGTCCTTGTTAAGAGCAGGAGGTAGCTCTGCGGGACGGCTGTAAAGGCTGCTCTCCTTGGCGGTATCACCTGGAATGACACCCAGAGGTGACACCCTGTCAGAACACACACCCACACAAGACATACGACACACACACACACACACACACACACACACACAGATACACACCCACAATAAACTGAGTGTATCTTGGCCAAAGCCTGCCAGGTCCAAGAAAAGAAGTCATTAGTGCAGACAAGTTCCATGTGCTCTTCTGACAACACACACACACACACACACACACACACACACAATCAGGAAATGTGCCGACCCACTGCAACACACACCCATCAGTCCCTTTTCCTTACGTTTCTACACGAATAAGGCTGAAGAACACCCGACATCACATGAACACTGTTAGTATGAGTGGTTCAGTATGTATCCTGCGGCCCTCAGCCTTGATTGCAGTTTGTGGACTTATCTGGGTAATTGGCCGATCACAGATAGTGAGGCATTTCACCGAGGTATTTCTTACACAGCTGCAGTGCAGTTTAATTAGATTTTCTTCTACGGGAAACATTAGCAGATGTCAGACCGAGGTGTCAGTTCCTGTAAACTGCAGGTTCTTTTGAGGAACGCCTCGTAAGGCCTCTTCACATGTTCTTGAAACCTGTGTTTATTAGCCTCAATTATCCAGTGTAAGACTGTACAGAAGTTAGAAGTATGCTGCGACCATGTGTGTGTGTGTGTGTGTGTGTGTGTGTGTGTGTGTGTGTGTGTGTGTGTGTTGTGCCTGTTGTCAGCTTCTGACTGGTCTTAAATCTCACCTGGGCCACGTTCTTCATACGTGGAGAACTGAGTTATCTGGACCTGAATGTTAATGAAGAGTCTTGATTTATTCGGTTCTTCAAAGCTGCTTAAAATTGATTTCAAATTACTGTGAGAACAACAAAGTCCTCAAGCCCAAACCTGCAAAAGTGCAGGTTTATCAACAGTTTTATCTATGCATCAACCTCCAGCCAATACAGAGGAGGTAAAAAGCTGCAGTTCCTCTAATGACCACTAGAGTCTGGCTCCAGCAGTGAGTCAGTCCCCACAGACTCCCATGTTAAAATGTCCAACTTTACAGCAGAAGTAAAGATGTTTACAGCCTGGTACAAAAACTGTTCTGGTCTCTAGAGCTAATTTCCTCCTTCATGACAACTGTACGGGCTGAATTCTGTATAACTTACCTATTCACAATTTATTAAGGATTAGAGTTATGGAGAATTGAGGGTGTGGCCGCTTTGAGTGACAGGTGGTTGAGTGTATACTCGCCACAGGTATTAAACCAGCATACACCAAAGTCTCAGCTCCACATGTGCCCCGACCTCTTTGCCAAGTTTTGGATTAGCTGGGAGTTCGTCGGATTCAGGCACTGCCAAGATGGCGGTGGGGGAGCAGCCCACTCTGAGCTTAAAAACCAGTCCTCAGAAATCCATGCAGCCAAATGAGAAAAGCTGTTCACATGGCCTAAGCTATGTCTGAGTCCTCGGCCCTAGTCTGGCCCATATACGTCCACATCTGGGCAGAGTCCGCCTGTTATCCTCCGGTATGCTTTGCAAGTAGCATTTGACCATCATGCTGAATACGGGCCAGATTAGGCCGGTGGAACTAGGGATACTCGGCCAGAAAAAAAAAGAAAACCTGGGCCAAGTATGGTAATATTCAATAAGCTATCTTGTGAATTTTTAACAAAGACATTATCTCTCAAATAGTGAAAAGAACTACAGACTACAGTGTGGCTGCAATTACACAATGTCTGGTAGTTGCATAAAAATAAAATCCAATATTAACACTAATACAATCAATTTCGCTGATTTTATAGGAGCATTCACTTGGTAGTGAAGTTGTGCAAATGCATTAATACAACAAAAGTAGCCAATTTAAAGCTAATTCAAGTGCTAATTTAGTTAGCACTCGGATTAACAAGTTTGAAATAATGCATGGACACCTCCATGTTGGTATAAGGGGTGTATTTCCTGTTCTTCCCATTCCACCATCATTACATGAATGTAGCATAAACATCACAGTTGTTGTGTAAAAAAACAAGCCCAGAGGTCGTCTGTGCACCAGGTTATTATGACCCATAGTTACGTTTTGTTGTTAGGTTAGCCATGTAATCATGTTAGCATGGTAATGTTAGCCTTTAACTCAAAGCAGTGCTGTGCCTGCACAGCCTTAATAGAGCAGCTAGCATGACTTTGGATACTTGGTCTTGTTATTAAGACAAATCTCAAAATGTTCAGTCTTTTTATAAATACATTCATAAAAACTACAAAGAACTTCTGTCCTGCTGCCACAATATGATGGGAGAGTTTTGGAATTTGCTAATATTAACGGTTGCAGTAGTGATACTGTGCAGACAGGGAATGTAAGGAGAGAGAGAGAGGTAGGACCAGATCCCTGACCAGAAACCTGGACTGTTATGGTTATGTGGTACATGTCTGGATGCCCCATTATGGTTATTTTCACATCAAACCCAGCCGTACTTCTGTAATACCAGTCAAAGTTAATTACAAATAACAGCAGAACATAATTATCCTAAGAAATGTTACGCTTGTACCTCAGCTCTCTCGGTGTAATGCATTGGTTTTATAATCAACTTCTAGGAGCTGCTCCTCTTTTTCTTCTCCTCAGTTTAGATTGATTTATTTACTCTCATTTATTTCTCATCAAAACATCACAACATGATTAGGGTGTGCCTTTTCACACTCTCTCATTTACGTGCTTGATAGACTTCTTATCTTTTCATTGCTTTCATATCCGCTAAAGATTGTTCTGCCCAATCTAATCTCAAACAAAAATAACAATTAATTGTTTTCGGCCATTCTGAAAAACACTTTCTATTATTGCAGCTCAGATGCCCAGAGGCACGACTATGAGTATATCTTTTCAGTCTGCTCCAGCTAAATCAAATTCTCACTGCCCTCTAGATTTTAGCTATTCTCTCCTCTCAGCAAAGTGTGGCAGAAAAATCGCTGAAGAATTACCTTCATCACTAGTGTTAGCTGTGTCCTTTTGTTCCTGTTGCACACATCCACCTCTCAAAGTGAAATTCTGTTGCCATTTTCTCACACACTTTTCCAAAATTAAGGCTTAGGTTTGAGTTAAAGGAACCCAAAACCTCCAAAAGTATGGTGTGCTTTTAACTTGTCATATGTTTGTGTCTTACTGTTTCCTGTGGTAATGCCCATGTACACAAAGCCAACTCCATAAAGAAATGCAAGAGCCTGACTGTCCTGCACAGTCCTGTCCTCAACCCCATCCAAACCCTTTAGAATGAACAGGAACACTGACTGTGACATTATCACCCAATGTGAGATGCTCATGTGGTTGAACAGGAGGAAGTCTCTGCAACAGGTTCAACATCTGGTGCAAAGACTGAAACCATCATGGATAAATTTCCTCTGTCCCAGCATATCCTTGTGTGTAATACACAACTGATGACTGACAGTCCTTCATGACGTCAATGTAAACATTTCCTACACCTAACTTGTAAACACAGCACTTACAGAGACATCACTGGTCTGAATTTCCACAAAAATCTTTTAGTCTTTCTCTCAGGAAATGTCTCCTAAATCCACCAAAATCAGCCTTGTAATGTTGTTGCAGAGTCATACTTTGTTTTTGCCATATGTACCCTACTAAATTTATACAGTGGAGGTCTGCTGATGCTCGCTTACAGTAAAACTGTGTTAACAGTTACACAGAGAACTGAAACACCAGGAACAGGCCGGGGCATTACAACAGAACAAGACCCTCCTCCTATAAAAAACAAGGTGTTTTGTCATTTGTGTTCATAGGTTTTGTTCTTAAATGACATCTAGTGGTCGTCTGAGACACCATCAGTCTTTTTGGACACATATGACAGAACAACATATTTATGTTCAAATGGTGGGAGCAAAGGAGGAGGTCAGCCGACGTCTTTATATAGACACAAAGTCTGTGATTAAATACTGTTTCTTTGGGCATTGTTAAGATTTTTATGATTTTAATGACTTAATGCTGCAACAGCACTGTTTTGAACATATCACTATTGTTTACTATTAATCATCAACCCAACTTTGCATAATTTAATTAACTCAGTTTGTTGGCTCCAGGCTGCTACATACAGAACTTGTACCCCATGCACCTGGGTCAACGACAGATGAGCTCAGAGTGGGGGGATCTCTGCTGGACTTGCACTGGATATTTCCACAGATTGCTTGTGTTTTCGGCCTTACATGCAAAAGACTTGTTGCACTTGCAGCAAGAAGCATAACCACACTTTTGAAGGTTTAGTTCACTAATAGCACAGTCTCTATGTGTTTGTGTGTGTGTGCTGCAGTGTGTCGCACACAGGCCGAGAGAGAGAGAGAGACTTTTTCTGGGTTGGAAACAGCTAAAATGCATCACCAGTCAGATTCTTTACTCATCCATAACCATGACTGTTCCATAACTTTGACTGCACGTTTATTATTGTAACCATGACGATCAGGTTGTTTCCTGTTGGGGCACTAACTCAGGAAATGCTCCAGTGGGTCCTATCAGAGGGAATACCAGCCTATTTGGTTACTTAGATTTGAGGGCTTGTTGAACAGAACATTGTAGATTATATTCTGTAATAGGGTCTGAAACACCAGTTTAAAAAGTTGCTGCAAAGAGTTCATGAAGGAAGAAAATCCTCCGTTTCCTCTCAGTGGTTGGAGGAGCTGAGCAGCAGGAGAATGACAGACTAAATAAACACACTTGCACATAATGGGAGACAGTGTGTGGTTAGTGGTTTTAAAGAGTCAGGACCACAGCAGCATCTAACCAGGCCCAAGGTACATCTGCACTTACATCTACATGCTGTTTAATGTGCTGCAGTTCGGCAGCGAATTACATTTTGGTGACTCATCAAACAAGCAAAGTTTGTTCATATTTGTGAGTTAGACAGGAAGGAGACTTTAGTGTGGGTTGTTGTTGTTGTTGTGTTGTGTAGCAGGCTTGTCAGTGTGACACTCTAGAACACTTAAGTTCCAAAATGTTCTTTAAATGTTCTTTAGACACCGAACAGTGGTATGTCGCATTTATACAAACTAGAGGGTGATATCCTGAAGCCAAAACTTTTAAATACAATTTTCTCCCTTTTGTTATCTTGAGTTTTTGTTAAAAGGAGAAAAAAGCAATTTACAGAACAGCTCTACTATATAAACTGAGCAGTGGTTCCCATCCTTTTCCAACTCAGGGCCCACTTGAAAATCTCAAAAATGCGTTTTAACAGGACTTTTTATTTAATGATAATTTGTTTCTTGACTCTCTTTTGTTTTAATTTTTCAGCGACGACATAGGTGTTCCTATTATTAGCTCATCAAAGTGATATGCCTTAATACAAGAATTAACAAAGAAAGGAAGTCTTTTAATATTCTATGATGTTTTTAAAAATCATTTTGTTTTAAAACATTATACGTATAAAGAAAAGGATCTTCTAGTGTTCAAGACCTTGTAGTGTACAAAAGTAATGTTAGCCTATAATACATTTTCTTTTTTCCTGGTCCCGTTAAAAGGGGACTCTGTGCATGCTTTCTTTTTTTTTTTTTTTTTTTTTTTTGTAGCATTTTATTTCATCCAGAGAAAAAAAAAGGTAATGGTTTATTTGAAGAATGAAAACTGAAATCAAACACAAATACTCAAAAGGCCATCCTTAGATGTGTTGCATTGTTTTTTTGGGGTTTTTTTTGACTCCACACATTTCATGCAGAGCTGCCTCTGCTTTCCTCAAACTAAATGAAACCTGCAGAAGCCCTTTTATCAGATTTCATCCTGCTACAATGTCGAAATTAATTTCCAGCTAGTGCTGAATTTGATGGGTCCCTTTGTGCCACTAGAGCCTTAAGTACCAGAAACCAGCATAGCAGTTCATGTGTTTTAAATACTCTTTAATAACAGAGAAAGCCCTCCTGCCACTGTTAGCAGACTAATGCTAAGACACACTGCAACACATGAAGTACCTGTCAGCCCACAGACGTCCACCTGTTAGAGACTGCACACAGAGAAACCAGGGTTCAGCAGGTCCTTCTGTGTTCCAGGATGACTTCAGGTTCTGCTGTAGCACAATCTGGCAGGAGACATGTTTTGCTCATGAATTAAAGAAAACGTTGCACATGCAGAGGATACAAAGCTTTGTATTGTATTTGTTTAAGTTTCGGAGGTATGTGTGAAGTCCAGGCACATTTTTCACACATCAGCCTCCAATAATAACTAAACAGATTCACATAAATATAAATGAAACATTCCCAGCCTTCTGTTTATGCCCCTTTGGTGGAGAGTAGGGTGTAATTTTGCTGTTTGTATTGAACACTGGTGGAAATGTTAAAGCTCATTCCTTCCTAATGAAGAAAACAATCTTTAAAAGGTCACAAAGTGTGTATGTTTTTTTTTTTTAAACAGAGGCTCAGTAATTTCTTAAAGCAGCTGACCGCTGTGTTTTGTTTTGTTTGTGCTACTTGAAATAGGAGGACAGTGAACTTTGCACAGACACCTGATTGTTGAACGTGGTTGTTAATGTGATGCTATAACAGCCTCCACCCTTCTGGTTTCAGTCTTCCCACCACAGTTTAGAGACTGACTGCAGAGATTTGCTCCTATTCAGCCACATCAGCATTAGTGAAGTCCAGCTATAGACTGTATAAAAAAAATGGACATAGACTCAGAGTCTGAAAGGTGAAGCCAATGCAGAAGTGTCTTGAACCTGCATTCTATCTAATGGCCATCAGGGGGCAAAAAGAAGACCGTATAGAGGTTTATGGTAAGATGACCCCACTTCTAACTTGACTGATCAGTAAATATTTCCTTAATTAGTTTATGGTCTCAATTGCTAGATTCAATCACACAATTAGATCACACAGTTAGCCTACACACGCTAACTTAACAATACAATAGGATTATAAGCTAACTCCTCATACATGTAATGTTTGCCAAATGCTGACATGTATGCAATTAGCTACTAAGAGTCCAAATGAATGTTTTTACCAAATCTGAAAAAAATCCCTGAAGACATTACTGAGATATTGAGTTCACATGGTCAAAACTGTGAGGTTACTGTGACCTTGACCTTTGACCTTTAGCCATCAAAATCAAATCAGTTGATCCTTGAGTGGATTCACCTTCACAAGAATGGGACGGACAGACAGACAGAGGCATAAAAAGTTAGCAATTCTTCACCGAACTGGGAAAAAGCTCCTCTTAATGGAGCTGTTTGGCACATGGATGTATTTTATGAAGGCGAACATGTAGAATCACAATACTAATCTACCAAACCAAAGCTTTTGGAGGAAACTTACCTGGACTTGGTGCTATAGCCCATCTAACTTCACAGACATGGAGGAGAGCAGAGCAGATTTCTGATTGGTCCACTCCATACGCCCCCTCCCAGTAAGAGAAGTCAAGGTGCACAAATTTGTCACTTTGTGATGTGAGAGAGCACATGTGTGGACGTACAGTGACTGATTGGAGACGCTGTAATAAAAGAGTCATGGTTGTATTGGAAAATGGACTCAAGTAAAAAAAATTCAAATTCAAATTGAAAAACATTGAAGTTACGAGTATGTTACAAGTTACAAGCTGCTTGCAGGTCTTTATGGAGAACATTCTCCATTACACAGTTTAATGAACTGTCATCTGTCGTCCCTTTCTGTGATGGTAACAGTTTCTCTTTATTTCGTCACGGTGTGGAGCCTCCACCACCAAACACACCTACTGACACATTTCAGACAACACGACTTGATTTTCACAGTCTGCAGCTTTTCTATTTGCTCTCTTCTAACATCTTTTGTGAATAACTTTTTTTTTTAATGTGAGTAACTGTTTAGTGAATAAATCTCCACAAATGGAGGGAACCAGTGGCCCTTACATAGCAATTTGGAAGCATCAATTACACATCTCACAAACATTGATCTCACCATGAATAGGAGGCCTCTTTTTGTGCAGTTTGCTGAATTTGACATG
The DNA here is from genome assembly GCF_046630095.1 of Trachinotus anak. NCBI lineage: Eukaryota > Metazoa > Chordata > Actinopteri > Carangiformes > Carangidae > Trachinotus > Trachinotus anak. Next base: position 28,029,586 of record NW_027273883.1, read on the forward strand.
GAACAATCTTATGAGCCAACCAAAGGAAGAAAGAGAGGTTTGGAATAAGAGCGTGAAAATATATCACAGAGGATGGTAATGTTGCCATGCTGTAGCAACGAGAATGAACTGGAAGCCAGACCTTGACGGACAGCTGTGTGGAGAGGGGATGCCAACCTACCCTTGGCCATATGTTTACTGGCATCTGTAAACAACATGTGGAACAACACAAAACTAAATTTATCAAGAGGGTAGTTCATAGACGTGCCCACCAGAGTGAAGGCGGGAACCAAGAGCTTCCTCTCCACACATCTAGAGCTGTGTGAACATCATCCTCAGTGACCTGTGAGGCTCCTCCTCAGTGGCCCACCAGGATGAACCCCAGCAGCCCCCCTGCCACCTCCTCACTCCTCTCTCTCTCGCTCTTTCTCTCTCTCTCTCTCTCTCTCTCCACTTCTCTCACTCTATATCTCTGTCTCTGAGTCACAATGCAGTCACCATCCCACACTGTGGGGGAGACAAGGGCTTCTGATGTATGAGAGTGTTATGAAGCGTGGGACGAGTAAACCGCATTGCTCACAGATCTGTGTGTGTGTGTGTGTGTGTGTGTGTGTGTGCGTGCGCGGACACAAGCGCTTGCATCTGTTTGTATGTGTGCCAGTGGATGTAAGGCTTACAGGTTAGTGATCCCTGGACGCCTCTGAATATATTTCATATAGGTACCATACCGTATAGGCTTTAAATGGAGCTGCTAAATGAGCTCCCAGAGTAACTTAGAGAAACAGTGAGCAGAAACACAATGACGCATTTATCAGCTGCGGAGTGAATGAAGAAGCTGCACAGAGCTAAGGACACACCAGAGCGGAGTGGGGGCGATTTTCAGTCTTAATAGCCATGCAGGGGGTTGGTTGAGGGGGTGGGGAATCCACTCAAGTCTGCGGAGGAAATAGACACAAAGGCTCTGGCAGTTCCCATAGGAACACTTTAGCCTGATGCCCAGCACATTGGGGGTACGGGGAGGAACACAGCATCCAGCGGAAGTCAAAGCACTTCTCAGCAGCTCTCAGAAGCTCTTTAACTCCTGTGGAAATCAACACAGACACAAAAACAAGGCGAAATTCACAGCCGGTCTGGGGGAGAGAGCTGTTTGACAATAAACCAAGCATATGCCGCACATGCAATTGCTGTCTGAGCATGCAGGCTTTATCAGCAGTCATCTCCGCCAGAGATGGATGTGTTTCAAGAAGGACGGAAGGCAGGGGAAAAAAAGCCTTATTTCTGTGAGCTGTCAGTCAGGCTGCAGGAAAAGTAAGAGCAGCATCTGATTCCTGTGGTGAAAGACCTTTTGAGCCTTTTCTTATCGTTTCCTCTGAAATGGGGCATCCATCTTCGGAATTGAAATGTCTGGTTGGATGACCTGCACCTGAAACCAAAGAGCTGCCCACATGATATGTATTTATAGACAATGGGTCTTGGCTGAGAGGCTCAGAGATGGTGCTGCTGTGAGAAGGAGAGGGGTGTGATGGTTTGCGCTGTGCGGCTGATGGGGTCAAAGAGATGGCACAGCATTGCACTGATTCTGTTGGAGTGTGAGGGATTAATAGTGAGGTTGATTTGTAAATGGATTACAACTGGGCACCGTGTGTGTGTGTGTGTGTGTGTGTATGTGCGTTTGTGTGTTTTATATTTTCACAACATGAATTTGTCTGATACATGGGTTTTAGAAAGCCGCCCTTCAGACACACACGTCAGTGAAATGTGCTGGCAGTTTGACATGTCGGCTTCATGCATGAAAAGAGTCACACTTCAGTAGGGATCACTGCAGTAATCTGGCCTGGTCACACTGTGGACATTTCCACTACACTTCCTACTCTCGAATGCTCTTGTGTCATTGGGATGACCACAGCAGCTCACACTTGGTTTGATATTTATATTTGTCATATAATTACAGTTTCTTATCTGCAAAGAAAAAAAAAATGTTTGAAAATGTCTTTAAATCAACTCACATTTTTTATGTCTGATCACTGTGTCTGTTTTTTTTACCCTGTGGTGGAAAATCATCATCAAACCGCCAGGCTCAACTGTTCATTGTGTAAATATCCTGCAGACCTTTATACAGACAGAGGCAGTAACAGCTCACTCCCTGCTTCTAACATCCAGTTTATCGTTCATAGTCGTTTGGTTTTCTTGTAAAGTCCCCTCATATTTCTAGTCTTGTCTGGGAGGGAGCACACTTTGGATGTTATGGCTGACAGTTCCAGGGGGTGTAATGTACTGTACCCCCGTCCACAAGGAGTCATCCCGTCCGTCAATCATCTTTAGAGCTGAATGCACAAAAAACTGAAACCTATCAACCTCTCCACCACTACAACCCTAACCCTAACCCCACGCCCTGGTAACCATGACTCTTTAATCACCTGGCCTGTACTTTAGATTTATTGAGCACAGAGAACCTCTACACTTTACTAAACTAACTAGAACATAACATTACAGATTTATTTATTTGTATGGCTTCTGTTTGGCTATCCAAGGCAAGGGTCAGTATCCCTCTTAAGCAGAGCTTGGGATATTTTGTTGTTGTGCATGAAGATGCAGTCAGAGCCCTGAGGACTGCATCATGAACAGCATGTAAACAAACACAAGCCTTTATAAATCAGGCAGCAGAGCAATACATTCTGTATAAAGCTGCAACAATTAGTCAATTAAGTCAATTGGCAGATAATTAATCCATAATGCATCGGTCATTTAACTGCTCAGGTGAACATTTCCTGGTTCTACATCTCCCTTGTCTTACATTCATGTCGTCTTGTGCTGTAGGAAATTATGATGGGTAATTTTACAGTTTTCCAATGTGGAACAGATCAAAATTAATGGAATTGATTCTGGCTGATGTAATTTGAATATGTCCGACCAGAGAAAGGAGTCCAGTGGGATGGGAGGTCATGGTGTGAAACCTGCAATGAAAGCTGAGCTGCCTCGTCCCCTCTGAAGGAGCGGCTAACCCGCATAAAAGAATCTCAGCTTTCATTGGCAAGATTTAATGTCCCATGATGCTCTAAATGTGGTTTCACAAGGTCTCTCCTCCTGACAAGAATAAAAGAGGAGGAAAACACTGAGAAAAGTGAGCTGTGATTTCTGGAGCATTTCCACAAAGAAATGTAACGTGGGTATGGACTGGATGTGACCGAGGTGCTGCATTTTTCTGAGGGGAAACGTTGGTTTTGTGCAGCTTATTTTTTTATTATTATTATTTTAATACTTATTTTCATAGTTGCTATTTTAAACACACCTCCAGGCTAATGCATGACAGTTTGAAGGCTGACTTTGGTTATTACAAACACTCACACTCACATCAGGCTCTACCTCCAAATGAAGTGGTTCAGATCAGGAGGTTTCAGAGTCTGACACTGTGCTACCACAGGGCCTCCTCAAGGCCCCCCCCCCTTGCTCACTTGCTTTGTTTTGCTCAATTCCAGGATGCCAGTGGGTATGATTATGTTATTTGATCTCATAAACACTCAACAATTGAGCCAAGAGGTTCTAATACTGCTGTTTGACATCATTTGAGAAAAAAACAAATCCAGAGAAAAGCTGTGTCCTGAGGCTGCTGTTAGTTTCTGACTCTGGGGAAGTGGGAAAACAGTAAAATTCCCTAAAACGACTTTATCTCTGAACGGTCTCTTTAACCAAAACATGCACATTTAGGTTCATTCACGTGATCCACTGGCACGTGGAGCCCAACTGTCAGCCCACCGTGATGTCACCCATCGGTTTGTGAACTGCCGTTGGGAAGCCTCAAGTTTGTAATCTGTCCGTCACCATCTTGGGTTTTTTTTAAACCAGAAGAAACCATATTTGGAGGAGAAGGCGGAGCTGAGGAGGAGAAAGGGGTGGATCTGACCTGCTCTTTACTCCTGATTGTGTGGTACAGTCTGTCAATCACATGGTAGCCCCACCCTAATGCAGACCCTGCTTTATGGTCTATTTTCCTCTAAATGGAGCATAATTTAAAAACTGAACATCATGTTGTATTGAAGAAGACTTGAAACTAGAGACTGAGACATAAACTCCCTCTAAAATCCCTCTAAGCTGCGCGCTTGCGCAGTCGTACACTGCTCACACATTCTCAATGCACAAGAAAATCTATACAGCGCATAAAGTAAAATTCAACATAAACTGTAAATTAATTAGAGCAATAACATTTTTTTCTGTAACTTTTTGCAGTGTAACACAGTGAGTGACAGATGTCCAGCCAATGATACGATACGGTTCACTTACGCTACGCAGCCAATCACAGCATTGACATTGCTTACGTAGGTGCCCTTCCCATACGCGCCGCGGCGCCGTGCAAGTTAGCTAGCTAACAACAGTGCATTTCATTTTAAGTGGGCCAAATCACTTATATTAAAAGTAAACGGATGGAAATTGCTGCTGTAATTTGATTCTTTTAATAAGCCATGTAACTTGCTATGATCCCAGGTGTTGATCAGGTGTGATACTGGTGTGTGGACACAGCGTGCACATCTGATGTTGCTCACAAGGGTCCTCAGTGAGCTCAGGGAGCTTGTGTATGCCCAGACACATGATAAATTAGAGGGAACATTGATCGTCAGTCTGCTTGTTTCTTGCTGTGTCACCTTGTTCGCACACCTTTGGTTCCCTTTGGCGACTATGCACAGGTCAGAAGAAGCGAAGACCAAAATGGCAGAAATGAGAGCTAAACTGGTTATTTCCTCCATTAAGAGATGAGTCTGATATTTTATTCCTCTCAGCTCCATTATTGTCCAAAAACTATTAGAGACACATCAGTGAGCCTCACTGTTGTTCTGGATGATACGCTGCTTTATTACCACAAACACACACACACTGTCATTTATTTCAAGTCCATCTCACACACACTGCCCCACTGCCAGATTCTCACTCAGTTCTCTCTTTCCTCTTGTATGACTAATGTTTGTCAGAAGAACCGCTCTGACCAGCTGCTTAATGGCATTACTGAGCTTTTTCTTTAAAAAAAACAAAACTATATGTCTGCATTTTTGATTATTTATATCTTGAGTTGGAACCACTGCATTTCTGGCTGAGAACAACAGATGGAAAATCTTGGGAGATAAACTAACATGCTGTGGGTTTTGGTGTTTTCATGAAATTTGTTGACAGTTAGAAAAACATAGAATAAAGCCACCAGGGAAGCAGAGAATTTGATATCTACAATTAAAAAACACTGGTACTGGCATAAGAAATAACAGTGTGGAATGAACTCCTCTGGTGAACTGAAGGTGCAAGAGGAAGTCAGGTGTGAGAGAGGATGCATCCAGAGCCAGAGCGGTGGCAGGTTGCGTCGGTGGCTGCTTTCTTAATGTCAGGAATGACCCGGCAGGGGAGCTGATTGGGCTGACTGTGGCAGGTTCACCCACAGGTTAAGCTTCCCACTCCACAGGAAGTGACTGATCGATGGGATGCAGTTGCATTGAGGTGCCATCTTTTTTTTTTAAATCTTTTTTTTATTTTTTTTTATTAATCTGGTAAACACAATAGAAGCTGCAGGGAACACATTAGGCCTGTCGGAAACACAGACATTTTATTGATGTATATTAATAGGTATAGTTCACATAATAACTGTGTGTATAATAGTATGTTAATAGGCAGTGCATTTCTCACTGCTGCTGCTGGATGAATTCAGCAGCAGAATTTTATCTCAGGTTGCTGGAAGTAAAATAAATAAAGAATAAATAACAAAAGGTACTTCTCTCTCTTTTATGTGCTGAGGCACATGTCAGCGTTTTCATTGATGTGATATTCCAACATTATGTTCACTTCAGTGTAAGCCGACATTTTTTTCTTTTCTCTTCATTTCCTCCTCTATTCTTATCTGACCTAACCCCCCCCCCCCTTCTGCTCCTGTCTCCCGTCATCTCTCTCTGTCCTCCCCCTGCTCTCTCCTTTCACCGCATGTTATCTCCACCATGCAGTTGACTGCTTCTGTCCTCTGGGTGTCAGCACTTGCCTTATCCTTCATTCATGCAGCTTTGTGTGAACCAGTCGCCCCATTTATGCCAGCGCCTCGTGTTTTCATCATAACGTTCGTCTTCCCTCTTCGTCCTGTCTTTCTTAACATATTTCTCACCCTCCTCATCCTCCTCTCCTCTCCTCTCCTCTCCGCTCCTCTCCCTCCCTGGCCACCTATTTCTTGCCACAACAATGTCAACTTCAACATCATACTTCACCCATACGCGCACACACACACACACACACACACACACACACACACACACACACACACACACACTTGGTGGTGGTGGTGGGGGGTGGGAGGGTTGCAGGTTAGTAGCAGCTATTGATGATTTCAGAGCTCCAGGAACTGGAGCTGTAATAGGAGATGCCTGGCCACTCATCCCACTGCTCCAAATAGGAGGCAAAGGTGACTTTCAGGAAGTTCATCACGGACACACACACACACACACGCACAATTTCATGATACACATGCATGCACCCGGTGAACTGCGAAGTGCTCAGAATAATTGAAGGGGATTGTGTGTGTTTTAGAGGGAGCTGAAGGTCAGAGTGAGTGAAGAGCGGATTTTGGAAGGTGAAGGAGGCAGAATGAGTTTAAGGATTACTGAGGTGACTTGGACTCTGCAGCTGCTTCTGCTACGGGGGCCGTTCTGACAAAAGACCCCCCTGAATTACTGGGAACATAATGAAATGTCCTTGCGTAGGGAGAAAGACAACACTGTGTTTCACTCCTCACATTTTTTTCCTCCTCCCCGACTCTGATTATTGGGCAGGAAAGAGGAAAAAAAAAGTTCTGCGTCTTGTCATTTCTTCTTTTATTTTCCCTGTAGAAGAATGAATCTTATCTGTAAATGGACCCTCCCCCCTCTTTTTCTATCGCCTTGCCAAAGCCTTCATTTGACAGAAGGAGCATCTGTCCTTTGCTCCAAACTGCAGTCAATCTTCCTCTGTATTCATAAAGCATGTTTGTTCACAATAAATCCTGAATGATTCAGGATAGTGGCTGAAGGTCACTGTGCTGCACCAGGCTTCACTTCAGTCAACCAAAACAGAGGATCACTTGGTTTGTACAAGCTAGTACTGAATATGGTATACTTATAAACTGTACCTGTTAAGTATTGGACTTATTGAGAGAGATCAAACAGTGGTCAGCTGGGTTAAAGAGCAGCCAGAAGATTTGACATGTTCTAAAACAGGAGCACATCGGGTCTGGAGGTAGAGCAGGTCGTCCACTAAATGGGAGGTCGGTGGTTCGATTCGCGGCTCCACCAGTCTGCATGTCAAAGTGTCCTTGGGCAAGATACCAAGTCCCGAATTGCCCCCAATGCATCACTGGTATGTGAGTGTGCATGATAAAAAAGTGCAGGATGAATAGAAGATGTCCTGCATGAATAGTGTCGAGTTTAAATCGCTTTGAGTAGTCGATAAGACTAGAAATTAGCCGTATAAGTTCAGTCCATTTACCATGTCATTAAAGGTCCATGAGTGGATTTTACACAAGGTCAGAGGTCTGGAACAATCTGAGTGCAACACAGAGAAATTGAAAAAGAAATTAAAATAAGTAAATGTGACAGAAACATTTCTAACTTCAACAGTGCTTCATATGACCTCATAAAGAGTGTTAGTGTGTTAGTGTTATTCTAACTCCAACAGTACCCTCTCTGTGACCTTCAAGCCCTTTTATTTCTACTGAAGATGTTAATCTTTAAAGTCTTTCAACCTTTTTTTGAAGGCCGAGTCATTTTCCCAGAAGAGCTGACCACGTTCTGCAAACTTTAATCAAAATGGTGGAGATGTGCTGTGATTGCTGGGGACTACTGCAGGCAGCAGGACTGTGTGTGTGGGATTGAGTGTTAATAAGGTAGGAGTAGAGAGCGTCTCACTGCAGCGATCTCAATGGGGAGTTGTTCCAGCACCGGCTTTGGTCAAGGCTGGTGCTGCGGGGGCCATAATGCAGATTAGATTATGATTGTTTGGGTTAGGGCGAGCAGTCGTATTTCAATAGACACGGCTTACTCTGTTTGTCCATTCTGGTCATCTCCATCCATTCTCCTTTCCAAAGCTGAAAGCTTCTCCAAGATGTGACCCATATTGCGATTTATGACCACAGTCTGAGCGTTAACAGCTCTGTCTATTGCCACAGACAGGGTGTTGACAGCTCCTTTCAAGGTGGTTCCCAATTTGCAGTTCACAATCACAGTCTGAGCGCTCACAGCTTTACTCATTCCATCAATTATGTCGGGCAGCGTGGGGGTTTGGGCTGCCGTCACCCTCCTCTGAATTTCCCGATACACCAGGGCAATGCCTAATCCAATCAGCAGAAAGCCTGATATCACAGTTCCGAATATATAGAGATCTTCGATGTCCTCAACGGAAAGAATCGCCAGGCACACGACCCTCCACTGCTCCCAGGAGTCCCTCATGTAGCCAGCGGCGAACGTTCCGCCTGGGCAGACAGGTTCCCCCAAACCCGGGCTTCTTGTTGTTATGCATCTTCCAGTCCACACCTAAAGCAGCACTACACCCTCCGTCATAAGACAGAGCAATCAACCAACAATCAGATACCAGTGATTTAACTGTTCCCAGAGCCAGTGCAGAAATGTAAACTTTGTCCTGACAAAGGACACTGGAGGTCATTAAACTTGTTTGTCTCTCAGGGTACTGTTCAATCAATGTTATGGCACTGTGTCTATTGGACTATGAGATACTGAAGTCAAAGTTACTTCTATTTCTTCCCTGTAATAAAAATGAGAGATTAGAAGAATTGTTGCAGGAAAATGTAGACATGCCTTTTTTACTTTCACTTATCTGCCTCCCAAAAGCTCTTTTTAGGATCAAATGTGGTTGTATTGCACCTTTTCTTTTTCAGAATCCTGATGTTAATAGGTGCAGTCAAGGTTTGTCTCAAATGTTAATTATTTATAAACACATCATAACCAGTTATTACCATAAGAAACCACTGTATGTACAGCAGCAGTCAAGAATCTGATGTGCACATGTTTCTCATCACACAGTACAAAGAGAGATTACAACAGAGCTTAATCGCTCATGTTGCTCATATTGAAAAAGATGATTGTTATGTTGATTGACAGCTGGCTGGTGTATCATGCTATCCCTTAACCTTATCAGCCATTTCTAATTCGAGTCAGCTCAACCTTCACTCATCACTAATCATATCACTATTCATGCCTTCAGCAAAAGAAAGTCTTGTCATTCCATGAGAGTGCAGTCCTCTAAAAGTAAGTGAGAAATAGTTTAAAATGACACATTAAATAATAAATTATACAATAAATAAAGTTAGGTACCAAAGTGGGCAAAATGCATGCCATGCAATTTACATTGCACCATTTAAGATCAAATGAAATCAAGTTTATTTATAAAGCACATTTAAAACAACCAGAGTTGACCAAAGTGCTGTACAATAAAACACCAAGAAACAACATGAGATGGGAACAGCCAAAAGGAAACAAAAGCGAGGAGATGGTGTTTGAGACAGCTCCAGTGAAACCCTGATGATTCCCCTTGGCCTTGAACAAAGGACAGTCTGCAGCAGCTGCTCTGAGGATCTGAGAGATCTGGGGATGCAAAAGGGGCAGAGGAGCTCAGAGATGTACAAGGGTGCCAGACCATGTAAAACCTTAAAAACCTTAAAAATAATCCAGCCGGGAGAAATGAAGGTGTTTATGACAATGAGAGGATTTACAGTTTATGTTACACTATTTCATACACTGTAAACACACTGCACATATTGACAGTGAGAAGATCTTAGAGACATAAATAAACCACTCTCCACTACCCTTAAGCGTTTCAGCAACACAGTGTGTTGCAAAGCTTTACATCTGCTGCTTTTGATCACCGTGCACCTACATTTAATCAAACATCTGACCGCTGTTATAACATGCAGCAGAGTTTGACAGAGTGACAGACCTGGAAGAAAATGAACCTTTTTACTACAGCAGTCTGACAATTACCAACTGCTGTTTACGACACAGCTTTAATTAGAATCAGCTGGTTTCTGCTTACAGTATTCATGGTCAGAACGTGCCTTGTTTTTGTGTCTTATTATCTGTTTACAACAGAATGATATTATAACAGAAGTTGGCCTTTTAAAACATATGATAATACAGTACTTCAGAGTAAAAGTGGAGGCTCATTTGCTTAGTTACACTGTCACATTCAGTCCAGATTTGCAAGACGTGGGCTTAATATTGTAACAAGTGGGCTTGGATATGTATTGTATTGATATAATTGCATTGTTGTATTTTATGTTTTAGTCGTTTTTTGTGAAATAATACATTATTACATAATTATTTTGTTTTTATAATATATAATTAATGTATTGTCTTAATGTATGCTTCTGGGGTAATGCTAATTTTTTGATCTTTTAATAAATCTTTTTTTTTTTCAATATTATGAAAAATATTGCATATGTTGGGAAATCGAGATTTTTGATATTATCAATTATCAGACCCTTCCTGGCAACAAGCGACTTACTCGGTGCCAAAGATTGTGTTTTCGATCTGATATCTGTGGGGTACATGGTGTTACCAGATCAAGTACGCTGGGTAAAATGGTCAGGAAGGGATTTTTAACTTGTATTTACTGTAGCCAGCAATAGCAACCAGAAGCTGAAGGAACCAATGAAAAAAAGGGGCTGGCCAAGTTTAACTGAAATCCTCTCCACCATGCCCTCGCTCATCTCTGCCCTCACCACAAAGGAAACGGATTTGCGAGTAATTAAAAACGCGAGTGTCTGGATGTTGGCCAACTTCATGTACTATTCATGCAGATTAATACATATTTGTCGTTGCCTGTGGGGGCTGAAAGGCATCTGTCTGTGACATTAAACATTCATGAGCGTGCAGGACATAGAGAGAAAGAGCCGTTCAGCAGCTCCCCCTCATATCAGCACACATCTTAATGGAGCGCATTAAGCCAGAATGGCCAAACAGGGAATTTCACAATGACAGTGACATTCATCACACCTGTTTTAAACGAAAAATCTCCCCTCAGATCCTCTTTCTCTGTTAGATGCTATCAGCCTGTTGTTCAGTGCAAGAGTTGTGCTACAGGTTACTTTCTGTTCCACTCGCTTTACCTCTGTGACACTGGATTTTTAACAAACCAGAGCCTTTATATGTGCATGGATGTTTAACATGAAGACAGTTGGGCAGGACAGGTGGGTATCTGCTCTGCATGGTGGTCACTGTGCTGGAGAGGTTATATTCCTTCTCCTTTGCTCCAGATTTCTCCCTGGACCAGTCTGCCAGTCAGGTGTCAGTGTGTGGGAAGGCTTGTCTCTGCGTAAAGTGGTTTCTATGGTCATTCTTGCACATACAGCTCCATATTTAGCTGCTATCAAAATATACAATATATGTATTTTTTACAGCCAAACAGTCAGCCAATCAGAAGAGAGGCTCAGATTTTGATTGGCTCACTGACCTGTCGTTACTAGAGCTCCAGAGAGAAGCCTGAGAGAGGAGATGTAAAACCACACTGAAATGGTTTTTGGTTCTTAAAACCACAAATATGTCTTCTGATGGAGATGAACACTTCAGATAAAACAGGGTTCATAGAAAATCACAGGTCAGTAATGCAGTGCATATGTTTCAAGATGATATTATTATTATTATTATTATTATTACAAATTTTATATATATTTTCCCCAAATTTCAACCTCCCATTTTGACGTTTTTGAAGCCTCAGGGGTGTGAAGAATTAGTAGCTCCACATCATGAGTGTGTAACATCTGACCCAAGGGAAAACTTTAACTCATCCTCAACTTTGTAGCTGGGCTGAAAAGATTCCATCATTAGATGGCTTCTGTTGGTTCATGTGGTTCCTGTGTATTTCGTTACATGTTGGACAATCATGTAATTGCACATTTCCTAGCATCCTGAACCATATGATGTGTGAAGTGGGTGCAGAATTTCCTGCATGCCTGCACCATGACACATCTGCTGGCACTATTTTGTTTATTTACAACCTTTACATTTTACTGCATGGAGGCAGTGTACACAGTGAAAAGGTTAAAAATGTGTCTTCACATGACGACTCTCTGTGGCAGCTCTGCAGAACACTTGTGGTTGACACACAGATGATCTCAAAAACGCATGGTAGTGATGTACATCTGGAGCATGATGCTATTTTTATGTCAGTCTTTCACCTGTCAAGGGTTGACAATAATGCAGTGTTTTATGAATGACCCCTGCTGTGTGTATGTGTCTGTAGGTGGCTGGAGTGGGTGGGGTCAGTGGGCGCAGTGCAGCAGCGAATGCGGCGGCGGGATTCAAACCCGGACCAGGACCTGTCAGTCACCTCCGGAGGAGTCATACCTGTGTGAGGGTGTGCTGGAGGAGGGCCGGCCGTGCAACTCACAGCCCTGCACCGGTGAGCTGTTCAGTGTGTGTGTGTGTGTGTGTGTATGTGTGTGCATTCATTTTTGTATACATCCATTTCTATCAGCGAGTGCCCTTCTGACACTTTGTGGTGAAATGAGCGTGTGGTGTGTGCACAGTGTGTGTTTACTGCTATCTTTTTTTTCCTTTACATCCTGGATCATCTGCTTGTGTATCCATCCTCTATAAGTCAGTGCTTTGACTTAAGGAGTGCATGTTGGAAAGGGGACTTTGATCGATGAAAAATAACAAAGACATGGTCAGGAGACCATGCATGCACAGTATGTCAAAATCACTACACCCACAAATGGCTGAAGGGACACAGAAAATCAACATGAGCACCATTAAGTAAAAGCTATTTACCAAGGACAGACGACAGAGCTCTCTACATTTGTGAATAACTAGGTTTCTACATTTCAGTCAGACAAACAGCTCAAACAGCAGATTGTAATTAGAGTGTTTTTTCAGTCAGTTGAGCCATCTGAGGCATTTTATATAAATAAACATGGTCATTACTACAGCAGCTTAAAACATCAAATAAGAACTTTCCACATCTACAGCACATCAACACCGACAGCACAACAGAAGTCCCAAGTTTGGCTGATGCTGTTTTGGGTGACCAATCACGTCACGGTTGTGTCCCAGATATAAGCCATTAATGAAGGAGCTCTGGTTGCTAACCCCCCAACCCCACCCCCACCCCCACCCCAATCCACCCCACCCTTCCGACCTTGCCTCAACCCCCCCCCCCCCCCCCCCCCCCCCCCCCCCCCCCCTTTAGGCAAAGGTCGCCATCTCTCTCGCAGCCAATCGCTTCGCTCGGTGGACAGCCGCAAGCGTGATGACGTAGACAAGCCCCGCAGCGGACAGCAGAGCCCTCAGACAGGTAAGACAACAGGACGCAGAGGGATCCCATGCATCAGTCACAGTAGCAGCTTGGGTGACCACCACACTTGTACAGTACATTCAAACACCACAACCACCAGCTCAGGAGCTGCACTCACGTTTAAAACACACATCTATCAAAATCTCCCAAAGTAGTGCCTTGTCCACAGTGGACTGATTCCAACATGGACCCTGACTGAACATAGTGAAACTGTATTTTATGTGAGGTCATCACAGCACACTGTGCCCTGTTTGTAAAACACTGAATCAAATGGAGTCCTCCCTCTCTGTTACACTGATACTCCACCCAAAATCAATCATAGCAGGCTCTCAACACTCAGTAGGCCGATAGAAACAAGTTCAACAAACTGCGACAATGTTTATTCACCACTAGTTGGATACCAGTCTCAGGTTGGCGTGGTAAGAAGATGAGCCTAGCTTAGTGATAATGACTAGAAGCAGGGAGAGACTGTCTAGAAATACACTTGCCAGCACCTCAACAGCTCAATGATGAAAACCTTGTATCGGAAACAATAAACCAGAGACTTCTCCTGCTCTTGTTTGTTAAATACAGTTTTAGTCGAGGATGATGAACACGACAACCTCCCTGTGAGAACAAGACTCCAGCAACTCACTGCACCTGGCAGGTGGCGGTCCAAAGCACAATGTCTCAAGCACCTGGGATATGGGGCGTGTCCACGTCACTTTTGCTATTTTAATGGCAGGATAAACAGTCACCGCACAAGGCTCATGGTTCAAGAGGATTATACTTAGCCCCTATTATTCAAGGGAGTGATTTGGCATAAGATGCAACAAACCAATCAGACCTCCATCTCCCATTCCCTTTAAAAGCCAGACACACTTGCACCTTGGTGGGCTGCTGTTCCAATGCCGCAGTGTTCTTCAACCAGATTGTGTTTGTGGTGAGTTGATTACATATTGTGACTGACCAGTGAGCCCAGCCCTGACACACGCAGCAGCTCTGTGCACCCGGAGGGGCGAGGACGGGCTGAGCGAATCAATACGCTTCACACTGCTCTACAAAGAAGCAACGGCACATGTAAAGTTAGTGAACAAATAACATCTTTTATGTTATAAGTGGAAAATATTACAGGTTATTATGAAACTGTGCTGGACAGATTTAGTCTAGGTGAAGCACTGTGGCACACTCTGCTTGTGCTTAACAGGAAGTGTGTGGATGCTGTGCCAAGTGTAGGTGAATATTACTCACTGAAATGCTGTGCCACTGACTTCAGACAAGGTGTTTGTTGGTCAGTTGGTCAATCACTTTCTGTTGCATCAAGATAACAATGTGCTAACAATGTGCTGGACCACACCTCATTTTCAGACCAACACGCCCATGGGTACTCAGATGGGTGCAAGTGTATTTGCTATTTAACCAACGTAGGCACTGCACAACTGCGTCAGCCAGAAACTAGCAAAGACATTTGCGTTGCGCTTTGCACCAGGTGTAATGTGGGGTTCATTTAGTTGTTTTTCCTAAGTACAGATTAAAGAAATAAGATGCATGATACCTGGGGAATTTAAGTTATGTTGGTAGGTGCATTTTTTAACTTTGGAGAACAACAAACAGTTTCCTCCCATTACGCTAAGCTAGTTAGGCTAATCACTTCCCGGCTCTAGCTCCGTACTAAATGCACAGAGAGAAGAGTTTTATTTATCTGCTTATCTCACTCTTGAACAGACAGTGAATAAATGCATTGTCCAAAAAGTTGAACTCTTAAAGTAACACTTGTGGTTAGTTTCTTGAAAGAGATACGAGGCTGTGATCAGCTTCAATTTTCAAACCTACAGGGGATGAAGGTTTGATACGACAAAGACAGACTTTGGGTGGAGTATTACTCTGATTTGCTAATCGATTCCTCACCTCCTCTTTGGTTTTCTTCCCTTTTTCTTCTGGCTGCCTTTGTTCCCTTATTGGTCAAATTACTTGGCAGTCATGACCAGTGATACGATGACTGACATATCCTAAGCCAGTGGCATTCACTTCTCCTGGAAGTCAATGCAGGGGATATGGCATCAGAGCCCCACAGATGGAGAACAGAAGCTGGGGTCCATTTCAGGGGTGGCCGCCTTCGAAGGACACAGTGTGTGAAGTTGGACAGAGCATTAGATGGCCGGGCCTGTGTCTCCTTCCAAAAGAAATGGCTCACAGAGGATTTAGCATGTTGCTGTCATTCTCATGCAATGGTTTGAAATACTGAGAACCATCACGGGCCATTTGTAATGTCTGCAAAAGAAGGCTCCATTAATCAGCCACGTTCATTAATCAGCCAGCCTTTGGAATGGGACAGCGTCATCTACCTGTCAGGAAGTATTAGGCCTCTGAAGGAGGCAGCCCCTGAAATGTGGCACAGCTAAAATCTAGCCTTTATCACACCACACCCCTTCCTCTTTTGGCCACAGAGGCTGCGTCCTGCATGATAATTAGTTATGGCCCTCTCCTTTCCTTTTCCTCCTCTTTCTCCCTCCCTGTCCACCTATCCTCTCCCACCCCTTCCTCCCCAGTAGACTCAGCTTCAGGTGAGGAGTGGTCAGCGTGGAGTGTGTGTTCTGCCACGTGTGGGGAGGGCTGGCAGAGTCGCACTCGTTTCTGCGTGTCCTCCTCCTACAGCACCCAGTGTAGTGGGCCACTGCGAGAGCAGAGACCTTGCAACAACTCTGCGGTTTGTCCAGGTAAGCCCCCTCAGTCGCCCTGTTGTGCCACCGCCATGCGCTCGCTCAGCCCTCTCCTGGACCCCTGCCTCACCCATATAAGACCCACCTGACTCCCTTCCTCAGGCACTTGGCAAACCTGTGGCACCTGGATTTCTACCCTCACCCTATGGAAAAGGCTTTGCCTGCAGTTTAGAATGATTCCCACTGTGATAACAGAAACTTCATCATGATCTCAGGCTCTCCTACACCCAGACAGGAAGGGAGACTCCTCAACTCAGAAAACAATATTACCACAGAACAATGGATTGGCATAGATGATGCCAGTAAAACCAAACAGTAACTGATACAAAGCAGTGTGAAATTCTCTTGTGTTGTTCAGGTGTGTTAAGGGAGTCTGTGTTTGTCCGTCTACAAATCATACCCTAGCTGCTTTGATTGCAGTGCACGGTGCTTGGGACGAGTGGTCACCGTGGAGTTTGTGTTCATCGACCTGCGGCCGAGGTTACAGGTCCCGGACACGAACCTGCACCCCCCCTCAGTTCGGGGGAGATCCCTGCGAGGGCCCAGAGAAGCAGACCAAATTCTGCAACATAGCTGTCTGTCCAGGTGAGCAACACACTGATCACAAAGACTTACAATCTCACAAACATTCAAAGCATGCACAGTAACAAGTGATGCTGAAAGGAGTCAGTATGCTTCAAAAGAGTGTGGAACAGCAGCTGAACCCCGAACACCTTTGTATCGGTGGATCTGCATCCAACAAGACCTACAATCTGACAAATCACACCCATTTCACGCCACAGACAGAGCTGGAATAAAAATCAGCCCAGGACTTAGACTGAGACTGGTCCACCAACACACACTTACACACACCATCGCACACAGCCCAGGCCTGTACAACAACCATGCAGGAAACACAGATTAAAGTAACTGTGATGATTTGTAGAACAATACAGGAAATAGGAACAACAGTTTATAAGTTATATTTAGACCATTTTGTAATTTTATAATCTAATTATGTACACAATTCAATTACTTACTCAATGTAGTCTCAAATGTAACTCTGTAACTAAAGGTTAGTTCAGAGAGAGATTAGAGTTCAGACTGGGCAGTGCAGCAGCAAATACAGCAGCAGACATATCTGAGGTTTTTTTCTTTCACTGGATGTTTCCAGAAACCAGAGCAGAGAACAAAGCTTGAACTCACTGTGCTGTTCTGCTCCTCCAACTAATACTAACACAACTATTTGAAGCATTTTGGATTTTCAGGATTTTAACTTCTTTTCTTTGAGCTTTTCACCCAGACATTTTTTTTAAAAATTTTGTTATTCATGTACAGTAGCTAAGTTAACAGTCCACTGGCGCTTCAGTGTTCTAACCATGATAAAGATACCAACACATGAACGTGTGGGCGGAGCTGCAAGATTGGATGGAGAGTAGTTAGACAGGGAGACAGATGTGAGGGAGATGATGGCCACTTAGATCCAGTGTGGCTGTGCAGCCTGCTTCACTGCACAGCCTCATCTGTCTCTCTATCGGAAAAAAATATTTATCTGATTTTATGTGAATTATTACATATGGTGGGGGAAAAAATGTAAATTTACATTATTGAATATTGGCCCATTCCCAACAGAGATGTCCAGCTGTAATCTTTGTTGCTGCTGATGGTGTTGTCCACTCCTGTATCCTGGATCAGATTCAGGCTCAAACATGTACAGGTTCCTTTTCCAAATCAAATAACTTTGTGTTACTTAGTTTTACAGTTTGTTTTCAGAACCTCCATATCGCTAACACTGGCTGCATCTTGGCTGCTGTTTCTGATCTGCTGTGAAAAAACAAGTGTGTATGTTCACACCAGCTGCATGTCTGCTTCTGGCAGCTCTGTCTGTGTACTTAGAGTTTTCAGGATTTTTAATTAATTAATTTCAGATTCATTTTTGACAGACCATGTCTGTAAAATGCCACTGTCTCCACATGCAGGTGCTAAAATGTTTAAAAAACATATATTTATATTTATTTTATGTCTATGACATGTTCAGATTCAGCCTAGACAATTAGAATTCCCATAAAGGGACCAATCAAGTATTTTTTATCTTTATTAT
The DNA here is from genome assembly GCF_046630095.1 of Trachinotus anak. Taxonomy (NCBI): domain Eukaryota; kingdom Metazoa; phylum Chordata; class Actinopteri; order Carangiformes; family Carangidae; genus Trachinotus; species Trachinotus anak. The sequence continues at coordinate 28,047,643 of NW_027273883.1, forward strand.
CTTTATTTTTAGAGACTATAGTGGAAGGTGTCAGTTGTATGATATCTTACAGTTTTTGCTGCAAGACGTGCTCATCACACATGAAACATAGATTTAATCTGTTAACGTGCGCAGAAATGAAAAACAAGACGTTCTGCAGCCTTCATGCACACGCAAAGCATCCAGTGTGTCAGAGGCCTAAGAGGATGAGGTTGCACTGCCCCTCAGCAGGCTTCCAGTTGTTCTGCCAAACAGAGGAAAGTGGGCTTTTACGGAGGCCTGAGCAAATATTACCTGTTTCAGTCTCAACTGTGGGGCTGCATAATGGGCAGTTTGAGATCTCTGAACTGTGAAGCATGCAGAGCTCCAGAGTCCCAGAATGAAAATATAGAGCTGGAAATGAGCATAACAGGTCCCCTGTAACCCGGGAATATACTTACAGCATCCATGTGGTCACAAGGTTGTGTATGTTGTCACCTTCACCGTCGTCTGGTTCATTTGAAACATACTGACTCCTTGAAGCTCACATTTACAGTATGTTAGCAAAAATTAATGGATTAGCAAAACATTAAAGTGTGTAATGTACATCATCATGTGGATCTGGATATAGTTGTTGATTTGTCATTTAGTGTTACAAAGGAACACAGGAAGATTTGATTTGTCTAATTAGAAATCTTCAACATAAAACATGATGTGGATCCATATTTATTTATGAATACTTGTATTAGTATATTTGTGTTAGTATAGAACTCATAATACACCAAACTAACATATCTTTGTTCCTGTCCTGTGCTGTTTTCCTGCTTGTCGTTGCCCTTGGCCCTCCTCAGTGGACGGAGTGTGGAATGAGTGGTCCAGCTGGAGCTCCTGCTCCGCCTCCTGCTCTAACGGGACCATGCAGAGAACCAGGGAGTGTAACGGCCCCTCGTACGGAGGCTCAGAGTGCAGGGGGGAGTGGCTGGAGACCGTCGACTGCTTCCTTGGGGAGTGTCCAGGTATGAAAGAAGAGAGCTTTCCACTGCAGGCATAATACAAACGGCTGTGTCTGTGTGTGATGATGTTGATCCAACCATGCAAAGTGAAGTGATGTGATTCGTTGAGAAAAAAAATTACACTATTTTTCCTAAATTTCCTATCTCAAATTTTTAGATTTTAATCCTCAAAGAATTTCTGAGGTTTTTCTTGCAAATTATGGTTCCATTTATTTCATACAATGCAATTACAGTATGCAAAGCCTATTCACTGCTCAGACATAAGGTTGAGATCCCTTGAGGAATATAACCAAATCCCACCACATTCATTTATTCACAGGTAGCATTCAAACATCATGAGATAAAAAAATAACCACATCACATTACTTCTTAAAGGTGATTAGTTACTGTATAAAGCATCAGAACAAGTTCTTACCCTTCTGCACTGACTGAACTGTCACAAATGGTGAAATACAGAATGTGCAAAAGTTTTAGATGCTAAAGTGATGATGCACTGTGTTCTCAAGTGCACAGCAACATGTTCATTCCCAAATACACTGTAACCTCTAATTTTGTCATTAATGTGGCAGACCCTCCACACAAACACGCAAACAAAGTGAGAGTGGGTAGGGGGAGGGTTTAGGGGCTCCTGTCTCTCCGTGTAATCCCAGACTGACTCCATGATGTTGAGATCAGGGCTCTGTGGGGGCCAGACCATCTGTCGTAGGACCCCGCAGGTGTCTAGGGAAAAGGGAAGCAACAACTGCCGATGTGGTCTGGCAAGCAACAACATGTATTGTTAAGTGAACCTGAAAGTGCCTAAAACGTTAAACACAGAGCTATAGATGACATTAATCGAAGCTCATGTTCTTGCTGTTCATGATGCTGACTGTGTGTGTGCAGGGTCTACCTAATAATGAACTCCACAAGAAGTATGATATGTCAGATAATGCCCAGGCCTGGCCCCTACAGAGCTGCTTTTTGTCCTTGCTTGATGATGCTAAAGTATTCAGTTGTAATTTTCCGTTAATAGTGTGGTTATGAGTCTCTCCTGTGTCTCCCACTCTTCTTCCTGCAGCCTGTCGCAGGTCACCACAACTCCACGTTTACTACAATCTCAGAGACTTTATTACATAACTCCTATTTTACTTACTCGTGTTTCATACTGATTTAAATTAATGAATGTGTTTTCTGCCTTCCAGACTGCCACCGGTTTCCATTAATTTCAGAATGCCATGAATTATCAATGAACCGCGTTAAACAAATTCCAACGCTCTGCAATTTAGTTTAATGCTCAGGGGAAATAAATAGAAACCCACGGAACTTTTGAAAATCCAACACAGCACACTGTGTTTTGAAAAATGATCTGCAGTAACGTAAAGTATACATGATGTGTATTGTATTTTTGTATTTGTATTGAATGGACTGAATATAGATCATGAATGTGTGTGTTTCATTTCCTTTTCAGTGGATGGCAAGTGGCAGCCGTGGTCTCTGTGGTCGGGCTGTTCTAAAACCTGCGGAGGGGGCAGCCAGCAGAGAAACAGGATTTGTTATGGGCCCTTTTTTGGGGGTCAGCCTTGTCCTGGAGAGCGAGAGGAGGTCCAGCGCTGTAATGAAAAGAGATGTCCAGGTCAGCACATGGAAACAGAGGTCGAAAAATTACATCAGGCACAGAAAACTGTGTTACTTTAGAAAGGATTTTGACCCCCCGTGCTGTGACAAACATTTACAGTGCATCCGGACAGTATTCACAGCGCTTCACTTTTATGTTACAGCCTTATTCCAAAATGGATTCAATTCATTTTTTTACCTCAAAATTCTACACACAATACCCCATAATGACAATGTGAAAAAAGTTTGCTTGAAATTTTTGCAAATTTGTTAAAAATTAAAAAACAAAATCTCACTTGTACATGACTATTCACAGCCTTTGCTGTGACACTCAAAATTGAGCTCAGATGCATCCTGTTTCCATTGATCATCCTTCAGATGTTTCTACAACTTGATCGGAGTCCACCTGTGGTAAATTCAGTTGATTGGACATGATTTGGAAAGGCACACACCTGTCTATATAATGTCCCATAGTTGACAGTGCATGTCAGAGCACAAACCAAGCCACGAAGTCCAAGGAATTGTCTGTAGACCTCCGAGACAGGATTGTATCGAGGCACAGATCTGGGGAAGGGTACAGAAAAATTTCTGCAGCATTGAAGGTCCCAGTGAGCACAGTGGCCTCCATCATCCGGAAATGGAAGAAGTTTGGAACCACCAGGACTCTTCCTAGAGCTGGCCACCCGGCCAATCTGAGCGATCGGGGCAGAAGAGCCTTAGTCAGGGAGGTGACCAAGAACCCAATGGTCACTCTGACAGTGCTCCAGCGTTGCTCTGTGGAGAGAGGAGAACCTTCCAGAAGGACAACCATTTCTGCAGCACTCCACCAGTCAAGCCTGTATGTTAGAGTGGCCAGACAGAAGCCACTCCTCAGTAAAAGGCACACGAGCCCAGACTTGAACCCAACTGAACATCTCCGGAGAGATCTGAAAATGGCTGTGCACCAACGCTCCCCATCCAACCTGATGGAGTTTGAGAGGTTCTGCAAAGAAGAATGGGAGAAACTGCCCAAAAATAGGTTTGCCAAGCTTGTAGCATCATACTCAAAAAGACTTGAGGCTGTAATTGCTGCTGAAGGTGCTTCAACAAAGTACCGAACAAAGGCTGTGAATACTTATGTACATGTTATATTTTTGTTTTTTATTTTTAATAAATTTACAAATGTTTCAAGCAAGCTTTTTTCACGTTGTCATTATGGGGTATTGTGTGTAGAGTTTTGAGGTAAAAATGAATTGAATCCATTTTGGAATAAGGCTGTAACATAACAAAATGTGGAAAAAGTGAAGCGCTGTGAATACTTTCCGGATGCACTGTACATGCTGCAGGTCTGTGAAACTCAGTTATACTTATGTTAACAGAACCTCATGAAATATGTGGCGAGGACAATTTCTCCAATGTTGTATGGAAGATGACTCCAGCTGGGGACACAGCGGCAGTACGCTGTCCTCCCAATGCCATGGGTGAGCTCACACCAGATCTATACATATACATGTTACCATGCATAAGATCCAAATATCCACTGGTGGTGTTAGGAGTAGATTACAATCACAGTTTGCTCATACAGAGCCCTTTCTGCATGTGTCCCCACACAGGGCTCATCCTGCGCCGCTGCACCCTGGATGAAGAGGGCATCGCCTACTGGGAGAATCCCACCTACATGAAATGCATTTCCAACGACTATCGCAGCATACAAACTTTGGTGAGCATCAAGGAGTTTTTCTCCTGGCACAACCCTGAACTGAAATGATGTTTCAGTGCAACTAAGATGCAACAGGAAAGGTATTTTGTTGGAAACATAATCACAGGCTGGATTATATTTTTAAAATCACTTTGGTTAGCATTTGGGAAATATGGTAAGTTTGGTTGAATGTAAGTACACATGTTGTGTCTGAAGTTGGTGTGAACTTTTTTTCTGTACTGAACCAGACCAGGATCTTTCCCTAACGTTAAGCAAATGCTGAGTCTCGAAAACGTATGTAATTACATCCCATTAAAGAAACATTTTTGGATGTAGTTTTGTTGTATGGAAATCAAATTTTCAGAAGACAGGCTTGCACAGTAGCCTTAAAACCAAATAATCGGTTATGGCTTTTCAAATGTGTCAAGGCACTAAGCTGTGAAATTCCAATAGATTTAAAAGGTTCCATCCAGTCTAAAGGTAAATGTTCATGTGTTTCTGATTATAAAGCAGGTCTAGGTTCTGTATTAATTCTGTTAAAGTATCAAAGCCTCAGTCCACAGAGAAATGCACACAGCCTGTATTCAGAAACTGAGCCTTAAAACCAGCCGTCAGGACTTCTGCAACTTTGTGATGTCACAGCAAAGCAGTCACTGGCCTTAGCCACACCCAAAGCCCCACCCACCTGGACCCACCATCCAACCTTGCAGGATTTGGCTTCTCTGAGTGTTTATCTAACAGTCAGCCAATCAGAAGTTCTTACCGACCTGTTGTTACTAGAGCTCCAGAGAGAAGCTTGAGAGAGGAGATGTAAAACTACACTGAGATGGTTTTTGTTACAACCACAGGTTGTGAATAAAAAAACAAAATAAACAAGAAAACAACACATCCTGCCCTGAGCTGCTTCCATAAACAGAAACTTTGTGTTGATCACTAACTGTGAAAGCTAAGAGAAGCCACTTTTCTGCCCCTGTTTAGACTCGGGAACATTTGTCCAAAGCACAGCGCGGCCTCGTGGGAGATGGTGTTTCAGAGGTGATGACCAAGCTGAAGGTGACCTCCAGTGATGGGACCAGCTACAGCGGTGATCTGCTGGCCATCGTGGATGTGCTGAAGAACATGACAGAGATCTTCAGGAGGGCTTACTACAGCCCCAGCAGCGCAGACATGAGGGTGACTGGATTTATGGATTTACAAGAATTGCTGAAGTGAACAGTGTTTTTTGATTTGAATCATTCAAATAGTTATCAGTATCTTATTCCAAATTATTATTATGGCCTATTATAAAAACTAACAAAAGTCAGAGTCATCTCTAATATCTGAGTCGAAATGCAGTCACTGCTCAAGTCCGAGTCACATCACAAGTCCTGACTCGGACTCCGGACTCGAGTACTACAACACACAGTGGGATACAGTTACTGTTGCTTTGCATCCTTTCATATGACAAGAAGAAAACTACAGACAGTTACAGCCTCACCCTGTAAATACCAGAGGACCTGACCTCAGAATGTGAGGCTGATAATGTGACATGATGTGAAACATTTTCTCTTTGTTTTCCAGAACTTTGTGCAGTCAGTCAGCAACCTGCTGATGGAGGAGAACAGGGAGAGGTGGGAGGAGGCACAACTGGTTAGTATCAGGCTTTCTCTCTTAAACAGGACTCGCATCATCACCTCAACTGCAATTATGTCTTTTGTTGAACTTGGGGTACAATAATAATAACAGCAGCTGCAGAACTGATGAGTTAGACACTGCAACAAAGACGCAGGTGGACAAACTGCCCACCTGTGTCTTTTCAGACTGACAGAGGTAGACGGAGAATAGAGCTGTTGAAGGACAGAAATAGCTATAGCTAATGAGTAACCAAGTCAACGCAAACACCCACTCGTCCATCTGCTGCACTCATCCACTCATGCAACTCTTTCTTCGCCTCCAACCAGCCATCCAGCCGTTCATCTCACTCTCAGCCGTGCAGGCATCAGAACAACATTAAAAAAGCCAAAATGGTCTCATCGAAATGAGCAAATAACACATTTGTACACAAGTAGTGAGGTGTTTGCTCCCCCACCACGAAAGGCTAATTAAAATGATTATTATTGCATTATTATTGTTACCTTAACCTGTGGCAGCTCAGCTCAAGCTAAGAGCACTCTGTTTTCAAGAGAGTTTTCTTTCTTAATTAACCAGAAATGTGTGTGTTATTTAGTGTTAAGACTTTACACTGTGCACAGTTTCCAGTGTGGCTGTAGTATTTCATTTATTGAAGGTGTGTGTCCTAGCTTTCCAAGCAGCCAGAGGTGTCCCTTATTTCTTGAAGGTAAAATCAATAGTAAGTTGCGGTGACTTCAGAGTTCAGGAATTTATTACACTGGACACCGTGTCTGCTTTTAATGTTAAGTTTGAAAAAGAAAGGTGTTCTATCAAACTGCCAAAACTTCAGTCTGTAGATCCATCAGGGCCAAAGATGGATTACCAACCAGGTGAATCTGCCTCTGGGGCTCCACAGCCACAGTGGGGGGGTTGGGGGGCAATGACTCCACCTACAACATGTGCCAATCGCAGCAGTCTGTGGTAATTTCATGAATTTTACAGTTGTTTGTTAATACTCTGTGCACCACTACAACACGTAAAGTGAATGTGGTCTTAAGGCTTTTATTCATCTCTTAGTTTATATTGTGCCAAATAAAACTTAATGAATGCTTAATTAATCCACAATGCAGAGAGACAGGGAGACATGGGGCCATCTGAAATCTTATAATGGTATCACCTCGAGCAAATGGAGAATAATGTTGTCAGAGTTACAGTTACATTATGTGGTAATGATAAAAAATAATAATAATGTGATAAGGAAACTAAAAGCAGACATGATGCTTCACTGTGATGCTTTATCTGTCTTAAGAAAGTTGTTGGTCTCTGGAGCAGTTGCAGCCTGGAAGGTAGGACGACACTTTCAGTAATCTAAAACACTCTGACAGTGGTCTGCAATGACGCAGCAGCAAATGATAATACTGCATCAAAAAGCAAAGTGATGCAGCCCTTTAAAGAGCAGTGTAACACACTCGTGAACACACCCTTTTCTACACATATTGTGAAATGCATTTTATCCGACATGGAAAGCAGCACTGCAAACAAGACATAGTGTTTACAAGGCCACATCACATTTAAGACAGTTTTTTTTCTCTTTTTAGAGAGAAAATCACTGGATATTCTCTGAAAAAAGTTGATGAACTGCCAGTAAAATTATATATACATATATTATAGACAGGGCCCAGAATCAATTCATAGTATAATAAAAAGACTTTGCTTAAAATGCACTTTCCTCAATATCTTGTCAACTTAACTGAACCTAAATTTAATTTGTTGTATTTGCCTAACGTCACTGTGTAGCTCATACATTTGGGGAGTTTTTTCACTATTGTTAAACAATCCTGTCATGGGATGACCCAATAGCCGAGTGGTCAGGGTGCATATCACATGGGCGCATATGTCCGCAGTTTGACTCCCGGCCAGCCGGCCTGTTTGCTTCATGTCATTTCCCCAATTTGTGTTGCTCATTTATTTATCCTCATTTAAAACACCTGAGACTGAGAACCTGTTGAGTTCATTGCAGGTACTGTTTCCCTCAAAAGCAAGAGGAAGACCACGATGCACAAACTGTACATGTTAAAGGTCCCATATTTGACACTTTTCCAGGGTTTTTTTGATGTGTTGATCCATACCAGGATATATCTGTGGTTTTTAGTGCCAAAAACAATCTTAATGTAGTTTTACATCAATTCTTTGAGCTTTTCCCTGGAGCCTTGGCAACAAGCCTCTACTCTGATTGGCTGTCTGTTTTCTGAGTGATGGAATAAAAATATAGCAGATTTCCGGTAAACACTTGGAGATATCAAATCCTGCAAGGTTGGATGCTGGGTGCAGGTGGACATGTGGGCTGCAGCTGAGGGTGGTAACTGCTTTGTTGTGACATCACAAAGTTACAGAAGTCCTGACAGCTCATTTTAAGACACAGTTTCTGAATACAGGCTGTGTGCATTTCTCTGTGTTTTGCACACTTACTTTCACTGTATTAATATAGAACCTAGACCTGCTTTATAATCAAAGAAGACATGCACATCTCACTTTCTATAATATGGGACCTTTAATTTTGGTCATAGCTGTGTGGAATATGAGAAACATCCACATTAAACCATCAAGGGATGGTGTAACAATGTTGCCACAAACACAGTTTTTGTATAAAAAACTTTTCGTGAGTCAAGCGTTTCTACAACTGTTCAGAATATTCACCTCAGATCCATAATCCTTTTCTTTCTGTCTTCTTTCATTTTTTGTGTTCTCAGCTGGGGCCAAACATCAAAGAGCTGTTCCGTCTGGTCGAGGACTTTGTGGATGTCATTGGCCTGAGGATGAAAGACTTTCAAGACACGTATGAAGTCACTGATAACCTAGGTCAGCCTTATCTCCATCCAGGAGATCTCCACAGCTATTTCTGCTCATCAAAAAAAAAAATCTATTATCTTTTGAAGTTTGATCTTCATAATACATAAGAGTGAGGACAGAGGAGGGTTACCTGATGGTTAAACAGACTTTTCATGTGCCTTTAGTCTCAAGTTCAGCCTCAACAAGCAATATTACATCAGCAGGAGTTATGTGTCCTATCAGTTAACGCCGGCCCTACACTGAATGACTTTTAATTTCACTCTCATAAGTTCTGACAGAATAAAATCATGAGAGTTTTGTTCCCGTCCTCTCGATCATCTGGTCTAAGGTCTGAGCTGTCTTACGTCAGTCCTTTCTCGAGTTAACAATTCGTTAAAATCAAACATGTTAGTATTAAGTTTTTAGGCTCATGGCTCATGCAGATAGTGGCAGTTAATGACGTGAACACTGTTGACTTCTCCAACGCCAAACAGGAATCAGCAAACAGGGCTGATAGTGAGCGTGGCGGCAACTCCAGGGAGGAAGAATGTGATTTTTTTTATTCAAGGCCAACATTAAATTAATGAGGGAGGCAAATAAATATATAAATATATAAATAAATAATATATAACATAATTAAATAAGTAAAACTGGACATCATGCGAAGTCAAAACACAGTCATTCTTAGGGCAGATCATGACATGATAATAAAAACGATAATGTTGTTTGAAAATTTCCACCAGAAGCATGATGGGAAATAGCCTCAAAGGAATCTAGTCATAGTCTACCACATAGTGACCCTGACCCCCCCGTATAAAAGAAAACTCTGACTGTGACTTGTGACACATGGTCTTTCTTTGTCAATGCTGTTGTACCTGCTAGGGGAGAGGGAGTTGTAAACATTGATTGGACCTTGAAAAAGCTTTTTTTTAGCTTACAGACAGGAATAAAAGTGTACCAAAAATAAAAGATAAATTAATGCTGTCGCAGGCCAATGTTTGTTTAACATGAATAAAAAGGTATTTCCCACAGCACAGACTAATTTTATTTAAAGGGTTAATCCTGCAATTTAGTACACTGCCATCATCTTCTATTAAAAAAAGTCAAAATCAAAGCAGAAGCGGTGGCGTTGTCCTGAACTTTAGTTTGGATTTACTACACTTCCCATAAAGCAACTCCTGCTTGGTAAACACACATCCTTCAAACTCCAATGTTAACAGCCAGTCGTGTTGATCTTAAGAAGATGGGTTTGGAAACAGTTTAAGAATTAATAAATAGGAAACATCACATATTTAACACATAATGAGGCCCAAAAAAGACATAACTCTAATAAAACTGCCAAACATTAACATCTGTAGCCACCCCAAAGATCCAGCACTGGAAAAATAACAAGTTCTGTGGAAGATAATATTTCTTTTACCAAAAGAAATGCTTCAAAAGAGATGGAATTGGAGATGGAATTTGATTGGATTGGATTTGCATGTGGTTTTAAAGCCCAAACCTGACTTTGTCCCTGCACACCACACTTATCTATGCATTTGTTTGGCATCACTGCATCTTTTTGTCAGGACAGAAATACAGTAAAGCTTTTCAAAGATGATGTACCTAGTATTTCTGTGTGGTATCTTTAGTGACAAGCAGTCATTTGATCCCTCCACATTTGTCAAGTAAAACTGGAGCTGGTCTGGAATCAGTGGAGGCTGAAGATATTGGGACCCCTGTTTTTTTTTTTTTTTTTTTTTTTTTGGAGGTTAGAAATTGACAATTGTCCCCTGTCAACTAAATGTGATTACAATATCTCTCTTTCCTTTACATTCTGCCTCTGTTCCCCAGTACTTACATCAAGAGAATGAGAAGCAGGTCTTTAGATGTGTCTTACGTGAGTCAGAATCCACATTCACAACCACCTGCTGCCTGCATCCAGTGCCCAGCAACTGTAAACAATATTTTTTCCTCAACTAGGGGAGAAATAATGCAGTGTAGTCATCACAGCTTCTCCGCTGTAACCTCCAGATAAAAACGAGGCAGAGTTTGAGTTGAGTCAAGGGAGAGTATGTGGGAACTGAGGCTTGATGAGAGGTTCTGTTTATAGCGATGCCACCGCGCTGTCTGGAGCCAAATAGCCACCCACACCAGCAGCGTATCCCCCCCCTGGGGTGGCTGACCTCCTCTCTCCTCCCACACCTCAAACATAAGCGAAGCCACACACAGGAACACTCTTTCATCTGCCAACATATAGTTAGATCAGAGTTTCTTCCTCCAAACTCATCAAAGTGTTGGAGTTGTATAGGATGTGGGAATTCACCGCACATGAAGTTTAACTGCTAAGTGGTTATTTTTATTTGTTTTGTTTTCAAAGTAGTTATTCTTCTGTTTAAATGTATTATTCATTCATTCTCTCAGGAGACAGATAAGAGTCAATAAAACGATCTGTTTTACTTCTCTTCAAAGGTTTTTGGAGGTGAACAGCTCACCCTGTTGCATGTCATCTGGATGGATAGACAGACAGAAAGAAAAAAAATATGTAACAGTTAAATCTGGATTAGCCACTAGATTATCTCGACAACCGCCCAAGGACCACACAACTCCCCAAAGTTCCAGGCTTACTGTGTATTAGCTGGCTTGTGCAAATTTAATTGAAACTTTGTCTGGAAGCATGAACTCCTAAAGCACAGTATCAACAGACATGGTGGGGGCCGACTTTGAGGTCCTGTGTTAAAGAGGGTCCTTGTGTAAAAATCCAGCTTTAATACCTTTTTTGTGCTCATATTTTGGAGGTGAAAGTGGAGGGAATTGGAGGTTAATAGGGGCCCAGGAATTCATTTTTGCAGTCGGGCATCTAGTGCGGTTATTCAACCATGCTGACATTAGGACAGGTGCACGGATGTCTAACATATGATGTGGCTGTTTTACATGGAGAAATTGTTTCCATATTAGTATGTAAAAAGGACCATAGGTCAAGTATAGTGAGGTCAATTTAATTTAAACAGGCCAAAATCACACATTTGTCCCTGAGGGCTTTACACTTATGACACCAAACCTAGATTCAGCTCTTAATATCCAACCTTAATCCACTGAATCCCAGTATTAAGCAAATAAACTACATAACATTAAATATACCCACCAAGCACTGAACTCACTGTCATGTTCATGACACCAGTTTGTGAGGACTTGTAAGGACTGAACTGTGGCCATGAAGGGATGAATGTGGTCAGCAACACTCAGACTATGCATTCAAACCATGACTGGTCAGTATAAGGAGGCCCAAAGTGCACCAAGAAAAGATTTCCGACACCACCACCACCAGCCTGGACTGTTGACACACAGCAGGTTGGGTCCATGGATTTATTCTGTTGACCCTACTTCTGGTTCTGACCCTACCATCTGCTGTCTCAGTATATTCTTCAGACCAGGCTACGTTTTTCTAGTCTTCAGCTGTCCAGTTTTGGTGAACCTGTGTCCACTGCAGCCTCAGAGATACTCAAACCAACAATGACGCCGGTACCATGCCCCATTCTGATGTTTGATGTGAACATTAACTGAAGCTCCTGACCTGTATCCGCAGGGTTTCTGCTGCCACATGATTGGTTGATTGGCAAATGTACAGGTGTTCTCAATCAAGTGTTGTGTGAGTGGTAATATTAGTGTAAGGTGTTTAATACTCAGCCATTCCTCTGTTACAGTGTTGAGCATCCACAAGCGTCCAGTGGTGGGTCATGCAGACATCAGCTTCCCTATGAAGGGCTGGAGGGGCATGGTGGACTGGGCCCGCAGCTCCGAGGACAGAGTCACCATCCCCAAAAACATCCTGTCCACTGGCAAGCCAGGTGAGAGCTGGGACACACCTCCTGTCTGCAGTGCACGCATCCTGTCTGCAGGCCATACTCAACCCACTGAGACAAGACATACACAGGAAGGAAGTCCATATAGAGATTCCTATAGCCTACACTTGCACTTGAGTTCTACTTGCTAGTAACTGTAAGGAAAGGAAAGAGTCACAACGGGTTATTGAAATTTATGTAAACAACAACAAAAAATAACTTTCCTTTCTTGCCTCTTATCTGTAGGGAGCAAAATATGTTCCCCACAGACTAATTACAGCTGGCCTGTCTGTCTTCTGCTAGAAAAGAATGTGTGTGTCTCTCTATCTCCTCTCTCTCTTTCTGTCTCCCTATACACACACACACACACACACACACACACACACACACACACACATACATATACATATATATATATAGATAAATATATATAGATATAGATATAGATATAGATATAGATATAGATATAGATATAGATATAAAGCAAGGCACCCCTCTTAGACAAACACCCAAAGGGAAAGTTGTATTTAATGTTGCAAATAAAACTTCCAGGAGAATAATAAAATCATTTTACGTCTCCTGCTGCTTCAGCAGCTGTACAACAAAAAGCCTCATTGTCTTCAATAAGGATAGAGCAAGTTTCATCAAATGTTAATACAAAGCCCATCTGCCTCAACTATTTGATTGGCCTTACTTGCAAATGGGAATTATTAACATCGGCTACTTATTTGCTGTTTTCTGATGAAGGTAATTATACAGCTCTGTGGTCTTAAAGCAGGGACCAACTAGAACATGTGTGTGATATTTCTCCATGTCTGATGTGAGGATTTGCTGCTTTCCTCCATTTCAGCTCAGTGTTACTTGTAACACCTTTGTATGGTAGCCCTATGTATTTATGCAGTGCATGTGTTGTGTCATTTGTTTGTGTTTTGTCTATTTGCATGTGCGTTGAGCTGTCAGGGCCACCGTACCTTTGGTCTGATCAGACAAATTTAAAAAAACTTAACAATTATTTATTCATTCCTTTCTACATTTTAGACCCAATTATTGATTTGTTAATCAATTAAATCTCTGATAATTATTAATTAATCAATACTGAAAATAACAATACAGTGTCACAGAAGTGGATGTCCATTCACCAAACGATCTTCACTGCTTTGAGCACTGCAATTAAATTCCTTTCACATTGATTTGTATTGGAGTGATGGCAGAAATCTCAGACATAAGCCTGTCTCAAAGCCTTTGACCATACTTACTGTAGTTATCAGTCATAAGTATTGTATAAAAAATATAAATGATAAGTAAATAGTAAACATTGTTATTGATACAATCTGGAGGTTTTCAGCATCATCTGCTATCAATATTCATTTGTATGGTTTTGGAGACATGAGCAGCAGCTGAGCTTCTCTCCTGTCTGCAGGCAGGTGCTAGGTGCACCATTTTCAGTGGCAGTGGTGTTTTTGTCAGCTGGGATGTTTTCAACCATTAAAGACAGCCCTGTACTGCTAGCATGCCAATGAGGCCGTCACTCCTAATTAGGAGTCAACAGGAGCCAATCAGGAGCAATTAGAAACAATTTCCTCCCCAGCTGGGAGATGTGTCTCCATGGTGCTAATGTCACAGTAGCAGCCAGCCCTCTTTATGCATACAGCTTGGACCTGCTGACATGGATTAAAATGGCTCTCTGATGTCTTGTTTGCACTGATTGACTGGTCCCCTCTCACATCTCTGGACATGTTCTGAAATAAGCCTTTTTCTTGAAATGAAAAATACAAACGGCATTCTCTGTAGGGTACAAAAGAACAGCGAGGGACGGGTTCTCTGAACATGAAATGAAGCTGTGTTTGGGGGCTGCAGGGACAATTTGATTTCCCTCCACTCTGCAATCTGCAGAACGACACTCACCTAAAATTAAAATTGCAGTTTACATGGTTAACATAATAATCAATGATCAAAACGTTAACCGGAACTTAAAGAACCAAACTAGTGTTTTTGCAAGTTTTAGCTCTTTAAATAAAACATTGTTAAGAAGCTTGCTGATCCTTTTTAAAATGCATGCATGCTTATGTTTTTGGATGTGTTATCTCAAAGCTGGCCAATGCTTTTCTTTAATTTCCATAAGGAACAGAGCTCTGTAAGTGGGTATACTCTCAATTTATGCCCCAGATTTGCCCAGCAAAGGATAAATACCCTGTGTTATTAACAGTGACATGTAAGGCTGCTCTTACATTTTAGTTAATCCAAAAATGGACCAATAGTATTTGCACATTGTCACTCAACTTCTGGTGCTTTATTTCAGGGAGTCAGGATCATATTGAAACAAAGAAGAGATGCAGATTTTGCATCAAAACTGGCTCACACACTGTACTGGGCCTCTAGGGGGAGATAGCTACAGAATTATGAATTTTAAGCGAGCTATTCCTTATTCTTTAGTTCATCCACACATGAAAAATGGACAACTGTTCTCTCACCTTGCACCTCTGCAGGCAGTTCAGTGCATTGTCAGGCTGTAAGACCTTATATAGACAGGTGTGCGTCTTTCCAATTCACGTCCAATCAGTTAAATTTACCACAGGTGTAGAAACATCTCAAAAATGATCAAGATGATGTTTCCTTTTTAATAAATGTACAAACATTTTTAAAATTGTGTTGATTGGGGGAAAAATTTATTTAAACAATATTAACCACAAACTAAAAATGCTTGCTAATGTGTGCACACTAACATTAGCCACTATATAGGAAACTACTGGTCAAACCAGAACAAAGAAGACTGCAGCAGCAGCAAGATTCCTGAGGGTTTCGAACTAATTATATTGCTTGTGAACGCCACAACATGCTTGGGTAACCCAGATGTTGTGTTATATCTTGTGCAAGTACATAAAGAATATCACAAAGATAAATAATACATTTTGCATACATTTAATGATACAAATAAAATGGATTTGTTTTTCTCTTTTTTAAAGTTTAAAGGTCTTGTGAATGATCGTCACTGCCACTAGATGTCACACTAAACCAACAGCATCTCAAACCGAAACAAACCTTTCCTCAGCCACTTCCAGCAATGCTGGAAGTTAGCCAGCTAGCAATAGCAGCATTTGAAATTTGCAAATTCATAATATAAGTAACAGCAAGTTTGCTAACGTTATCGTGCCTTATATAGGTCACTAATGAAAACATACAAGTGACATAATTCACCACACATCAACCCCCAGGGCTGAAAAATGAAGCCAACAATGAAGTGCCAGAAGCTGCAGTTCCTGTAAAGACCACTAGAGGATGAATCTAAAAATGAGTCAATCCTCATAGACTCGCATGTTAAAATGCTCTGCACACACCCCACCTCTTTGCCCATTTTTAGACTAGCCAGGAGTCAGGTGGAGTCAGACTGCTAAGATGGTGACAGCGGAGCAGCCCAGAGACCTATGGGTGGCATCATGGAAGCTACGTCCATCTTTATATACAGTCTGTGTTCTGTAACCATGAAGTTACTGACACAATGAAGAGAAGAATAGCCAGTTCTGAGTCAAGCTGGAGTCCTTTAGCAGCCTGTAGGGTTCTCCATCTCAGTAAAGCCAGAAGAGTATTGTCTCCTAGCTCCATGACACTGATGGAGCCTGTAAAAACTTTTTGGATGATACGCTGCAGTCTGTTATTGCTGCCACGGAGAGGGACAATAACAGACTGCAGCGTATCATCCACTCTGCGGAGAAGGTGATTGGCTGCAATCTTCCATCCCTCCAGGACCTGTACACCTCAAGGACTCTGAGGCGTGCAAGGAAGATTGTAGCTGACTCCTCCCACCCTGGACACAAACTTTTTGTGACACTCCCCTCTGGCAGGAGGCTGCGGTCCTTCAGGACCAAAACCTCTCGCCACAAAAATAGCTTCTTCCTATCTGTTATTAGCCTCATCAACAAGGCTAGAGAGCCCCACTGTTGCTGATCCCCCTGATCCTTAATTGCACCAATCACCAGAAAAAATTCCTTGTATGTGAAAACATACTTGGCAATAAAACTGATTCTGATTCTGATTCTGATTCTGATTCTGGATGTTTTGATGATCCACTGGCTGACTTGGATTTGAGCCATGAGTCCTCATGTGCAGTTCATCCATACACTGGTCTCATCTTTTTCTTCATCAGCGGCCTTTTTAGATGAAAATGTGATTTCTTCAGTGGAGGAAATTCTGGTTCAGTATGCAGGGTTCCCCTCTCATCTGTAGGCGGTCCCTGTGTGTTCATAAACATGGGAAGGACCAACACTTTAGCAGGCAGGGACTCACATGCACTAATATGCACACGTGCATGCACTAACATGCATGGGCTACACAGAGGGGGTGTGACTTCGTTTTCTGCTGAGGAAGCTGAGGACGCCGTGACTCCACTATATCTTTACATTGTTGCTGCTACATTATTGTTGAAAATCTTGTTTACAGAACCTTTACCTTCACCTCACAGTGTGTTGTTGTTGAAAGCCTCCATTAAAAGGAAGGTAGTGTGAGCAAGATACAGTAAAGGTTCATGTGCATGATCAAAATAATATCTGATAGAGCAGCAAGACTGAAGTTAAAGTTGTATGATGTTTACCTTGCTCTTAATGTGTGCTTCCACTCAGGGTCATGGAGTAATGTTAGGTAGGCACGCTCACTGTTACAGTGTTTTCTAGTCCACTACCTCTCACCACTAACTGGTTAACAAGAGCTCTCAACATGTAAACAGTGTGGGAAACAGGAATTAGACTGAGCCATAATCTATGTTTCAGAGTTCATGCTTGTGTCATGTAGCTTTATCTACTTGGTTCATATTTGAGGCAATGTGAGAGAAGTGTCTGTGTGGCTACATTAATATTCACCCTCCAACATCACCTCGTACATTTTACAAGCAAATGTACAAGGACAGATACTTTGTTTTGAACTGTTTCAGTTTTTGCTGACAGGCTCAGAACTTATTGAATCGCTGGTTAAAGTCCCTCCAGGCTGCCTCTTGTTGAGTGCAGACTGAAACTGGCCGAGCATATTGGATGGGCCAGCCAAAGAGCGGATGAATGACATAATACTTCTCCCCCCCTGCCCCCCCTGCCCCCTCCCCCACACGCACACACACACACTCACATGTCTTCCTTGGTTCCTCTCTGATGGCCACGAAAGCTCAGCTGTTGCCTGGGAGCTACAGCCTCAGCCCGCTGCCTGGCACACTGCTGCGTACTCTCAGGCGGCCTTGCAGTGTGCAGGAGCAGAAGTGCTGGATTTCTTCAGATGGCCCGGCAGATGGAGTTGTGCTTGTTTTGGTTTTTTTGGGTTTTTTTTATTGCCTTTCACACTGTCGCTGGAATTAAGGCTTCTCCTCGCCTCAGTCTTGTCTGTGACTGTATGTAGTCCAGCAGTCATGTTTTGCCAAAGGTCTTCCCATGCTGATGCTGGCTCTGCTCTGTTGTCCCTGGACTGCAGTGGGTCAAGCTCACCCACAGGAGATGTAGCCACATGTTCAGATGGATCAATATCAGCCAATAGATGTCCTACTGTAAATACTACAGGTCTTTTGTGATTGGCTTACCACAATTTCAATGGACGGATTCCCAACTGGGTCAATGTGCATGTGCTCAGGTGTCACTCAGGTAACCATGGCAGCCTCGGTGTTGGCTGACCCGATGGTGAGGCACTGGGGAAAATACCACAAACCTCAAACGTGTGTAAAAGCAAATCTGAGAGACTAAATGAGACCACAGTGTCACACAACACTGGAAAATTAAGATCACAGTCACCCTGTTCCTGATTGGTCAATTCATTCTGCTCGCAGTGTCCAGCACTTTCATCTAGAGGAATATCATTTTTTATTTCATTTTCTTCCCAATGTTCTTGGTGACTATGATGTGACGCCAGAGGGTCCAACAAAGAGGATCCAGGTTACAAACCCCTTTTTCATCCTATTTATGGCAGGATTCTTTCAGCAATAACCATTTAATATATCTGAATTTTGTAATTTTGTAGTTAGTAATTCAATTTTAGTTCTAACCGGTGGAGTTGTGAACCCATAAGGGAACGATGCATGCACATACTGGCCAATATGCCCAACATAACAGAGGATGTCTATTATATAATGATTATAACAAGCACAGAGGAAAAGCGCAGCAGCGCAGGCACCTAATCATAGCTTGGTTTCATCAACGTCGATAAAACTCACAAACCCTCTGTTCTAAAGTCATTTTGTCCACTTTCTAGTTGTAATGTTTGCTGTCTTATAACATCTACAATCTTCCGTTGTCTCTGTTTGTGAAACTTCTGTTGGGCAGTGATATCTAGCTATACACTGTAAATAAAGATGGACATGGCCTCTATAGCGTCACCCACTGGTCTCTGCATCATTTTAAGCCTTAATAAAATGTAAACAGGTTAGTTATATAAAAATTCACCGCTGTACAGTTGTCATGAAGACAGAAATAAGCTACAGAGACCAAAACTTTTTTTTGTACCAGGCTGTAAACATGTTTATCTCAGTGTTTATCAATTTATTCACCTACCAGTAAACACACAGCTGGTCTGATATAGTTCCATGCTATAGGGGCCCATATAGAATAATTCAGAGGTGTTAGGAGTGTTAGCTGGACATCTGTAAAGAAGCTGGGCCACAGTCTGATGAGAGCTTCTGTGCAGAAGCTCCGACACTTATCAGCTGAGCTGGTGTGTCTTTACTCAGTGTCAGGCTCTGCTGCTGCTGCCTGATACTATGGAAATTAGCAGTGTCACATCAGATAAAGGAGATAAACAATACTGTGTGTGTGTGTGTGTGTGTGTGTGTGTGTGTGTGTGTGTGTGTGTGTGTGTGTGTGTGTGTGTGTGTGTGTGTGTGTGTGTGTGTCACTGTACAGCCGCGTAAAAGACAGTGTTTATAGCTGACTAGTCATGTAGGCCAGCTCTAGTGTAAAGACCTATTGGGGGGGGGGGGGCAGTACAGGAGCTCTGTACCAACAGAGGCTGGACCACTCGGTCTCTCTGAGGACTCCTGTGTGATTTGGCTTGGACCCTGTGCTCAGTGTGTGTGTTCCTCTGTTTTCTCCTCGCTGCAGATGCAGACGACTCCTCGACGTTTGTGACCGGCATCGTTCTCTACAGGAACCTGGGCAGTATTCTGACTCTGCAGAGGTAAGACTGCTGACTGCTCTGCAACTGAAGGATTAGAGGCTAACCCAAGAAAACAGACAAGGAATTTGATAAATGAGCTTACATGAATATGAGCAAATGTATTGTACAGTTTGTTTATTCGCCCATTAGAGTTACCTGTACTACTTCAAAGGATTAAATCTGCATCAAATCTATGCTTATATATGAGTAAAAACCTGATTATTAGAAATAAAAATGAAGCCATTAGGTCATAATGAACACAGTAGCAATGCTAAAGAAGACTGGAAGTGGAAACTTAAATCTTAACCATCAATGATATTAAATCACTACAGACTCAAACTTAACTTTTTTTGTTTTGTTAAAATATTTACGTGAGAGTTTGGCTCCATTTACCCTGGTACTCACATCCATATCAACACCACCTCCACCTGCTCTGTCTCTCTCTCTTTCCATTGGTTGCAAGGCTGTGTGCATTCATTTCCTTTTTGATAACCATGAAAATGTTATATTAAGCTAAAGATTATGATGTCATAATTTCATGAGTAATTTTTGAGTAATAGCAATAGAAATAGTTTTTCTCAGGTGGACTTGAATGAAGTGTTATCCCACCTCAGAAGTGGCCTGTCAGCTCTTGTCCTGCAGCTTCAGTGCCAGGATCAGTCCAGGAGCTGATGGTGTAATGAGCTGCTGTCTTAGTAAATCAGATGCTGAATTCATGCAGATTAGATTGTGCTCACACACTCTCCGACAACCACAGCTCCACTTTCTAAGTACATCTGGCCCAAGGTTTAATTTATGTAAAGAGATTTATGTTATGGTGGAGAAAAAGTGGATAGTGAAAGGCTTGAGAGACTGAAACACGGAGAGAAGAAAGACTGAACAAACTGACAATCCTCCAAACTAAACAACAAAAATGTTTTTGTAGGTGCCGTTCAAAACAACTCGTCTAAGCAGTTTCTGATTAAGTGCCCTTATGGAGCATTGTTTGTCAGCGCCTTCTGGAATTATGACAGATCAATATAACGAATATCATTCATTAGCATCATCTGCAACAGCTATGGTTAACGTCCAGTAAGATTCAGACACAAGAAAGACTTGAGTCAGGCAAAGATCGTGGTTTGAGTTTACAACAGAGATTTGCATGTTATTCACAGACTGAGTTGTCCTTATATGTAATAAACATCAAACAACTCATAATGAGATGCTCTTTGTATTTAATGTCTAGTCCTCAAACATGATTCTATCCCCGATTTTCATAATAAAAGATCATTTTGGGGCCAGTATTAGTTTTAGATGCTTTGGTCTGGTGGCACCATGTTTTTCCCATGTGTTCTCACCAGGCATGGGTCTGATCACTAACTGATTCATCTGCTCTTTGGCAAGCTAGTGAAAGATCATGGTCGTGTTTGAAAGAAACCAAAACTGACTCTCGTTAAGAAAGGAGCAAGTCCTGTGTGAAATTCTAGCCTTCATGTGCTGCCTTCAAATGGAGTAGTGTTTACCATGTTCAGGAAAAGAGTCCATATGAATGCCCCCCTCTTGTAGTATTTGCGGCCTTTGTGACATGTTTGCTGATGTTTGCAGAAATGACGGAGGCCACTGAAGTTCGTTCTTCATTGCATTGCAAGTTGATTTATTGTAATTTTAGTTGTGGAGAGTTTTACCTTGTAATTTTAGAATACATCTGAGGAAAAAACAACCTCATCTTTTCCCTTGTGGCTTTGCATTTCCTGCATTACATCACTCACCTGCTAGCTTGCTAGACTGTTTGCCTCGATGGCTTTTAGACACTGTCCATGAACTGAAGTCAGTAATAAACATGCAGAGTGTACCAACAGTGGCGTATCGGACCATCATCGCTATGGTTACGGTAATAAATGATCATGGCTTGGTTAGGTCTGTGCACAAAAACTACTTGGTTAGGTTTGAAAAAGGTTGTGATTCGGGCTAAAATAAGTAGTTCCCTAAGATTAGATGATCTTTGTTGTCATGGTTACAATAATGACAAATGTGCTTTACTTTGTCCAACGGTCATGGATAACAGAAACAACATAAACTGCTACTGTCACATGGGAATCGAACACCGCTCTCCTGTGTCATATTCATCCATCCACCCCAACCTCCTCCTGACATGGACTTTGTCACTCTATATACGACTGCCACTAGATGTGGCAAAACAACAAAAGTAACTATGGGTCACCTATGGGCTATATTTTTTTCACAGGACAGTCTCATATTGCCATGTTTATACTGTTCTTTATTAAACCAGACACACATTGACACACAAAACTGTGCTGGCTTTTATGGATCATCACAGTTTGGTCAGAGCATTTACATCAGTGCTGGAGTGAATGTTTCCAGCTACATGAAATCAAGGATTAGGTCCATAAACAGCAGCACACTAGTAGTGTCCCTATGTATGTATTTTATCTCCATGAGTAAAGGGATTTCTTGGTAGAAGTTGCTGTTGCAGCTTGCATGATGATTAACATACTTTTTAACACAGCAATGTATGTGTAGCTCTGTGTAATTATATACATATATATATGTGAGTGTGTGTGTGTGTGTGTGTGTGTGTGTGTGTGTGTGTGTGTGTGTGTGTGTGTGTGTGTGTGTGTGTTTGTGTAGGGATGGATGCAAGCTTGATTGAGAAAAAACGTAGTTATCTATGGCTGTGGTTACCATGGTAAGGAGCTCCCCATTAGCATAATGTTGTAAAAGCACGTAATGAACTGGTAACACACAGAAATGAAGCAGACTCTCACTCTCTCCAGTCCTCCCACGTTTGCTCAGAATCTCTGGATTTCTGCTGCTGTTCTCTCAGTTCCTCACTGCTCTTCTTCTTTTTGTCTTTTTTTTTGTTTGTTTGTTCCACCTTGTCTCGTCTCTTTTTCTGCATTTGATTCCCCTCTCAAGGAAAATGAGATGAGTTTGAGGCAAGAGACTAGATGACATGAAAGTTTAAGTTGACTGATTGTGTTTTGGAATGGTAAGAGTGCAATTGTTGTATAAAGGATATAGTGATGATGTGAGGAACTGGAAAACAGAGCATGGGCTGTTGAACATGTTTGGTGGAGTGGAAGCTTTCCATGTCAGTACTTGCAGTGGCAATTCACTTTTTCCTGATTGTCTCATTCCACATGATTGATGGAACCTATGAAAAGCAGAAATTGCAATGCATACTAAGCAGGCAGGAAGAATGTAAAATAAAATGCCAAAAATGGTATGAGATAAGCGGTTGAAAAACAATGTGGACTACTTCAGGTGGTAGAAAAATCCATAATCTCTTTAGGGTTTACTCAGCAGGTAGGGTTTTCTATGTTTGCTCCGATTCTGGCAATGAAAGACATCTGATTCAGTCATCTGTTATATATTTTACTGTTTTTTGTGGCATTTTGCGGCAGCTTTGTGACCTTTTCTAAACTAGTTGCAATGTCAGAAATGTCAGTCTGTCCTTTAAAAGCTTACTTGTGGGAAAACTCGCCTTTCACTAGATCTTCTGTGGATGTCATTGTTTTCACTCAAGTGTATTTCTTAACCAGACATTCAGATCGGTCCACCATTTTGTTCCAGACCAAAACATGTCAACAATTACTGGATGAACTGCCATGAAATTTTGTTGTTCATGGTCCCAAGTGGACGAATTCTACGGATGTCTCCTTGGCTACACAACTATTGAATGGATATCTAGTACAGCTATTCAAGCCCTTGTGACTTTGTTGATGTCTGACTTTTCATCTAGAACCACAAACAGGTCGAAGATTTTGCTTATCCAGTAAAATATGGTTAGCACAAAGTTTTGTACAGGCAGTCATGCCTGCAGAAGATGTATCTTCAGCATTTTGAGCCTTTGACTTCTCATCCATCATTGACCTCATTTGACAGTTTTGGTTTAGAATGAAATGATATAACTACTGAATGGATACCTAGTATAGAGACATTCAAGATCCCCAGAGGAGGAATCCTAATAATGTTGGTGGTTCCCAGCAAGTAAAAAACTGTGATCATCTGCTCCAGAAAAACATCTACAAGACTGATAAGTAAAAAATTTAAGATCATCCATTAGCACATATTAGCATGCTGACACATGAAACTACCATGGCTAACATTTTACTAGCATAATAATAGTGTAATGACAGTATTTATACAGCACTTTTCAAAATAAGGTCACAAAGTGCTTCACATGATTGTCAACAGGATTAGGACACAAGAATAAAACATTCAACACTTTCATAGACATTCAAGATAAAATTAAGCAAAATAAATTTGAGTAAATGCCCAAAATATAAGATTGAAACAATGAAATAAACAATAAAAACAACAGTCACAAAAAATAAGTAAATTAAATGAAAATGTTTTATTAGTTAAAGAAAGGGTTTTTCCTGAGGTGATTTAAGAGATGTTACTGATTCTTCAAGTTTCAGATCTTCAGGCAGTGAGTTCAGGAGCTGAGGGGCTGTTACTGCAAAGGCCCTTTAGTCTTGAGTCAGGACTCAGTAACAGCCAGAAGAGCCCTTTAAAAATTGTGTTGTTCAGCACTTTATTTCATACAGAAAAGATAGTATATTATGAAAGTTGGCCTCTTCACTGGTCTTTATATTTTGTGTATGATTGATAGTTTTGACCATATAATTATAGAACAGGAGAGGGCCATTATTAGAGCCCTCGAGAACACCACAGGTTAATGAAACCACCAAAAAGGGGACATCATCAAAAAATTCTCGTTTTCTAAATAGGATTTGAACCAGTTTAGCTCAAGCTTCCTGATTCCAACCCGGTGTTCAAGGTGATCCAATGAAACAGAACGATCAACTGTGTCAAAAGCTGAGCTGAGGGGGACAAGAACTGAACCGTCTCCTCCACTAACTTTTATGGAGGCAGTTTCAGGACCATGAAATTAGTGGAAACCTGATTTATCAAAGAGCTTATGATAATTCATAAGAGAAGTGGGTGCACAACAGCATGCTTAAGACAGGAGGGGACACAGAGAGCTATTTACAGTGGATATAAAATTGTTGGACTGGCGCTTCCTTCAAAAACCTCTTTCATGCATAACATCTAGAGGACTTGATGAAGGTTTGAGTCTGAGTTTTGTCCTTAAAGTGCACAATGACTCAGAAAAAGACAGGATTGTGAGAGTTTGTTACAATGCTGTTTCTCCATTTACATTTTGCTTGTCTGCAAAATCTCTCTGGTTATTGAGCCAAGGTGTCCTGTGGGTTGGTTTGACTCTCCTAATTGTTGTAGGTGCTGTGGAATAATCATTGTACATGTATTGTTGAAGTTGACTTATCTGTGGACATATTTGGTTTTGGTTTTTGCTATTTGTAGATGCAGCTGTGAGGGCCTTATGAAAGTGCTCAGGCCCTTTATGTAATGAGTAAAGTATAGTAAAGAGGAACCAGAGGGGAAGCAAATGTATCTGTTAAAATCACTTAAAATCAAGACTGTATCAAAGCCAAGAAAGACCAAAGCCGAAAGGTCGGAGAACTCCTGGCTCAAACCAGAGTTTGATTTTGGAGTCTGCAGATTAAAACACAAAGAAAAGCAACCTTGCCATTTATTATATAACCAAATTATTCAAATACGGAAAACTTCCCAAGAGCAAATGGGGAATATTTGAAGTTATCCCTTTAAAATACTGCCAGGTTGCCTCAATGTCCTGTAAGCCTAAGCCTGGGCTCAACTTAGTCTCAATAAGCATAAATAATTAAATAAATAATAATACATCTGATTTGATGACATTATTTTGTCATTATTATTTCACAGAGCAACCAAATGTAAGTTGGAAGATGCTCATGGTACAAGAGTCAAGAGCATAAACGGCTGAAAATCTCCAAGTCACACTGGCGGAGATACAGTGTGGGGCCAGAGAAAACAATGCTGTTCGAGTGCTATTAGAGGCTGAGCAACTGATTTGAGCTGAAATGTCAGTGCTCACAGAGGGACACTTCTTGATGAGATGCCTCACCATGGAGTCCCCCAAGCTGAGAGCAGAAGGGTCAGAGTGTGTGGGAGACACAGTGAAGTTGCGGTGGCAGTAGCAGCAGACGCTTGAGCCTCCTACTTTCACTGGACATATGGCACTAAGGTGGTATTTAACAGCAGGTGGTTACACATTAAGTTTTTGTATGATAATTAAGAGGGCTTACTGTTAGGCACAGAAATCACAATGATCATAAGATTCTCAAGAAGTCCAAAGTGAATTCAAGAGGAATTCAGCTTAATAGACATCATCTGCTCCTGGCATTATAGCTGAGCCACTGTATTCACACTGAAAACTACTATATAACAGTAAGTTTCCCCTGAGAAAAACTCCAAAGGATTCCCAAACAGTTAACATGTCATGACAGGGACAGTCCTGTGTTTGAAATGGATGAAAGTAGTGAATGTGACTTCCCATGACTGTCGCAACTTCTAACACGCCCACTTATAATGAAAAAAATGTAGTCTTTCTGATCCCACCCTGTTTCCATAGGGTGCACCAGGCCCCACTGGTCATGAAAATACCAAAGTGCACTTCACACAGGGTGCATTTCACTGGACCCTGTTCCCTTTCCACCAGGTTTATGAAATCAGGGGCCTTGTTAAATGTTCCAACACTAAGGTTTTTCTTCTTTATCTGCAGGAACAGCACAGTCCTCAACTCCAAGGTTTTGTCAGTGACTATCAAGCCTACTCCTGCCTCCCTCTCTGCTCCGGTTGTAGTTGAATTCTCTCACCTGTACAACGTGAGTGACAAATATACTTTTGTATTAAAGCAATTCCAGATGGAAAACTATTGTGATGTGATGTTTTATTGTTGGTACTGTACTTTTTGATGGTAATTGTACGGTATTCTCTGTTCTCCATCCATCAGGGCACCACCAACCAGACCTGTATATCCTGGGACAAGAGTGACAGGTAAGATCCATTAAATTGTTGATTTGACCATGACCATCTGGCCATGCATACACCCTGACTTGCTAATATGTCAACCTGGATTGATATGACTTTTTGAGAGCTGATCAAAGATACTGTTGATTTTATAATGGGAAATACAATCCAGCATTTTTGGAGCTTGTGCCATAGTAGGAAATTTGGTGTCAGGATATTACAGTGCCTTTTTTATCTATCTTTTGTCAATCCTTTTAATGAGACTTTAGCACAATGGAGCACAACTTTAAGTGTGCCAGTAGCTACTATTTAGCTACATTACTACCCATGCATTCATCTGTCCAGCACTCTGGTCCAAACCAAGGTACTACATTAAACTAATGGCCAGATTCTTATGAAAAGTGCATTCATCTTCCCCAGAGGATAAACCTTAATAAAATTGGCAGCCCCATGATTATTCTTTTAATGGTACTATCAATCCAAAGGTTCCACTTGTACACAGAGAATATTGGAAGATTGCCATGAAATTCCTGCTCCCCAGAAGACAAACCCCTTTGACTTTATCTGGACGTTTCTGTTTATATGTGCATTTTCAATTCGCATTATAAAAGCAAAACATCAAACCTTAAAAAAAAAAAAAAGTTTTGATGCTTGGCTAAGGTGGAAAAGTTGATGGGCAAAGTTTAATGGAAATAAATCAGCAAATAAATCATGATGTACATGAAGCATGTGACTTAAAGGAGCTATTTGTAAGTTTTGCTATTGCTACATGGCCAGTGTTAGCATTAGCAGCTGTTTACATGCTTCTGCAATTGTTGTGTGTACAATACAATTGGTTATGATATACTGCCCTTGCAGGTACTTCTTCAGGGTAGACTGAATATTACAGTAACTGAGTATCAGAAAGAGACAGAAATAAAATCTTTCCACCACTGGAGACACCTCTTGATGTAGCAATAGCAAAACCTACAAATGGCTCCTTTAAACATTCACTAAAGGCTCCACCTCAGAGATTCCCTCTTCCTCTGAAATGACTTAATAGCACTAGACTGAAGAATTTGTATCACTGACTTATGTTCTCGTCAACCCTTTTATTTTATTTGATGAAGTGAACATAGAAACATTTAAGGACCACATTTTATGATGAAAAATGAGCAGTACTCAGCTTTCTGTTTTTTTAATCATATCATATCAGATCAGATCAGATCAGATCAGATCAGATCAGATCAGATCAGATCAGATCATTTTATGATACCAGGTCAATTCCCACCACACTCTAGATCCTATTTGTAATTATCCAGTGGCATTAACACTGGAAAAACCAAATATACAGTGGGTCTATAGCACATGATGGAGTTCTATACTCCAAGTGGGCGTTTTGCGAGACACCATGGTCCCACTGAAAGTACCACGGCTGGCCACAATGTTTTTAATCTTGACAAAGTCAGTGCGCCACTCTCCAGTGAAAGGTGCTGAGTGTGTTGGACAGCACCTCTTGTCTGGGACAACGCTAACCCCACACTATCACTGCAACAACACTGATGCAGCATGTGGAAAATTAAAAGTGTCGCTCACAGCTTCCCTTCCTCTGCCAGCCCACGCACACACATCAACATGTACATAGAGAGCAGTTCAGAGTTCTCAGAGAGAGAGAGAGAGAGAGAGAGGGAGAAAGAGAGAGAAAAAGCATGGAGGCTAAACAAACAGTCAAAGCTACATGTTCAATTTTAGTGCTTCTGTGGCCAGATTCAAAGCACTGCTCATTTGCTTCTTGCTCTTAAGTGCCCTCTTTGTTTAAGACAAGAAAATAGTATGAGCGTGTTAGAGCGTGAGCAGTGAGTGAGGGGGAGAGAGAGAGAGTGAGAGAGAGAGAGAGAGAGGCAGAAAGAGGCAAACACTTTGCAGCCTTATTGCAGTGCAGGTTTGGACATTTGCATTTAGATGGGTGCATACACTTGTGTTACAGAGACTGAGAGCAGAACATTCATCGTCTCAGTCAAGGGATTAAAAGAAGTTTGGCTCAGCACACATAGACCTGTAGCAAGACGACGGAAACACAGAGACATAAACGATTCAGGGAAAAAAATGTAGTAAATGTTGAGCAATTGAATAGATGTTAATACGACAGCCTACTTTAACAAGATAACATTATATATACAGCTTCAAAATGACAGTTGAGATAATATCCCCAGTCATGCTTAATTGTAACTTACAGTGTTATATAGGTAAATATAAAAACAATTATCAATTATCAATTATTGGAGGCTTTATTTACCTCAACAGTAGAGAGAAGGAGGCTTTGATTTAAACGCTTATATGAAAGACACACCCTTAGTGCTAATTCCACATTTCAATTAATACATTTTGTCAAATTTTAGTAAAACATCCTCATTCCTGATCTACTCCACTTTTACATTTGCTGCTGTAACCTCAAAGCTGTCTCCATGTTTACCTGTTGTGTTGATAAATTCAGGATAATGCACACTTTACACCTTTAAATTATCCAGTTTCTCTAATTAAAATAATACTATTTTATTCACTAAATAACTGAAGGTGATTTTTTGTTATTTATTTTTGTTTTTACCACACTTCCTGGACATATATTTCACATTAAAATCCACATCTGGTGATTCAAAATGTGTAATCTTTTGCTAAAGACTTCAGCGTCACCAGCGCTAAACTTTGATTTTGCTCTTAGCTCTTCTACAAAAACCTTTACGGTTAGAAAGTTAGTGATAGTTTGCAAAAGTATGTGTGTAAGTGCAATGAGGCTGTAAAGGTGGACTGGTGAGTAGATCGGTTTTCATGTTTGGACTGATGACGTTTAATGTCCCCGACAACCCCTGTAGTCTCATTTAGCCACTTGTTATCAACCGGCCTCTTTTAAGAGACATTAAAGCTTAAAGAAAGGGGTATTTATTGATGTATTTCATGACGTTGAATAAAACATGAAAATCTCTACAGAACTGACTGATTTTGGTCAAATTACCAAAAACCCAGAGACTTCGGGACGAAGGACCCAGAAGTGCTAAAATGGTAAATAATTTCCTGCTGCACTCTATTATGCAGCAGCCTATATTTATTTGTGCAATGTTATTGAAATATTGGCCATTATTTGAATTCTAGCTTTGGCAAATAATGTACAGTATCTGTCTAATTTCAGTTCAGTAAACACTGTCTTATCAAAATGTTACCATGACATTGTATGAAGGTTATATGTGTTTTTGACAGTGTTGATCTTGGTCAGTGCTCAGACATCGCCACCATCCACAGACACGAGAGCAGCAGGAGAGACAATGACAGAAACGTGGCAAGGACAAAGAATCTAATCTTGTGGTGTTTAGGTTCGGGTTGGGGGTTGGGGCTGACGGGGGGGGGGGGGGATGTTCTATGCAAAATTAAAATCCATCTTGGACAGCAGTTATGATTAATGAGTTCATATTTGGGAGAGAAATTGGTATCTGAGGAGGCGTCCTTGTCATGTTGATAAGAGCTGTGAAGCAGCCTCAGCTTTCACTTGCCCCACTCTGCTTCAATCTCCTGAAATCAATAACAAGACCATCAGCGGCATCTCTCTGTCTGTCTCGCTCTCACTCACACTGACATTATTACTTAGTTTTGTTTACAGTGTGTCCTACCTGATGTTCTATAAATACCTGGACTAAATGTGATTTGGCATCAGTCTAAGATAACATCTGACAATTCCAACACTCTTAATAGGAACACAAAAAGTGTTTAGCAGATTGTCCTTTTAGGCAACTTTCCCATCAGGCCTTGTGGTAGCCCACTGTAAAGTTAGTTTGTCAAAAAGAGTTTTCATGATCATTTTTGGAGTATTTTATGCCTTCATGATAGACTTGAGGGGAGTAAGGGGTAAGGAACAACATGCAAATGTGGGTCCCCTGCCAGATGATACAGGGGATGCTGCAGTTCCTGGTTGGTGCCCCTTCAAAATAAAGTGTATGCCCTACTACAGTAGGGACATAGACTTACTACAGACATTTTTTTTTCTAGTTTGAACAAATAAGAACATTTGTTCAAATTCATTTGAAGCCCACAGCCCAGCTACCCTAATGCTAATCTAACTGGTAGAACTGACAGAAGCTGTGTCCCAATTCAGGGGCCACATCCTTCAGCGGCTGCATTTGAAAACTGATTACGTCACAGCAGCACGACTAGGCTGTCCCATTTTGAAGGCTCCTTCAAATGCATCCGAGAAATGCGGGCCTCTTTTCCTCAGCAACAAAGGCTCCAACATGAGCTGCGCTTAGCGATACAGCAGTAAGGACGGGTACTGCTGGCCGCACAAATCAAAAATCCTCCACAGGGCAGACCGTCTCGTTTCACTTCAGCCTTCGCCTGTGACGGCTATGATGCGGCTCTGAGTTGGGACACAGCTTTAGTTTCACTCATTTACATGTACAGTACCTCACTGCCTCATTTGAGTGAAGATTTGTTGTTATGGCAACATTATTTAAAGTCATTTGTCATCAAACAACTTCACCTTTATCTACAGCTTTTCCATCTATGGTGTTGAAACCAAGATGCTTCCACCCATTACTTCTCAGGTGTTTGGTGGTGTGATTATCCACTTAGCACAGCTTGCTAGTTTTTCAGTATTTTCCTTCAACAAAAGGAACAATAGGTTTGTTTACTCACAGTGGCAGTGAATTTCACCAACAGCCTGTTGCACATATAAACTGTGAATTTTAAGATGATCACAGACTCAGTATTTAATTTTTCCCCATTTGTGCACAATACTTTTTGAATATAAAGCGACAGTCCAACTGCAAAATGTACCTGATCTATAATATTTACACTATATATATATATATATATATATATATATATATATATATACTTCCTTACTTATGCTTCCTACTGTTTCACCATAGCATCTGCTCAAATGAAAGCCTCCCATCATTAACACTGTATGTACTGACACTCGATTGATTATTTTCCTACAATATAAGTAACATTAGACTGGTTAGCAAGGTGGCTAAAAAGTGTCCTATGGGTGTAGTACATCATTTATACATTTATCTTTGTGTATCATTGTCTTGTACATCGTAGTGGTTGCTCAACCTTAGACCCCCCACGTTTTCAGGACAACGAGAACACTTATTAATACCAGGTGTAAACACAAAGGCCCATGATCACATGTCATCATCCAGACAATGTATCAAGGTGCAGATCATATGTTAAAACCAGGTCTAACTGTTAGAACAAAAAAAGTGGGAGACTGATTTGTGTGTTTAGGCTTGTCATCACTTAACAAATTAGACCAATTAATCAGTCTTCCAAAAACCTGACGAATTATATTAACATTTCCCTCATTCATCATTAGTGCTGACATTATTACACAAGCCAATTACAATGGGTCACATCCCATTGTTCATCACACCCTGTTATCATGTTTGTAATCTAAAATGAAATCAAAATGTTTTGGTGTCTTATAACTTCAATTCTTCCATTTCTGATTTTGTGTGGTTCTATGTTCATATTAGAAAAAAAACTTCAAACAGTCACTACAGGGCAGGTGGAAATAGGTTTTTTCAGATCTTTTCACAAGAAAGAGGTATTTTTGCACAGGCAAGATTTTTTTTTTTTCAGACTGCAGCTACTAACCAGCCTTGCATTGAATCAGACAAATCACCCTTGCTGTCTGAGTTAGTTCACAGAGTCACTGCTGATGCTGAGGAGGTGCCGCAGCTCATCAGAAGTGTTGGGAGCTGACCACTGTTGACTTTGGACTGTGGCATTTTCATCAATTACTGCAGGACATTTAAAGGAGAGGTGGTGAAGTTGGGTGGGCAGGGGTCATGTTTGTTTACATGTGTTTATGAATAGAAAAGAGGCTGCATTACAGGGAGGGGACTGTGCACACTCCACTCTATTTATATGCAGTGCACGCTAATGCAGTCTAACTCACAGGTCTGTCAAATCACCAGCTGTTTGAGGATGAGTACGCCAAACACCCTGCATCTGACTGGCCTTAATCTATGGACAGGAAATCATGGAACAAAGTGTCAGACTTTAAATTTCTCAACATCAAGTCAATTTTTATTTATATGGCAGAAGAGAACAACAGAAGTTATCTGATGGCACTATGTGTGCCTGAATGTGATCCAGTCACAATCCAGCTCAACAAGCCTGCAATGAGATGTGGTTCAGCCAGCCCCTCTCATTTAGAAAGGCTTAGACATTAACTCTAGGCCATGACATAACTACCTTTATTACAGCTGTGATGTGGAAATATCAGCTGTTTAAATTATGTCTAATTTGCCACTTTAATAAAGGGTCATCATATTCCTGTTATGGTCAACATAATGAAAGATAGATGCCTGCAAACACAGAACAACATTAGCAATCATTTGGAGTTGTGTTTACCTGACAAACTATGGCTGACTGACTTTCTAAATGTGCTACTATATTCACCAGCTACAGTTGGTGAGACTGGATAAAAGCTGCAAACCAGAAAACCAAAACAATGACCAGAAAGATACTAAAATGCTCTTTTCTGAGCATTAATCTGAGAAGTAATGTAGTAGATGAAAATCCTCTGTGGGTTTGTCTCTATGTGGGATGCCTTTCACTTGATCCAGTTTTGATATAAACATGGTGATTTGTGCAGTCAAAATAAATTAAGCTTCAAAGTAACTTTACTTCTAATTAAGCTAAAAAAAAAAAGGCTTAGATTTTAACATTGTAATGAGTCAATATTTCGAGTGGTATTGGTACAGTAAAGATGATAAATAATGCAATGTATGTTTATATCTTGCTGTGTTGAAATTAGAAAATCTATATTTAAGTGATTACTGGCATTTTGTGGTAAGGCTGTGGGCCGGTGAGACAGATTAAAAAAGAGCAGTTAAAAATCAAAGCAGCAGAGGCTGATATGATGTGGGTTTCCATCCACCTGTTTTTATGTGCATTTGCAATGTGCAAATAAAAAATGCCAAAAATTTACACTTGGCCGAGGTGGAAAACATGGTGGAAGTCTTGACGTACATATGAAGCATGTGACCTGAAGCTTCTGCTCCAGTGAAGAGACAGAAACATCAGATCTGTGTGAGGTGATAATAAATGCACCAAACAAACATTATTGCTATATTTTATTACCATTTGAAGTTTAACTGGTGCCCTTTTAAATGCATCATCACCCTCTTCTTCTGCAGTGGTTTAATGGCACCCAACTGGAGAATTAGTTCCACCAACTGTTTATGACAAACCAACTCCTAATATTTGCATAACAATTTGCACTACATTTGGAAGGAAACCCTCCTACTCTATATACTTACTTTCAGTCCGTAGTATATGGGTCAAGTTTCAAAAACCCTGGACCTTATAATTCCCATAATGTAACTTGACATGTCCCCATGTTATAATGCAGGGTTTCTGTTATATTTGTAGTCCCCAAAGCAACAATAACCCTGATAAGTTAAATGTCAAATGATCCACTGTTGCATGCTAACAGTAAAATGAATCAGCCTTATTTATTCTTAAAACATTATTTGTCAAATAAACATTATTGGCTGAATTGCCCAAAATCATGCAGGACTGATGAGTCCATGTTCATATATTTCCTCTGTGCTGGCTGCTTTTCATCCATGTGGCCTGTTCTTGGCAGAGGACATTCTCCCATGCAGGGCTGCTGCACCAGCACCTAAATTATCCAATTAGACAGTGGGCAGGTGTGTGTGCAGGTCACTGTGCGGCTCACAGAGAGGCCTAATCACGTCAGCCACACAGACAAACTGCACTTAGTCCTAATATATTGGATTTCTGTTAAAGGTGATGTGCTAATGTGCACACACACACACACACACACAAACACTTTAAAGACAGACATCTCTGTGAATCAACGTATGGGTGTGTAAGGGTGTGACTGTTAAATACTCTTCGTAATCTGTGGCCCTCATCGTCTCTCTGTTGTCAACGTTGTGCTGCTCTTATGGTGCTGTACAGACAGGTGACAAATTAAAGGAAGAACCTGAACAAACAGAAACATGATAAATGCAGCAGGTCTTGTTGGCTGGTTTGAGAACAAAGAGACTGATAGCCCGTGGCTTTCACACTCACCACATCTCAACACCTCTTTTAGATTTTGGGGTGAAATGATCCCTGCTCTCCACACACTTGGAGAATCTATGACAAGTTGTTCTGGACACTCATAGTGGAGGAAAACCCAACTAAGACTCTTTATATTGGACTTTTCTTTTAAATTGTCACTTCTTTGATTTTAATCATGAATTTGAACCAGATATAGCTAATCATGTTTGGAGTAGAGGATACCATGAGGTGACTGGTTGATCCGAGTTGATCCATGGCTCGGTCACATTTTGGTTGTGTCCAGTGTCGACCAGAGGCCTTTCAGAAGCTGAATGTCTTCAAGCAGACAGACTGTCAATGTCATCATTTGTTTCTCTGTTTCCAGAATTGTAAATATTAGAAGAAGATGTTTTGCTAATATGAATTAATGCATTCATAACTTAATAATTACTTCCCAGAAAGTTTCCCAGAAACAACTTTGTAATTAGCCATTAAAAAAAAACGAAAAAACAAAGACAGCTTTCTGAAATAAAAATATTTAAAATTGTAACTTCATAAATTTTGAGTTATGCCTTTGCACATTTTTTGCCCATAAAACTCTAGGTTGTACTATTTCAGCAATTAATTGGAATTAACTTATTCAAATTACTACAATTGAACACTGTCGATGTTTAATTAGTGCAAAATTACATGATTCTGTCCTGGAGACTTCATATTTTTTCAGACCTGTAAAGTAAAACTTTAAAATTAAAATATTAAACATTAGTTTTGCTTTATGCATGAATAATAAAGTCAGTAAAAATATTCATATTAACATATTTAATTCGCACCAATTGTCAATAAATACAGGTATTTATATATCTGGGTCCCCTTTTCCCAATAACTACTTATCATAATAGTTAACAGTATTTTCCACAAACACTTGTAATTTTAATGTATGTATTTTCCACAGCAACACTTAAGAGTGAGTGGGCATTTTCTACTGTGAGAAGGTTCTTGCAGAATACACTTAAAGTAAGTTTACATTTTAAACTGTCTGTAAGCCGTGCAAAGCATACATACATCACAAAGTCTAAGTGTTGTAAATGACAAACAGAAATGTTTTATAGTTTCAGTATGAAAACAAAACTGAATGTGCAGTTCACAGTCTAGCTTTCAGCGTGCTGATCTTAATAGTTCATGTTGTGGTCTAAGTCAGTTTAAGAAAGTCAACTTAAATGAATTTAGCTTTACCTTTCATAAGATGCTCTCAGCATCCCTGGGTGGGAGGCTCCCACTAATCTACCCTTATTTAAAGAGTTTAAAGAGTGTCCTTAGTTACAGTGCTTGGTCTGAAGATCACTATGATCCTTATGGGAAACAAGAACCTGGAGCATAAACACAGTGGAGCAAAGACAAAAAAAAGCCTTGAGTAAGACACGCTCAGTGATGATTCTAGTACACACTATCACGCTGACGGGAGTGGCAGCAGTAAGTCTCTGGCAGTCTCAATGGAGCTGGAACAGCACCAGCAAGTCCTGTGTGAAGGATGTATTTCTATCATGGTGATTCCATGATACAATCAATGCAGAATATTCCCAGAAATCTTTTCACTGTAGGACCTGAAGCCACTAACACATTAAAGTTAGACTGAAATGATAATTAAAAGACCCATTGAACAACATGATTTACATAAAATATTGGCTCATTGCTCATCCTTTATTTGATTAGTCTGTGTGAGTCCTGAATTCAGTCTATAGATTTGCCTTAGCTTCATGATGAGTGACATTTCAAGTGCTTGCTATTGTCAGTGCCTGACAAATAAATCTGGATTCCATGGCTGGAGTACAAGTTTGAGTCAAAACGTTGCACAATCAGGTCGATGCAAATCCAAGTCAATCAAGACTGTGTAAAGTTGTGTGAGGGGAACTGGAGTCTGTCGCCTGTTGCTGCCTGTTAATTCATAACAGTTGGCTACTTTTTCATCACTTTGACTTGTTTGCTTAATTTCTCTATGCACTGAAGCAGACTAACGTATGGTCTCGCCAAATGGAGTTTTACTGTCTAATTGCCAGAGGTGTTAAATTACGCTACAGCCACAATATGTCAAACTGCTTTGATTTAACTAAACATCTAAAAACCCTTTAAACTGCTGACTTTCTGTGTACAAAGTGGATCAAAACTGATGACAGGCTGCATGCCAAAAACAAAATCAAAAACAACAGCAAAAAAAACCCACCATCATTTCTGCAATGCTTTTTGCCTGAAGGTAACCACAGACTGAACTCTGGATGCAAACCTGGGTCTGTGGTGTGACAGTTGTGTGCTTTGTAAAAAATCTAACCTAGCTCCCGCGGACTCCACAGCCATTGAGGAATGTAGCACTTCATTCTTTGAAAAATCCGTTTCCATTTTGTGGTGAGTGTGACAAAAAACATGGTCAATTAGTGTCCAGGTACAAGTCAAAATTGAGATACTAGTAAAAATTCTAAACTATTTGTCTTTTGTACACTTAACTGAAAGTTGTGAGAACGTCAATTTTTTTTACAAACCCTATTATTATCACTTAGCATCTCAAAATTTTGATATTTTTGAATCAATAGCTACTATTATTATTATCATTATCATTATCATTATCATTATCATTATCATTATTATTATTATGGCACTAAGGAGCCTCCACAGAACATTCAGAGAGGCGGTTGCAAATATTAAAGTACTACCAACTTGTGCAGGTTGTCAAAACCTCCTTTTCATTCTCATTGCTTCACAGTTTTGTGAGTAAAACACAAATGAAGATTACTTCATGCAGACATTTTTCTCAGCGGACAGTGAGCTGTAGTGTAGCAATTCACTTTAAAAAAGACTTACAAATGATATTATTATTATTATTATTATTATTATTATTATTATTATTATCATCATTGTTATCATTGTTGTTTTTAAAATTTATTTAAAATCGATACTGACGAAAACAGTTATATATTATGGGTAATAGTTATTTACAGATTAGGCACCTAATTATGTACCATATTACCATCTTTCTAATAGCCTATAATTATTACTTAACAATAATAATAATAATAATAATAATAATAGCAGTAGATATTTGCGGATGATGGCAGTGTTCACAGGGTGCTGGTATAATGTGTCCAAGCAGAAACCTGCAGCACGCTGCTCACAACCTTCCCGCCGCCGCCTCTCC
The DNA here is from genome assembly GCF_046630095.1 of Trachinotus anak. Lineage (NCBI taxonomy): Eukaryota > Metazoa > Chordata > Actinopteri > Carangiformes > Carangidae > Trachinotus > Trachinotus anak. Next base: position 28,085,353 of record NW_027273883.1, read on the forward strand.
GCTCCCCGCTCCCCGCCTCCGCCTGCGCCTGCGACCGGCGGAGATGTAAAGTGGATTAAACAGCCGGTGGAACGCGGTGGGATTTGAACCGCTTTCTTATTTATTTTGCCAGGACTGTGTCTATATTCACCGCAACGCTTCTGTGTGTGTGTATGTGTGTGTGTGTGTGTGTGCGTGTGTGCGCGTGCGTGCGTGCGTGTGTGTGTTTCCTCCCGTGCAGCTCCTCTCTGCTGGGATCCTGGTCTGCCAGGGGCTGCAAAACCGTGCTAGTCGACTCGTTCAGAACCAAATGCGTGTGTGACAGACTGTCCACCTTCGCCATTTTAGCACGGCTCAATCCCGAAATGGTAAGTCCGACAACCTCCCTTCACTTCGTTGGCGTTAGAAGTACCGGAGACGGTGTGTTTAAGGTACTGGAGGCGGTGTGTTTTTGTGAGGTTTTATATTGAATGCATCAGCTGGTTTTTTTTCTTTCCTACCAAAGGGCGTCATTGTCATTACATATCAACAGATCCTCCCTCTCTCCCTCTCCCCCCTCCTTCCTCTCTGTGTCTGGACATGCCAAAGCCATGCTGCAAAGGGTTATTATATGCTTTCAATTTTTATTTATTCATTGACTTCATTTATTCAATGATTCATTTTTTAGAGGGGGGTGGGGGTCAGTGTGCACTACAAGGACAGCTCTGTTCTAACCTGTGCATCCAGCTGTCAGATGTAAGCTGCTGATGTTCATACAGGAGCTGGTGAGTGGGATTTAAGATTTAAGATGATGATCACCTGCATGTAAACCCCCCTCCCACCTTCACCTTCCTTATTTCATGTGAACACCAACAATTGATGTTCATAGTAGCATATTTTAACATATTACACTGTCACTGGTGTTGCCATGGTTACCAGGCCCCGTAGAGGACATGCTTCATGGCAATTCAATCTTGTGTACAACAAAAAGGAAGACACATTTTTAATAAGAGCTGTAGCTAAGCTACAGAACACACTCCCCTTCCATCGTGGCTGCAGCTGGACACAGTGAGCCAGCAGTGTGTGTGCGTATATGTGTGTGTGTGTGTGCATGTGTATGATAATGGTTTTTCATTTATTTATTTTTTTTAAATCACAGCAGAATCCCAGTGACTCCATCATGCCCCAGTTTCTTTGGGGAAAGGGCAGTGTCTTTGTGGGGAATTTTCATTCAGTGCGATTAGTTATTATTAGACTGGAAATTGCCTTGGAAGCAATTTGTTCACTAGTTGCCCTGGTAACAGCACCAAGGCTTTTCTTAAAGACATAGGAGGCAGTGTGCTGTTCATCCTGCTGCCTGAGTGGCCTAGGAGGAAGGGTAGGCCGTGGGGGGGAAGCTGTGGACTACGCTGATGAAAACACTTTGGCTTTCCCGCCTCGAGTCGAGCACGTATGATTGTGTTTGTTGAAGACAGTTGTGGGTTTGATTGAGACAGACGAGCATGTAAGTGAAGGTGCTGTACGGTTTGATGGCTTCAGCAGCGGCAGTCGTCACGCTGAGAGGCTGCAGTGGTGTGTTTCCTTTGTGCTCTGTGCTCTCAGTGCTGAAATGTATGTTCATCAGTTATTGAAATGACTGATTGAGAATTGTGTCTATGACTATTTAAAGAAATTGTTCAGCACTTTGGGAACTAAGTGTGAAGCTGGAGTCAGGACATGGTTAGTCTAGTTTAGCATAAAGCTTTGAGGAGACAGTTAGCCTAGCTCTGTGCAAAGTTCAGAAATATGTCTTTCAACATTTGTTTAACTTTGTTTCATCTGTTAACAAACAGAAAAAGGTTTAGACGTGTTTGTGTTTTAGCTGGAGTCACGTGCTGGAACTCTTTATTGACAAACAGCAGGTTATTCATGTGTCTGGTTCTCGGTCAGTAACAGTGGCTGATGAGCAGAGGGTTTTGATATAGGTCTCTATACATGCTCAGTGGTGATGGAACCTGCACACAGTCACTGTGCCTGGCTGTAATTTGCCAAGAAGTAGATCCATGATGCAACAGCTCCTGAACCTACAAGCATGGTTTTAACAGGTTTATAGCTAGGTGTTGGCTGAAGTGCCACTTTTTTTTTTTTTTCACTTTTGACAGAGCCAAGCTTGCTGTTTTTCCCCTTCCTTCAGTCTTGATGCTGTCTCACTCCTGGAGAGAAAGTGTGTCAGTGAAAAATGCTGATAATCAAAATACATTTCTGAAAATCAGAAACTCATGTAAATAATGGTTTTAGTCAGTTGCTTCTGGTGTTTTAACTGTTGGTTGACAAAGTTATGTAAGTTATGTATTTGTTATGTATGGTGGCTATTTGACATTCATTTTGACAGTTTGTTGGCTTAATGATTAATCTGATAATTGTAAAATGAATCAGCAGATCAATCAAAAATGACAGACGTATTGCTCCTCTCCATGCCAGAGCTAATTCGGTTCAGTCAGTTCAGTTCACTTCAGTTTAGGTCTCTTGCTGGAGTCTTAGCTGAGTCTCTCCTTTGTTTACTCCTGCCGTCCACGCTACTCTGGAGTTTTTTCAAGCCTCTAAAAGTGACAGTTTTGGAAACACTTCTGGCAGCATTTTAGCTTGAAAACTCCAACAGAGAGCTTTTGGTCGCTCCCTGATTGGCTCCTATCGTTCATGACTGCCAGTGTTGACCGCAACACGGATAACAAATTACAAGCATTTCTGACCTTGTCTTTACTAGCAGCTGTTGTGCAATTTTAATTTTGTATTTTAATGCTACAACTTTGCTGTTCCTGCAACTGCAGAGTAGACACTCTGCTTTCTGTTTACACCAGCACATGCATGCCCAGTGAACATGAATGGTCATGTGATATGTGTTTTTATGTGTGCTAGTATAGTATAGTTATTAGATAAATCTGGACAGAAATCGTTTTAAAATGGTTTTGTAAAATGCAAGCGTTTAGTGTGGACGTAGCCTGACACACTAAGTAGCTTCACCAGAATCACTGGCAGCAGCAGGAGAAACAAACGCTATATCATGTGATGTGTCAAACGCACAGGCAATAGAACAAATAACCAATAATCTAATATCAATTATGTTTAAGTTTATGTTTGCTGAAATATAAAATACAAATTAATAGAAAATTGTGGTTTTCTATTAATTTGATTTTAAAATACATTCTTCACTGATACGAGCCAAATTTACATTTAGATATAGGTCACATGAGCGGTATTTCGTTTTTAAGTAATTTCCTGATTAATCAATCATTTGATTCACACAAAACGAAAGGCAACGATTTTTGTAATTAACCATTCTAGTCATTTTTCAAGGGGGTCATACGGGACCACTGAAGGGTTTATTCTGGCCCTGCTTGTGTCTAATTTCACATGAGGAAAGAATACAGACATTGAGGGCATGTTTCACTGCCCTTCATGTACTATTTGTCTTTTTAGCTGTTTGCTAGCCATGCTAGTGGCGTGTTGCTCATTCTGTGTTGACAGTCAAGGTGCCCATGGGATGAATCGCACTGACTTTGGTAATCCTAACTTTCGCCGTAGTGACACAAACAGGTGGACATTTTTTGTTTTAGTGACATGTCTGGACCCCCCCCCCCTGCAGGGGCCACATCCAGTAGATGGACTTTCACAAAATTTTGTGCAAGCACTGATGGTTACCGAAGGATGATGCTCACTAACGTTGGTGAGCTGGTGAGATTTGTGGTTTTGAAGTTGTGACAACACCTGAATGCATTGATTTTCCTGCTCCTGTGAGGATGAGTTGTAGTAAATCTGGTGATTCCTTAACTCAAGTTTGTTAGCGCCTGTTTCGGAATACTTAAGCTGATGTTAGCATGCTACCATAATAAACAAGATGGTGAACATGATAAACATTATTGCTACTTGTTGGCATTGTCATTGTGAGCATGTTACCATGCTAACATTAGCGTGTATCTTTAAAAAGCACTGCTTTGCCTGCAGAAAAGAACAGCCTCACAGAGCCGCTGGTGGCTGTTGTTTCTTAGTGTTGTTCTGACACAGGTACATCTGTGAAATATGAATACCAGCTCATCATAAGGAACCAATAATAGGGCTTCCTCCATTTACTGTCCTACTTGCAGCCTGCTTCCACCTGTGCAGACTACAGCCTGTTCACAGCTCTGTTGCAGCCTGCAGGCTCCACACACCTTGAGGGAGGCTAAATTGTGACGGCTTCTTTTGCCAGAAATGGAGGAAAAGGCAACCCCCCCCCCCCCCCCCCCCCCCGTCATGCTGCCATCCCTTCCCCCACGTTCTATTATTTTGCGAGACAGCCATGGCTGCCATGCTAATTACTCCTACTGCAACAAACAGTAGCTTCTAAATGGCCCAGCCGCTCTGTCTTCAGCTAGCCTCCTACAGCCCCAGCATGACAAACACCCCGACCTCATTTCTCCTCTCCGTCTTCCCCCTCATTCCTCTCTTCCTCCTATCTTCCTATTCTCTCTTCCTCTGTTATTTCATCACACCATTTTTCATGCTCTGAGGCTGCTTTATATGTTAGCTCTCCTTCTCCCCCTGTGCTTACTTCATCATTTACTCTCTTGCTGCCACCTCTCGTGTCCATTTTGCTCAGTCCAACTTTGCTGCAGGCTTTTAGAAGAAAAAACTAAGAAAAATGCACTGCAGTCAAAGGCAACCCCCTACCCTACCCCACCTCTTCCCCTACCCTCCCTACCCCCCACGCCCCAGAGCCTGAGCCCAGTTTACTGCCACTGTTAGACCTGAGTGTGTTGAAGTGAAAGACGATGAATTAACGTGTATGTGCTTGTATCATTTTGGGTGGTGTAAGCCTTTTCCTCTGTTTGAATGTGCTGTCAGGAGCCTGTAGATGCAGTGACAAGGGTTTTTGGCCAATTAGCCCACATTATGAGAAAAACAAATAGTTAAGGACTGCAGAGTTTCAGGTCACTGGAGTTTCAGCATACTCAGATTCCAGGATGTATACATTAATGTTTTCATCTTTTGAAGATATTTATGGTCGTTGTATTTAGATGGACAACTGCAGCTGTTCCATGTGGCTCTGTTGAAATGTAAAAAAATGTCCAAAGGAATTAAATATGTATGAATACATGAAAAAATATAGTACAACAGCTGCTGTTCTGTGTGAATTGCAGAAATGCAGAGCCTGATGCTCTGTAGAAGAGATGTCATACATAACTAACAACAAAACAACATAACTGTTTTCTTTCACTGGCCTACTCTGAAGAAGTTTCATTATGTGCTCCATATTCAGAGTAGGAAATTTAAGATGACCACTTCAATGAATAGTTACACATTCACTGTCTTATCTGTGCACACTTGACTTTCATGTCTTTACAGTAAATCTATCACTGGAGTTGGCAGCTGCTTAGCTTAGCTTAGCACAAAGACTGGAAACATGGGGAAACTACTAACCTGTCTCTAAAGAAAGTCACCATCCATCCTCTAAAGCTTGCTAATTAGCATGTTATATCTCCTCTGTTTAATCTGCCCAGTGTACACGTGCTCTCAGGGGTCAGATGCAGGTCGATTTCTCGGCCAGGGCAGTGACTTTCCAGAGTCTCCACTGGTTCCAGGAAATGACTCAGTGTCATGAGCTCCAGCATGTCACTGCCCTAAAGCAACTAATGACAGTAACGAGTTATGAGCTAATGATAAGGTAATAATAAGCTGATAATAAAAAGTGAGTTTTAGAGTTGTTTGTAGGTGCATTTATGACCTTACACAACCTGGCTACCTGTTTCTCCCAGTATCCAGTCTCAGTGCTAAACTAGGCTAACCATAGCCAGATGTCATTTGTACTAGCAGAAAATGTAATATTCCCTTTAGCTGGAAAAGTTCACCATGAAAACCATTAAGTGAATTATTGTAGTAACTCCTCCAGATTATCTCTGTGTGTCTCATTCTGAACAGCTCGGCTTCATTTTTCTAGCTTGTTAAAAATATTTAGTTATGTAAGTGATTTGCACCAACATTTACTATTATTATTAATTAGTTTGCTGGTTATTCTCTCAGATTAATTGTTTAGGTAGTGAAAAAAGTAGGGAAAAATACCCATCAGTTCTTCAGAGCCCAGGGTGATGTCTGCAAATTATTTGTTTTGTTCTTTCTCAAACCCAAAAGTGTCAGTCATTTATCAGTGTAGTTGTCGATTGATTAATCTGTTAATCAACTAATCCTTTCAACAGATAAGGACCCAGATAACAGGAGAGATTTTATATATTAACTTGGCCATTTCTTCAGTCCCACTGAGGAAACATAAGTGACTTTCCTTTGATTTGTATTTGGATCAGTAGTTTTATCATCCACTCTGTCCACTCTGTACAGTTGCAACTTCCAATTGTATTTATTGGCTGCTGATATTGGGAGCAGCTTCATCTGATTTGTGGAGGAAACGACATCCCATGCTGCTCCTCAGCGGTGGTAGCCGGAGCCTCTCCGTCTCCACTTGTGTGGAATAATGCAGTCTGGTCACTTTATTTTCGATGGTAGTGCTCTCGTTTGGACACTGCGTGATACTTTCAGTCGAGCTTTGTCATTGGCTGAGGAGGAAGTAAAAGTTTGTCTGTCTCAGCAGATGCCTTTACATCCCATTGCACTCCAAACCCCCCCCCCCCCCCCCCCCCCCCCCTCGCTTTTAGAGAAGGAACTTGCTGCAGTGCAGATTAATCAGAGGGATTTAATTAACTTGGTCCCGGCACACACACATCAAACCTGGAGACAAGACAGGCTATGAACTCAGCCAATTATCTCTGCCAGGTTGGGGAGGGGACTCCCTCATGTCCTGGTCCCCTCATGTCCACCCACCTTTCACCCAAACCATCTGCAAAAGTTATTTCTGTAAAGTGTCCCCTCACCTCACCTTAACTCTGTTCATCTGGCCATGACCCCACCCCAGGGATGGGCTGTTGTATACAGCCACATCAGGTTCTGACCATCACTCCTGCAAATAACTTGAGTATCAGTGGCTTGGGTTGTTTTTGAGAAAACTGTCACTTCAACTGGCTTTTGTGCAAAGTTGTTCCACCACTTTGGTCCAGACTGAAATATCTCAACAGCTGTTGGACAGATTGGCAGATTGTGATTCCGCAGTCATTCGTGGTCCCCAGATAATAATTTCACCTGGCCTTGGTGATCCCCTGACTTTTCCTCTTTCACCATCATGAGGATGGATTTGTGATTAGGAGGGACATTTCTGGATAGTCATAGGATGGATTGGCATTGCCAAATGTGCTACACCTAGTAAAGTTCCCCAGATGATGAATTCTGATGACCCTGGAAATATCTCATCATCTTCCATCAACAGGATTCATGATGCCCAGATGATAAACCTTGATGAATCTGGTGATCCCTGACTTTTTTTTAGCACCATAGGCTTGACTTTTTGATTTTTGGTAAAAATTTGAAGCTATGTTGGTATGAAATTTAGTATGACCATTCGAGGTCCCCAGATGATGAACTGTATTAACTCTGACCCTCAGACATGTGCAGTTCTCTGGTTTTGTACCAGATACATGCAAAACTAATGACATTATCCCATCAGTACTTTGTGTTTAGTGCTAATTAGCAACAACATGCTAAACAAAGATGGTGAACAGGGTAAATATTTTATCTGCTAAACATCAACATGCTAGCTCACTGTGAGCATGTTAGCATGCTGACGTGAGGATATTGTCAATTTTGGAGTAAATATATGTTCTATTATACAAGTTAGTAACAATGCAAAGGAGGAATGGAACATTGTTTCCAAACAGGTGGAGGTCCTTATTTACTGTTGCCAAGACAGAACAGTTGGAAAGATGGAGGAGAAGTTTCTTTAATATGTAGGAATGCGTGGTATTGTGCTGTACTGTTATTTGGAGGAGACATGAGAGGAGCGTTTCCATGCTGCATTCACCTAGGCTGGGGATTGTTGTTGTAACAGAAACTGGTAACTGCAAAGGTGCTTCTCAGCAGAATCACTTCGAAGTTCTGACGAGATTTTTTTTTTTTAAATATGTTGTTAATATGGTTTATGATTTGACTTGAGCTGATGTAGACATGACACAGACACATGTTGTATAATATATTTGCTATTTTATGTGTAATAGCATAAACTACATTTGCTTTTTTAATGAAACAGTCTGTTGTAGGTCTCTTACTTGGTTGTCTAAAATTGGCAAAATTGAAACCATCTAATCAAAGAATAAGTAAAAGTAAATGAATCTGAGCATCTTTTGGCTTTTTTTATATGATTTACAGCAGAAATTATTATTCAACTTTGTAGCAGAGAGCAGCAGAAACCTGCTAGCTAGCAGCTATCTTGTTTCACAATAGTAAAATGTAATTTGTTGGTCAAAAACAACTGGGGACTCATTTGGAAGAACAAAAGCCAGCTGATTAAACCAGCTCATGTAACAGTGACATGTCATTGTAAATAGATGAATTCCATGGTTTCCTTTCATGTGGTGGTCTACACATCCAGAACAAAGCCGGTGCAGATGAAGTCAAGAGATTGACAAATTATGTGACCAATGATGTTAAGTGTTGCTTCCATCAGTAGCCTGCCAGCAGCACAACAAATTAGTCTAACCCTTTGACCATAAATGACAGACATATGAGTCAGTTAATGAAACTTGCCCCATGTGGGTTTTATTGACAGCTACATTTATCCAGTAATGTGCCTGCGGGATTAAAACATCTATATTTAGGATATTCAATTAAAATTCAAAGAATTTGACAAAATTTCCTCAACAAAGGTCTGTCTGGTCGGAGGAAGTTCTTTAGCAATTCAAAATAACGGCTGTAGTGACTACATAATGGAAGCCGTTAAATTACAATAAAGTGCTTAATTTTACAAAATGAAATAAGAAAAAGTGTAGCTTCACTTTCCATTTTTCCTCTTTATTGTTAACTCAAAGAGTTAACCAACAGTCTCAATTTTTATAATAAAAAACCTCATCACATCTTAACAAATGAACAGCCTTAACATCTCTTCTATCCCACTTTGCCCACTTATTTCTCCGACGTTGTCTCTCACTGTGTCTGTGTTTCTCACTTACTGACTGGAGTCGCAATGATTGGCTGGGTACCGTCACGTGACCAGTGCTGTAAAGGCTAGAAAAACTGTGTCTGTTAAAATAGAAACACACTGAAAATGTAATGATCTATAGGCTATATGTCTGGTTCTGGGTAGGATGGCATCTGGGTCCATGGTCTGCCTATTAGTGACCTCTGATCTATGCACTGAAACCAATGTGATTACCTTTTTAGTCATGTATATACACCTGTGCAGTTAACAGATATTATAATCCAAGTCTTCCTTATGAGACAGGAGTCATTTTGGCTCATGGTAGAGACATGACTGTGATAAAACTAATGTACAAAACAATAAACTAAGTAATAACATTTTTCATGCTCATTGTTACATTTATTTGAGTTACTCGAGGGATCAATAAAGCATTTGTCTTCAGGTAAATGTTCAGTGTGTGGTGACTTTGTTGATATTTTGTAGCTTTTGCATTGAGGTCACAACTCATTTGGCACACACACACACACACACACACACATAGTGAAGAACAGATAATGTGAATCAGTCATGTGGCCCATATTATGACTGGCTTACCGTATCAGAATTGACAAATGAAGATGATGAAGGCTGAAGATAGGCTCTGGCTGATTGTTTGGGGTCATTGTCGATCAATCGCCTCCCCAATGGTGTCATGTAATGTTTTAAAAAGTAAACATCTAAGCTGCCTAAGACTTTTGTACAGCACTGTATGTACAGTTGAATGTATTTAATTGGCCAGTCATCTACCAGATACAAGCATTGTTACATTTGCCTATATTTAAAGATCAGTGTTGACAAACTGAAATGTAAAGAGTAGCACAGGCATAAACACACAGCCTTACACAACACCCATGCCCCCCGCTGCTGCTGATGCCATGATACAGTGTTGCCGTGGCAACCAAGATAATGTCTGCTGTAGCATGGGGATGGTGTTTAGATGTCAGTTGTCAGGATAATAAAGCAAGTCAGTTCTATATCATGTGCATGTTCATTTCAGGAAGTTGACTTGCCACACACCACTAGGTGTGGATGTGTGTGTGTGTGTGTGTGTGTGTGTGTGTGTGTGTGTGTGTAAGAGAGAGTGTGTGTTTCTGCTGATTTGAGGTATTGTGGGTGATTCATGAATCACCTTGAAGTCACCTTCCTCTGCAACCACAGCCCTAAAAGCAGCCAGCCTGTCAATGCTGACTTTCCAGCCATAGATTCCAGATACCTGCATGTCCATTGTGTGTGTGTGTGTGTGTGTGTGTGTGTGTGTGTGTGTGTGTGTATGTGTGTGTGTGTGTGTGTGTATTCTCCACAAAATGTTATTCTTAGTAGAGAATCCTGTCTACTGAAACCACACCAGTGAGTTCACAGCTTGTTGAGGCAGAGCTGGTCTTCCTCTGGTGTGTGTATGGAGTCAAGTCATCATCCTCTAAAGCACTTCATAAATGCACAATTTTAACGTCCCATATTGTATTAAGTGAGGTTCCAATGTGTTTCTGATTATAAAGCAGGTCTAGGTTCTATATTAATACTGTGAAAGTATCAAAGCCTCAGTCCACAGAGAAATGCACACAGCCTGTATTCAGAAACTGAGCCTTAAAACCAGCCGTCAGGACTTCTGGAACTTTGTGATGTCACAAGAAAGCAGCCACCGCCCTGGACCCACCATCCAATCTTGCAGGATTTAGTTTATCTGAAATTTCCTATATTATAATTCTTCACTCAAAAAACACAGGAAATCACTGACCTGTTGTTACTATAGCTCCAGAGAGAAGCCTGAGAGAGGAGATGTAAAACATCAAGATATTTTTTTGGTTGTTAAAACCACAAATATCTCTCTTCTGGTTATCATCACTTCAGATAAAACACCGAAAAAGTGTAGAATATGGGACCTTTAGCCTTTTGAAGCATAAAATCACAGCAGTATGATGATTCTAGTCTCTGCAACATTTGCCTGCATTGAAACATTCTTGTTTACTATGTTTTTATTAGTGGTTTCTATTGGAACAATTTTAAATCTAAAAGAGGGAAGCACAATTAAGTTAAATTTGACCCAGAACATGAACAAAACTTAAAGCTTCTGTGGATTTCTTGAGTTCTGCCCACTACAGATTCAAAAACAGAAATGCCTCACCTATGTCAGAGCAAGAGAAGCGAAACGTCAAAGCTGTCATTGCCAGTGGCTTAAAACAATTACGCGACAATTTGTACTCGATGTTGGCGATATAGTCATTTACTCCATCCCACATGGAACAAGCTGCGATACATTGTGTGTATTTGTTATGTCACCATCTCTATGACAATACATAATGAGCAATTAGTCTGCAGTACGCTAGCTGAGCGGCTCCTCACACTGTTTATGATGCATTATGCCATTTTTTTACTTACCTCCAGTCACTCTCCAGTAACTGAGTTGCTCCAGTCCCTGCTGGAGCAGTCCCAACTCACGCTGCTGCTGGGACATCGAAGTGAACCCAGAGGAGCATCAGTACACCATGACATCACTGCTGGGTTTGGTTACAGGTGCAACTCTTTACACCTCGGACCAAATCCAGCCTCACTCACAGTATCAGTGATGCTGGCTGTGTAACACAGAGCATAGGAGCAAAGGATAGGAGCAAAACACTGATTTTCATTGTGGTGTCCTGGGATTCACTAGGGGCATCTTCAAAATATTTTCTGAGACACCCCATTCATAACAGCATCAATACATGTATCGATCAGTACATGTATTGATTGATACATGTACTGATGCTGTTTTTCATAACACAACATTTAGGGATGAATCTGTTTCAGAATGCATTCTGAGCCTTAAACAGTCATTTTAAAGTCATTTACCTATTTAATCTAAAAGTTTAAGTGTGGAGGTTTTAATCTTCTATCTATCTTTGTCTGATAGTAGAAATCATTATATAGTAAATTGATGTTTGATAATTGCTACTTTCTGTTGCACGTGGGCTGATGTGATTGGTTGCCGACTAACAGCCACTTTTATTTAAGCTTCTCATCATTAAAACCCATTTGCCCTGATGAATGTTTAGCACCGAAACATTGCAAATAAATGGATAATTGAAAGTTAGATGGTGTGCAGTAAATAGATGTTTGAAGTGCTCTTCTTCTCAACCTGCAGTGTCTATTGCAGTGAATGAGAGCTTGACTGTGAGTTACCTGTCCATCAAGGTTTGAACCTCAGCTGAGTTAGATGTATTCATTTTCAGAGTGGAGGCTTGTAGCTACACCCTGATGCCTATAATGTGCTTATGGGGATAAATCTGTGCAGCCAGGAGCAGTTTAGAATTTTTTTCTGGTCTCAAAAAAAAAACCAAAAAAAAACGCTGCTCAACACTCTAGTCACATAACACACTGATAAAATCTGCAAAAAGCTGTAAACACACTTTACAGGTTCAAATCTAAACTAAATATTTTTTAGCAGATGCACAGTGCAACATTTGTGAGTATTTTTAAAGCTTTATATGAGTCTGTGGCTTCATGTACACTTTTAAAGTTGAGTCTGTCTTTCTCATAGGATCCTATATCATTTTAAAATTCATTGAAAATATTCATATACAATCGGCCATTAGAGACATCACCGGTAAAATTTGCAGCATATATCTCTTACACTTGTTTGTATCTGCATGTGTGCAGACTAGAAGTGGGCAAAAAAAGTACAGAAGAAAATAGAAGATAGATTTAATAAAGAGCAATTGTTGTGATTGCAGCAATCACACAACAATAATAAAGAGTGAGGATCTCTATAGTGTGTGTGTGCTGTCAGTAGTCACACGGTAATAATAAAGAAGGGAGATAACTGAGCTCCAATTATTTGGAGCTGAGGAACGATATCTGCTAACAGCAGCTGCTTGGCCAGTGACTCTTGATCATAATGTTTGTAGATGAAACGACCAAAACTAATTCACATTCTTCTTCTGTGTTCTCTTCCTTTCTCTCAGAACATGGACAAGACACAGCTCCCGTCGGTGACGCTGATTGTGGGCTGTGGAGTCTCTTCACTGACACTGTTGCTGCTCATCATCATCTACGTGTCTGTGTGGAGGTGAGCTAATGCAGGAAAGACTGGGCTGTGTACAGTGCATCAACTAACAGAAAGAAAGACAACAGAAAATTACTCTGTTGGCGTGTTCCTGACAAGAGGTTTTTATACTAAATATAGGAGCTGCTGTTGGGCAGTCTCTTGAGAACACACTTGAATCGTTGTTTTCTCATCAGAAATGGTGAATAATTTAGTTTACATATGCAACTGAGTAAATGAAAATTGTGAATACTACACCAGTGAGTCATTCATATGTAAAAAAAAAACAAGTAATAAAGTTCCATCTGAAGGTAAACTTCTCCTTATGCTGGAGTCCAGCTGGGCTGCAAAGACCAGAAGCATTTACTCGAGCATGACTGCATACAGCTGACTGACAATGAAAGACAATATGATGTGAAGAAATACACTGTAAACTGTCCAGCAGATGAAGTAATGATGTTCAAGCCTGCTGTGGAATTCTCAGAATTTAAATTTCAAATGAGCAGAACTGTTTCCTTGAATGTAAAAGTATGTCAAGTCACATTATACTCAAAATTTGAAACAAATTTTCCACCCTTAAAACTGTTGACCAGTGATTTATTTTTCTTGGCAAATGCAATACGACACATCTACACGTCTGTCATCATTTGTCCTTCTGTATGACCCTACCCAGACTCTGAGTTATTACTTCCTATTTTACTTTGAAATAATTTTCTTATGCATCTGTTTTTGTTTTACTTCTTGTCTTTTGTTCCCCACCAATGTTCTGTTCCACCTGTTTCTCATTTGCCAATTAGTCCTTGTGTATATAAACTCCACCCATCAGTTGTCATAATGTTGTGTTTTGCCAGTGTGTGCTTTTAGCCCTTAGTCCATCCATTCATCCATCCATTCATCCATTTTCTGCTGCTCATCCGGGGTCGGGTCACAGTGGCAGCAGGTCCAGACATCCCTCTCATCACCAACTTTTTAGAGCTCCCAGGCCAGATGACACATATAATCTCTAGGCATGGTCAGGGGCCTCCCATCATTTGGTCGTTCCCAGACGACCTCCACTGGAACACGCCCAGGAGGCATTCAAACCAGATTCCCAAACTAACTCAAACTGGCTCTTTTTGGAGAGGAGCAGCGGCTTTACTCCAAGCTTCTCCCACATGTCACAGCTCCTAACCTTGTCTCTAGCCCAGCCATCGTGTGGAGGAAACTCACTTCAGCCGCTTGTAACCATGATCTCATTCTTTCGGTCACTACCCAAAGCTCTCGACCATAGATGAGGGTCGGGACAGAGATCAACTGGTAAATCGAGAGCTTTGCCTTCCTCTTTACAACAGCAGTCCGGTACAATGCCCACTTTAATACTGATGCTACACTGATCTGCTTGTCAGTCTTCTACTCCATCCTACCCTCACTCATGAACAAGATATTTAAACTCCTTCACTTTTGGCAGAAGTTCCATCCCAACCCGACAAGAGCAATCCACCGAGTTTTGGCAGAGAACCATGGCCTCAGACTTAGAGGTGCTGACCCTCATCCCAACGGCTGAAAACCACCCCCAGTGCATGCTGAAGGTCCTGGTTTGATGAAGCCAACAGAACCACATCATCTGCAAATAGCAGAGAGGAGGCCCCACCCAAACCGGACACACAAGTCCTTGTTCCTTGTGTTTTTTCTTGACTTTGACCCATTTGTCTACTGCTTGGATTTTGAATTCTCGCCTCTGCCTTTCTTGATATGTTTGCCTGTTTTGGATTGCCTTTGCTGTTTTTGACTCCTGACTGCCTCACCATCTCATCAGCCTTTGTTGGACTGTGTTTATTAAATCACTGAAATGCATTAGCTCTGCCTCAGTGTCTGCATTTCGGTCCTTCCCTGTCTTCCTTTTTCCCTGCTAGCATCAGTTATGACGCATCTAGATTTTTTTATGCAAAAGAGTTGAACAATAATAATAAAAACCCTGCAGCACTTACTAGGGTGTCATCATCATGCAAATTAATGAGTAAATAAATACTGTTCTATAGAGTTAGACATGGATTGTCAGTAGCAGATGCTTCAACTAGGTGCAGCACGTCCTCTTTAATGATCAGTCTGACAGGACAGAAAGTGAAAGTCTGCTCACTAATTCATCTGCACTGTTTGTGTTGACAAGACATCAGTCTGATATCTGCAGACAGCTGTTAGCTGGTGTTACCTACCCGGCAGGGACTGGCTGAATAAAGCAGAATCCAGACAGTGTACAGTCATCATCCTTGGCCTCACATCTCCGGATAATATCATGAGATGTGAACTGAGAGCTCAGTTTTTTCAGTCTACCTTACTCGTAGATGAAATCTCTATATTTGCTACAAGCCATAGTGACCATAGTCAGGTAAACATTACGGTGGTTATTATTCGATAATATAGAATATCGCGATATTTCTCGCCATATGCGATATTTTTCATACTATTGTTTTTTTTTTGTTCATGTTTTTTTTTTCTTTTTTGCACAGTCGGCTGCTGAGTCTGACCATCATTCAACTGCTTTGCTTATTGTACATTATTTACAATAATATCTTTATTAAGATGCTAAATTTTGGATATCACTTTCTTATATTGGAACTTACATTGAACTTACATATACTTTTTGGGAAAGGAAGCGCCTGAATTACAAAATGAATGGTTACCATGATCAAATAATTGATAGCATATAAAAAGCTTATAGCTGAAACAGGTCTGCTGTGCTAGATTCAGTCATACTAAGTGTTTTCATCTCTGTCATTTTCCCGCAGGTACATTCGGTCTGAGCGCTCAGTCATCCTCATTAACTTCTGCCTTTCCATCATATCCTCCAATGCCCTTATTCTCATTGGACAGACACAGACGCGGAATAAGGTAAGAGCCAGCCAGAATCTCGGATGTGTGATCACAGTGATACACTTTTCCTGACAAGAATTGTTCCCTAATGTTTTTTTTTTCAGCCTCCTTCTCTCTTTCTGATGTTTCAGGTCTTATGCACCCTGATTGCTGCATTCCTTCATTTCTTCTTCCTGTCCTCATTCTGCTGGGTTCTGACGGAGGCGTGGCAGTCATACATGGCAGTGACAGGCCGCCTCAGGAATCGCATCATTCGCAAGCGTTTCCTGTGTCTCGGTTGGGGTGGGCCTTCTGTCTGCTGTTCATTATGTCCCTCATATGGTCTCTCTCAGTTCTCTTGTGTTGATCTTCATTTGTATTTTCCTTCCAGGTCTCCCTGCACTAGTAGTTGCAATCTCAGTTGGGTTCACCAAGGCAAAGGGATACGGAACACCAAGCTAGTAAGCAGACTTTTCTGTAGGCCTACTATTGTATCCCTCCTCCTCTTTAAGTATTAATGCAGCAGCGATATTATACACACTTGTGGGTTTATTTTTGCAGCATATTTAACCTCTCTCTTTCTCTGTCTCATCTATCTTTTACCTTCCCATTCTCGCCATGCATATGCTCCTTTACCTTTCACCTCATTCTGTCCATCCTCTTTACAACCCTCCATGTTCCTCCCCCTGCCCCTGCCTCTTTTCTCCATCATCTTCACTTTTTCTAATCATATCTCTCTCTGTCTGTATTTCCCTGCTGCTCTCTTGTAGCTGCTGGCTGTCTCTGGAAGGAGGTCTTCTTTATGCATTTGTTGGACCTGCTGCAGCTGTTGTCTTGGTATTTCCTTTTTCATCTTTAGTCTGTTTGTCATGGTTTGCTTTTAACAACTCTGCACTAAATGAAATTAGACTAATAGCAGTAGCTCATGCATCAATTTTCATCCAAAAAACACACATGTAGTCTGCATATACTGAATCTATGCAGGGATTTATAATATTAATAATGCTGACAAACTTAGTAAAATATTTAATGCAATAAATAGTAAAACTCCATAAAAAACTAAAAACAGAATTAAAGACATCTTTGTATTAAAATGGAAAAGATGAACACATCAAAGCAAGTCAAATAGGACCATCACAAAGTCAACAGCCCATTTTGTTGTGATGGAAAATCTTGTGAGCTGGATGACGGGGGATGCAGGAGAAGTCACACGTCTTGAGATTGCCTGTTACCAACTCCACATAAGACTATTCCATATCTCTCACAAACCTGTATTGGATACTTAAACCCAAACCTGATCTAATGTCTTACATGTCTCTATCTGTCCCTGGGACTTCTGGGCTACTTTTGCGCTCCCTCAAAAATACTCACTATCAATAAAAGGCCTGCTAGCCTTGGTTACAGCTGCGGATGATAGCGGAGCAGGTACAGTCTCACAAGGCTGGAGATAAACGATGGGCTGTGTTGCCCTGTGACTGACCTTGTGTGTAGACAGTGAATAAAAGAATACAGACTAACTGAAAAAGAATAAACTTAAAGGAAGATGTTTACTTTATTTTCTCTGCTTCTTCCTCACCTTACTTCCTCTTAACATCCCTTTTTCCTTTCTTTGCTCTTCCTTCTGCTTATTTACTTCCTCCTCTTACTCTCATCTCCCCTGCCTCCCTCTTTCCTTTCTGTCCTTATTTACCTTCTCTTTTCCAACTGTACTTATTTGTTTTCTTCTTGTCCTTTTTTCCTTTTCTTTTTCCTTATTTATCCCGTTTTCCTTCCCTGTCCCTTATCTCCACCTTTTCTGGTTTAATTCCTTCATCTTTTTGTTATCTTAGCTTTTTATTTATATTTTCATTGTTATTATTATTACAGTATTATTACTACATTGTACAGGTAGGATTTGATTGTGGAAATAATAAATAACAAAAGGACTATGAAAAATACAAGCTTTTGGTTGGCAGGCAGATGTCCTTATATAAGGATAACTCAAACATAATTGAAGTCTAAATCAGCATTAATATGCTATAATAAAGGTAACTATAGCATAAGGTGCTTTGGAAAGTAGATATGGTACAATTTCTAAATGTAATTGCAATTTGTAGCAATATAAAACGTATTGGATTCTGCAGCAGTTATATTCATACAATATCTTATATGAATATGATATATAATGATGTTTTCTACCTCCTCAATCATGAAATTAATTCATATACAGTTGTATGCAAAACAAACACAAACAAAAAATAAACTAACCACTGGCTTAGTGTGGTGCCCAAACATTTGTGCACGGCATATTTAGACTACTGTTAAATTTTTATAAAGCAGACCATCAGCACATGCAGCTCAACTTTGACTGTTTTCTTCAGGGGTTGTATTTACTTCTTCTCAGTTCAAAAATCAAGATTATGTCATTTGCCCAAATCTTTGTTTACAACTGCATAATCATTACCTCAGCTCCCCTCGTGTTCAACCTACATCTGAGCTACATCACAGGCAGAAACGCTGGTAGAACAAGCACTGCACTGACAGTGTGGCCTTGTTTCACTAATCAAATCCATTAGCTACGGTTTCAGTGATTCACGTCCCAGTGCTTCTTCCCCGCCTACAAGTGAACAGCTCGGTTTGGGTGTCCTTTTTACACAAGCTGCTTCTCTAATAAAGGGCTAGTGCTCCAAATTGGCAGCCATACTGGAGGCTCAGCACTCTCTGAAAAGCATCAGAGCAGCTCACACAAGACGTTTTTATAGACGCTGAACCCTCAAAGTGCTAAAATTGTAGGAATTACTACAGGAAGGACATCCCCCTCCCCTTGCCTTTGATTTCACACAGCTCATATTTTATATATGATTTCTTTTTACAGCACACTGTCTATATTGAAAAATTCATTCGTATGTTAACAATCCATTCCTTCAACTATTTTTTACTTCTCATGCTTCATTGGGTGCCTGATAGATTTTGTCTCTAACATTTAAGATTCTTAGTATTTCCAGTTCAGAGCCAACAGTAAGTACAGCTAGTGTGTGGGTGTGTGTGTGTGTGTGCGTGTGTGTGTGCGTGTGTGTGTGTGTGTGTGTGTGTGTGTGTGTGTGTGTGTGTGTGTTGACGTGTATGTGCATGGCTCATCATCATCATTATACATCATCGTGATCATCAGAGTAGTGCTGCATGTTCTGAAGTGATGAAACTGCCTCTGCTCTGCTTTAATCCTGTGCCTCTTCTCTTTGGCAGGTTAACATGGTTATTGGGATTCTCGTTTTTAACAAACTGGTGTCCAAAGACGGCATTACTGATATGAAACTAAAGGAGAGGGCGGGGTATGCCTTATACCACACATCCATTTTACACAGTGACCTATAACCAGCCTGATGTCTCAGCTATAGGGGCAAGGACAAGTGCAGTTATTGGCTGATAGCTGATATGATCCTCAGCCACCCCTCCAGACTTTGGCAAACTGTCACTTAATTTCCAACACCAGGAGGGTGAGAAAAAGAGAAAAACAGATGAAAGAGAAATGTGACCAATTGAATCAAAAATAAGATAAGAACTTTCTGTTTTCTCATATAGACTAAGACTATGATCAGTGCTTCTGCATTAGAGTTAAATGGATAGCAGAAAGAATATGAAGGACAAGAAAGATATGGGGAAGGATGTCTGGTTATTGGTCATGCACAGACTGAGCAAGATGATGACTCATCTCATTGCTGTCTTTTAAGTTTCAAATGTGTTGCATTTTCCTCCAGCTGCTCTTTGTTTGCAGGTGTTGCTATTGATGTAAAGCTCTGTAAATCCATCCATGTCTTTTTTCTCCTGTTTGGTTGTTTCTCGTAAAGGGAAGCAGGGTAAGACCTCACTAAGATGTATTATCTGTTAGTTTTAACACTGTACTCTACAAAGTAAGTGCTGAGATTGTGAGATGTGGTGAAAAAGTCCAGACAGGGCAAAAGATCTCAGCACTTACTTTGGAAAATACAGTGTTGTCACACCCAATAAAAACAATGACCAGAGCTTCAGAAATAAAACCTAGTTTGTTATCCACTCTAGTTTTCCCTTAAAGTCTTTTTCGCTGAGTTCAAGTTAAAGAGATAAGAGATGAGGTTAACCTGACAAATCACTTTGGTGCTATACAGTATAATACCAAAGTGTGGTGAGTCCTCCACCTTCAAGGCATTCATCAAGCAGCCATGCTGCATTATTCAGTGTTAAATGCCTTCCTATTATGCCTGGTTGTAGGAGAGGGCGCTGGGTAGCATTGTTCATACGATCTTCCAAGGCAAATTAGACCCAGCTCAGGGGCTATACTGGGGACAATCCAAGGACCTCTATTGGAAAGAGTCATATCAGGCAACATTAGAAAAACCAGGGCAAGAGTTAGACCTGGTAGCAGACTGCAGACAGGCACCTGGAGACTGTGCCTGTAGCCATGGGTCCAGCAGGACCAAATTAACAATGTCGGGCCCCCACCATAAAGGATCAACACCTGCAAGGATAGGTATAGAGTTCTAGCCCATTGTCAGTCAGGCAACAGGTGAAAGGAGGGGTCAGTGTATGTAGTATAGTAATGTAAAATGCCCACACCATTGCATTTGGAACAATAAATAAAATGAGCAGAGTACAAGATGTTACCGCAGTTTGTCATGACCAACCACCAGTTAACTTCCCAGAAACTGTATCAATAGTCTCATCTGACTGTGGGTTTAGCATCAAGCATATTTTCCAAAAGGATTATTCTATTAACACATGACACTCGCTACTAGTGACCTGAGTGTGAAACTGTCTTTGGGCTGTTGGTATTAGCTTTCAGAAATGCTGAATACAGAACATACCTGCACCCTGCTCCCCTTTACCTGCAGGCTGTTTTGTCTTCATTGGCATTGTTGATGCATTCAAATGTTATTTTTCTTTCTCTCTCTGAAAATGTTTGCTTTCTTCAATGATTTCTCTGTTCAACTGTACTTGTTTTTGCTGTTTGAAATGTCATGTTTGAGTTTGCACAGAATCCCCTCTCTCTCACTCAGGGCTCTCCAATCAGGAAAACATCAGTCTCAGAAGCCCCCTCCCATGTCATCAGTGATTGGGTAAAAATACCTGCCCATCCCACCCTCTTCTTAATGTATGGCTACCAGCCCTGCCCATCACCAAATTTGCAGAATCCTCTAGCAAGCACCTCTGATTGGCTTACTATTATTTCCTGCCTATTTACCTCACTATTTCACTGTTGACCTTTCAATTTATGCTACCTCCTCTTAGTTGGATAGACATAACCCATTACCGCCTCAGGTTCTGACAATTCCTGGTATGCTTTTATTAAAACCTTTTTCAACAATAACAAACTGGTAGTTGCAGTGCAATAATATTAATATTTTCTGTTCACTTGACTGGTGTGGGAATATGTTGTGTGCAAGGTTAGTATGGTCGTCAGTATTGCATCTGCATGTGTTGTGCGACTGATGGAGTAACTTGTAGAGACACCGATTGCCTGACAGTAAGGGCCAGAGAGATTGTTTCAACTGGATGTGAATAACTGTCAGTTCAGCTTGTTCTCTCCAGTTACTTTGTTTAGTTTTTTGTTGTTGCCCAAGCTCAGACACCATTGTTTCTCAACTGCTCTATACTGACCCTGAGATCAGTATGTGTGACAAAGTAATCTTAGTGTAAGGCTCATGGTGCACAGCCAGAGAAAGATCAAGGAGCACATTAGCATCCAATGAAGACCAGGGCCCTCACATATATATACTCAATTTCTCCAAGCAAAGGCTCCCGCATCGTTGGTACAGTTGGGTGTCTGGGCGTCTTGCTCCAGGCCCCAGATCTCAACAGAAATGTTTACTTTCTACTACATGGCCAAAGTTTAAGACTTCACATTAAACTCAGGAGGTGTGAGCAACCCCTCGACCATCTGTTTGACTGAAGTCTTGAAGTTGGACTTCTGTTGCCACCTTTCAAACTGTGAACGTGTGCAGCCAGTCTTTGGAACAGTGCAGCACACAGGGAGGCTTCCAGGAGGCTCCCTGATTAGATGCCCAACACCCCCTTTTTTTCAAGACAACAGAGCAACTGTTCTATTCTGACCGCCTTTCAGATACTGTATCTGAGTTCCTCAGCTCTGATGGTGAGCCTCCCGCATGAACTGGAATATTTTGGGGAATCACAACTGTTTGTGTTTCCCCAGGCAGACTAAGAGTAATGCAGAACATTTGTAATTCAGCTTTAATTGGTCACCTCACCTGGAATAAGGAAATGGGGACCAGACCTCCAGGGGGACAGATAAGTGCCTGGTGGCTGCGTCGGCCATGTGGACTTCCCCCTGCAGTGGAATTAGCATAGCCCTCCCCCAGCATTGGATAATTTAGAAATCACAAGATGAAAATCAATGATACTTTCATTGCCCACAAGGCAGCTCAACCAGTCAGTCAGACAAGACAACAAGTCAACAAGTTCAGTCAGAGATTCGGGTGTGTTGCACTGTTAGTGGCTAATGTAGCCAAGAGCAGCTCAGAGATGTGGAAAAATCTCACAGAGTTAACTTCTTTCATTCCACACTCCCAGGTTTTTTGAATGTTCAAATTTAAAGTCTTTCTGAGGCAAGGTGATGTCACTTGTGGCAGAAGACCTGATATGTAAAATCAATTTCCCTGTAAATCAATTTCCCTGTAATATCATGAAAGTGTAAATTTAAAAGATAAATGGTGTTTGAAATGAGGCCTGTTTTTTTCTGCTTGTTTCAACCACGTCTTGATCAAAACAAGTTAAAACTAATTTATCAATCCAGTTGTACTTTCATCACCTCTGTGCATCAAATTGTAATTTTTGTGAGATCCATTTTCCCCAGTGACCTTGGATCTTATCTCTTCCTGCATGTACTGCTCAGTTTGCAGTCACAATCTCTCTGAAGCATTTTCATGGGTCATGGCAAGTTAAGAATGCAAATCCAAACTGTGGATGCTGTGGATGCTGCAGCTGTTCAGGCTCGTTACTTGGTAGTTGCCTGAATGTGATCTCACTGGTCTGAAATTACATTTTGTTGTTTGTGCTGAACTTGTGGCGATGTGGCTGTTTTTGTAGTTTTGTTTGAGAAAATAATGACTTATGTCCCTTTTGGTGATGCCTCAACACTCCCCTCACCCTTCTTGCCTGTGTTTCTCAATGTTCAAATGCAAAACATATTTAATGAAGCTAATTAATTTATACAAAATTGAATTAAGCATGCAGTAGCATCTGCACCGGACAGGTCAGCTCTCACCTGGAGATGGGGCTCACTGCTGGGTCTCCCCCTCATTGCTGAGTCTCCTTTCACCTCAAAATTAGAGGCTAATGCTCAGAGAAAATTAGAGCAGACAGGAGGGGAGTTTGTTTCCTCTTTAACAAACTCTTAAGTGGTTTCAATCATCAAGCCTGTATTTACAGGTTGTAACAGTAGATTGAGCTTTTAGATGAGGAGGCTTGTTGTAGCTTAAAGGGGCTATTAATAAGTGTTTGCTATTGCTACATAGCCAGCATTAGCATTAACAGTTGTTTACTTACCAGTCTAGAGTTCAGCATCAAACTTCCTTCCTTTATTCAACGAGAGTGATGATTGACCCAAGGACCAATTTGTAGCCAATCAATCTGATCTTAGTCCATATTAGATATTTATTTAGCTTTATGTATCTCACCCCACCATCCCAAACCACCCACCTTTTGTCCTTACATTTACGGAAGTGGTGTTGTATTTCAAATGTAGATTGCTTTTTAATATCATTGCCAACAGTGTACATTTAGAAGCTGCATTGCCCTTTTACTTGAAATCATGTGATTTTTAATCCAGGCTTCCAGAGGCTACAAGAATTGATTCGTTCAGCTCTTCAGCTTTAATTGTTGTTTAGCAGGAGGCCATATGGTAACAGATTAGTTTATTACCTGTCAATATCTCAAGCCTTGTAGTCAGTCTTTGTCAAGCAACAACAGTGGAGGGATGCACAGAGTAATGAATGGAACCCTGATGGTTTGGGAAGTTTTGGGAGGATTAGGTGTAGTAAGAAAGAAAGTGTGATTTTAACTGGAAATCATCTACTGCTGTTTTGTTAGATGTATACTGATGAAAATGCTTCAGCATTCTAGAAGATCAATAATAAACATCAGGTTTTGGCCTCACTCCCATGCATACATGCAACAATCTCTCTCTCTCTCTATTCAAGAAACTTAGAGGAATTAATGCGAAATCAGTGACTGAAGCTGGGGAAGCTACTAGTTGCAGAAGTATTTCCTGTGACTGAGAGTTCACACATGCAAATCAGAGCTGGAGAAAATTCAAAATACCTTATCACAACTGGAAACAAAACACTGCGCCACAGTTGCTGAATTCATTCAGAGTCATAAGGGTGATTGGAAGATAACAAAGATGAGGTCGGTGTAATCTTCGACTTCCACTCAGTGTTAACTGCGCTCGCAACTCAATATTAAGCCCAGTGATTAAAGTCTTGAATATAAAAATGCCTTTTAAATTTTGTAGCCGTCTTCTTAACTAAAGCGCAGGGCTGTTGATTTTGTTAGTTATGATAACATAAAAAAATGGTCAGACAGTGTAATTTAACTGATTCTGTCTGATCATCTGACAAACACATCTTATACTTGATCCATTGGACCTGTTTTAGCAATGATGCCACATCCTGAGATCTCACCAGTTTCTTTATTGAGTACAATGTTATCATGACCAAGAGAATCAGTAGCCACAGGTACAAAGTAAAACCTAAGTGGCTTATGCCTCAGACTGTATATTGTACACAAGATTTAGGTCTTCAACTGTCGACCTCTTATCATTGTCCATGTAGTGAATTTAAAATTAACAGGACTTTAACTACCAGGGCTCTGTAATAACTTTGTTGGTGAGGGAATTTGTCAGATTTAATTAGATGTACTCCTCCAATACATAAGCTGTATCTCAACTAAGGGGCCGTATCCTTCAGAGGCTGCATATGAAGACCGACTCTGTCACAGTGGTGCAACTAGGCTGTTGCATTTCCAAGGCTCCTTTAAATGAAGCCAAGAAATGCAGCCTTCTTTACCTGGGCACCGAAGGTTCCAACGGGTGGATCCTTCGTAGCTATCTCTCTATCTATCTATCTATCTATCTAGCTATCTATCTATCTATCTATCTATCTGTCTATCCAAACAACACCTACAAAGAGCCTGAGGATTACATGTTTAAATGGAAGTATTGGGTTTCAGCTCAGTTCAACAGCTAACAGTGCAACTGTTAAAACTAGGGGCCTTAGAACCTCAAGTTTTTGTGAAAAAAAGTTAGGTTGTCAAAGGTTGCTAGGTGACAGGAGCCTCACTTTGCGACACAGTGGTAACGGCAGGCACAGCTCGTGACGCAAAACAAAAATCCTCTGGACACCAGAGCTTCTCATTCGCTTTGGCTTTTGCCTCCTTTGACAGCTATGAAGGGCCACACCTTCTTAGACAACATCCCCCGAAGGACGCAGCCCCTGAATCGGGACAGAGCTATAAAATGTATTGATGTTATGTAACACTTCCATCACAGCTGGGGCAGGATTTTCTCTTAGTGAACACTGAGTGTAACGACTGATGCCTGTTGCTTGTATTGGTGTGTGAGCGGGTTCCTGTTAGACTGTGAGTGTAAATCTTTGGATTGCTCATAATTAGCAGTACGCATAGATACAAGGGGTGAAGCACATCATTACAGTCAGAGCAGTTTGGATGAAACCTTTTCGAATCACAAGCAGAGAAATGCTTGAGTCCCGCTTCCTTCAGGCCATCAGACAAGTCGTTTGTGAAGAGAACCACACATCATGTGTGATAGGAAATATCCACCAATGGCAGTGTGTCGACCCCACCTCTCCTGTCCTCAGAGCCACACACACAGGCAAACCCAGAACCACACACGGGAGCGGGACTGCAGCCCTGAGAGAGAGATTGTGCGAGAACACTGTGACTCACTGTTTTGCGTGACTGTCTTTGTGTGCTTGTGTGCGCACGCAGATCTCTGTGAGTCTGTGTATAGGTGCATTTGTATCTGTTTGTGTATGTTACAGCGTGTTAATTTGACTTTGCAGTCAGATGACAGTGCCACTGTACAATATGACGCTCAAATGTGCCAAGTGCGGAGTAATCTCTTCGGCTGACGTTTCCACCACAGCTACCAGTAACGCCATGTTAGTCCCGCTAATTATTTTTCCTTAACTCTTCTTGCCTCTGTTCTCTCCTCTACTGTACGCCTCCCTTCTCCTCCCTCTCCTGTTAGTTTCTCTGACCTTTTACCCCTCTGTCATTTGTTCTTCTCCCTGGTGCCCTGGCAGGGAGGATTTCACTCAGTGAGAGACTCCTGAAGTTTATGTGCTGCCTCTGAAAACAAACTGTGTCTTAACTGTATATGTGAAAATAATAATATTGCATATGTGATGATTGAATACGAGTGTGTGTTTGTCCCTAATAAGATCATCAGAGTCACAAAGATGATTAGAACAGATGTTGAGAAGGCCATGGCTCTGTATGCAGGGAGGACATCAAGGACTTTTATTGTCTGAGTTTGTGTGTTAGTGTGTTTGTGTGTGTGTGTGTGTGTGTGTGTGTGTGTGTGTGTGTCTGTGATCTACAAATGCCTACATGGGTTACTGACATTATTTTCAGCCTGGACTTTCATTTTCTACTTGTGCCAATAGAATCTGTTTAGGACTGTAGAGGTTAACTGTCAAGTCATCTTCCACTTTCTGCAGTGAGACTTTCTCTACAATCCACAAACACCTCCTCTAAACACCTACTTCATGTTTTAAAAAGCTGCGACTTAAAGATTAATACATATAATTTTAGTTCATAGTCTGGCCAGTGGTTGTGTGTGTTGGGTAATATGACAGGATTTATAGCCCGATACTGTCACTTTTAGTCCCAATCCTGCATATATATTTCCGTCCTTTGTTGACAACAGAATCTCCTTCTGAATGAAATGGGTAGCTCCAAATAAATTTACAATAGGAAACACTTAAAATTAAATTAAAATGATGTTTTTTTTCGGCCCCATCATGGTCTCACAACTTTTTTTGTGGCCAACCTTGTGCTTTCCCAATCTTGTAACTGTTATTCTTTTATTCCTGTGTATTATCTAAAGGCAGATCTAAATATAATATACATAAATATTCTAATGCTAATGTTTGTTGCAGTCCTATTAGGGTTGCATAGATTTTTGTCCTGATCCTGTTTCACTCCTGTAAAAAACCTATTTCCAAAGCAGAGTTTCCTAAATTACATCAACTAAATGCACATCTAAATGCAACAGCCAACACTTTTTCATATTCAAATAATAATGTTTCTCCTGGTCCCACAATGGTTCTGTAGATTTGAATGTTGCCAACCTCGTTTCATCCTAATCCTGTTGCTTATTTCCGCTGGAGAACAGAATTTCTTCCTAAATAAACTGAGTGGGTCTCCACACAATAGCCAGACTTCTTAAATAATAATGTTTCTTCTGGTCCCATCAGAGTCCACAAGTACTACAATCACATGTCAGCCTCCACTCTACATACCAGCTTTAATTAGTATTGTATTGATTGTTTTCTATCTGGCCCAGCCGATATCAATGGATTACCTTCCACATGTTCGACTCTCGGTTTATGCTGGTGCTGACATGCTGACGTCACGAGTTTGTAACATCATGTGAAGATTGTGGAATAAACAGAATATGCTAACTGTTGCTAACAGGTTGAGAGTCTAAAGATTTTTTTATCCACTGAAAATAGCAGATCTAATACCATGTGGGTGTTACTGGCTGATCACTCCTGGGTTGGATTATGTGACAGAACACCTCGCCATGCAGATGGAGACGTCAGTTGGTCTACAGTCAAATGATTTTGGTCATAAATGATGAACTTACAGACTGAAAATAACAAGAGTTGCCCATCTGAATGTAGAACTGCTTTGTTGTGCTGATTTTCAGCAACTTTTAACTGTGAGCAGTTTCATACCAAAACTGATGTTGAGGTATTGAGTTTGTCCACCAGAGTCTTACTGTGGGCAGGGTGGAAAAGCCTCTGAAAAGGGATTCATATCATGGGATACAGCAAACCCATATACTGTAGGCATACGCCTCACCCAGTTTGATACCAGAGGTGGAAAGTAACTAAACACTTTTTATTAGGTAGTGTAGAGTTTGCTTTCTTTGTGGTTATCTTTTGTTCGGCTTTGTTCTCTTACTTACAACATTTTAGGGGAAATAAATAAAAGTTTTTACTGTATTACCTTTTTCTGATGTTTCACATATTACTTTGCAGAATAATTCATTAAATACAAACTAGATGTAATCTGATGTATTTGAACAAGGCAGTCTGACAGACAAAACAATATTTTATTAGTTACAATTAATAGTATTTAGCTTCAACGGCTTTTTTATAAACAGAATTTCATAAAACACTTTCTGTCTTGTTAGCAGCAGTGTTATCCTAAATAGACAGCAATTGTTTTTTTATGTTATGTTCTAATTTTAATCGCTATTTTACCCCATTACATCTCTCTTAGTGCATGGTTTGTAGTGGCTGTGTCATCACTGCTTGATTAGTAATGCCTTGCAGGAAAGATGTGCTCACTTGCCTCATACATTAGTCATGATTATTTGGATGTCACTATAAGTCAGAAAATGATGTTTTCATGTGACATGAATGCAGCATAAGCTCTCTGTGTCCTTTCACTTAACTTAACTTGTCCATTTTTAAGAGCGCAACTCCTGCTGTTAGACCAGCTACAACAATTCTGTTCTTTTCAAAGATTAATGAAACAACAGTACCATAAATCCTCCAATAATTGGAGTCCATGCTTTTATTTAAAACATATATAAGAGACAGGCATTTAGTTTGAATTTATTCCCGTTGTCTCATTGGTATATGTGCAGTATGTATATTGGCAGATTCAGGATTCAGGTTAATGTACATTCCAGTCTAAGAACAGAGTCAACAACAGACTATGCTGTGTCTCAGATTGGGTACTTCAGTCAGTGCACTCACATGTAGTACACTGTGTACACAGTATACTCACTGGTGTAGTGCGTAAATTTCGACAGGGAAGCGTCCCAAATCGAAAACACTCCTGTTGTGCACACACCGGAAATGACAACAGCAACAGTCGCCCGCCTGCCAGCTGCTTTGCTCGCTTGACTTGAAAATGAACATTTTACTTTCCTATGTCATGTGCTGCCCTTCTACATAGACAAGATGGCGACTGTTGATGATGAGAAGTGTCCATCATTTAACACTCAAGTTTTTGACTGAGTGCACAATCTACTTAAAGTGCACTGCATTTCTCCATACTTGTCAATGTTAATGTACATTCACTCAAAATAGCATGTGTGAGTATGGAAGTACGCAAACTGAGACACAGCATTAGTTTCAGTTTTAAACAGATAAACTTTTACATTCTTGTTTGTTGTTTCTTTGTATTTGTCAGATTTATGTTCTTTGTTAAGCTCAGGACAACAATATTGACAGACTTTAAACATTAAAACCGTAAAGTTTTATCGACAGCAGCTTTACACTGGTTGGAAAAAATGGCAAAGTAAAAGCAATTGTAAATAGTGAAATAATAAAAGGACTCTTTTTTTAAATTTATTTCACTTGAATAGAGATCTTAAGTACTTTTTCCACCTCTGGAATTTCCTCTAACTGACCCTCAGACTGAGAGTAGCTTATTGTTCTTGTTTACTTGTGACGTGCATATTAGAACAAATAGAACAGAAAAAGCTGACAGAACAACATGGGCAGGGGGAACAACACTTCTCCAGACTCTCTCTCTGTCTCTGTCCTTCTCTGCTCTGCCTCTTCTGTTTGTCTTTGCATTCTGTTTCAGCCTCATTACACTCGTTTTTCCCTCCACTGCTCACCCTCGCTCCTCTTCTCTTTCCTGTGGCACTAGATCCTCTATGGTTTGACTGAACCATCTTAAAACATACATGCATGTAATATATGTGATTTATGAACATATATAATTGCAGATAATGGATGTATGTTTTTGTTTGTGATAGTAACACAATTATCTGTGTTGATGTTATGTATTTATGCATGGTTTGAGTTGAAGGCTGCTAACACTATGCTAACAGCGTGGGCAGTTATCTAGGGCACATAGGATGAGATGGATGGTTTAAGATTGTGTTAAAGATTACATTCTCTACTTTTTTATGTTATAAAAGAAAAGAAATCCAGTTTATGTCTTGAAATTGATTTGTACAGGAGACTAGTAATGTTAGCTAATGGAAAACATGAAATATCTTACAGCGTAAAACACTGTAGTCTTGTCCTCTGTGTCTTGCTGACAAAGGTTTGTTAGTGCTGCTCTTGACTGTCATTACCCTCCTATCCTGCAGGGCATCACTGTGGAGCTCCTGCGTGGTTTTGCCCCTCCTGGCCCTCACTTGGATGTCGGCGGTCCTTGCCATCACTGATCGGCGCTCTGCGCTCTTCCAGATCCTGTTTGCTGTCTTTGACTCACTGGAAGGCTTTGTCATTGTCATGGTGCACTGCATCCTACGCAGAGAGGTACCTCACAGGACCACTGACCTCATATATTTACTTCTTCCTGGTTTTGTTTGACGTTACAAATGTTAGAATCCAGTTTGTGCATCGTTGATCAGTTCTAGAATAAATAACTTGGCAGTGTCCAGACTAAACCACCAGCAGTGTATGAATGGCCTTGTTGATCAGTTGCTCTGTTCATTCACTCAGTCAACACTTTGGTCCAGAGCAACATATCTTGGTAACTGTTGTCCAAATTGACATGGACTCTGTAGGTACAGTAGGGTCCTCAGAGGATGGTTAGTACAGACTATGGTAAACCCGACACTTTTCGTTACCATCACCATCAACCCAAAGTATTCCTTGACCAATGTGGTCATGATGTCCCATTGCCCATGATGTCTTTCTGTCTTATATTTTTTACCCCATTTCTCATATGGCTCTTAGTGTTTACTGGTAAATTCAATATAATGCACATTTTCACAGATCTAATTTCATCAGTACAATAGAGTAATGCTCTCTTTATCACTCTGCTGTGCTCATTCAGTCTATTCTGCTTTGCAGTTTTTCTTTTTGTTAAACTACTTTCATTGAAACTCTACACTTCCTGCTGATGTTGCACATTAAAAACCTTCCAGAGTGGAATAATCTGCCCCTGAGCTGCTAGAACACTTTTAATGTGAAGTATCTTTGCAGAATGGTTAAGTAATGGTACAGTTTCTTAGTTCTCAACCAAAGAGAAGCAAAGTAAAGCTGAGTGAAACTAGAAAATGACCACCAGCTCAAATATCCCTTTAAACAAAGTGGTCATGCTGGTTGTTGGTATGTATCGAAGTCCATGATCTCAATTCAGGCTCCCAGTTGGGTGACCCTATTTTAGTTTAATGACCCCATGACCTGTACATGACCCCCTGCAGGGCCCCAGGAAGTTGTAGTGAAGACTTTTTTTATCCAAACTACTTGTAAATTTATAAGACCCCCACAATCTGTTGCGTGTTCAATCTAATACTTTTGTATTTGCACCCTCCAGGACCACTCCCAGAGCAGCAGATTTTTAGCCTTGTTTATAAAAGGCCACACATTCAGTGTTTGTGAACTGGTGTATTTATATCCCGAACCAGCACTGAGGTCATGATCTGTGCTCTTGTGGTTTGTTGTAGGTTCAGGAGGCAGTGAAGTGTCGTGTTGTGGACCGGCAGGAGGATGCGAATGGAGATTCAGGAGGATCTTTCCAGAACGGCCATGCTCAGCTCATGGTATGGATATGCATATGTTTGGTGCTGTTTTCACCTTTTAGGATTCATTGTTAAATATTGTCAGTGTGTGCAGAGTCGATCCAGTAATTATTGTTTTGTGTCCTCAGACTGACTTTGAGAAAGACGTCGACATGGCCTGCAGATCAGGTAAGCTCCAGGTTGAGTGGGTTTCATTTTGTGTTTGCGTGAGCATTTGATTTGATTTTGGGGACTGCTGCGCAAAAAGCTACAGATGTCTCTT
Source organism: Trachinotus anak (assembly GCF_046630095.1). Classification (NCBI taxonomy): domain Eukaryota; kingdom Metazoa; phylum Chordata; class Actinopteri; order Carangiformes; family Carangidae; genus Trachinotus; species Trachinotus anak. The sequence goes on from NW_027273883.1 coordinate 28,117,208, forward strand.
TGTGGTCCCTCTCTGTGTTTTCACTGCTTCAAATTCCTCAGAGTCGTCGTAACAGATGTGAGGCATGTTCCCCCTCAGTTCTGCACTTGTGTATTACAACATTACTGCAGTATAACACAGTTTAAGCCCAGCTGATGGGAGTGGGATGAACGAGTGCTGAGCAGTTATATGCAGATAAATAGGGCTGTCAGAGTCTCTCCTACACTGCAGCTGTATAATTAAGTCCCTCCCGACAGTGCTGCATCAGATACTTGCTCTGATATCTGCTGGGAGTGAAAATCTGATTATCTCTTGAGACAGGATATCGAGAGAAGCATCTGGAGCAGAAAAGCTATTGAGACACAGACAGGCCCGATCAAGACAAGACAGAGAAGAACAGAGAAAGATGATTGTTTTGTTGATGTTTGTTACATCCCAAAGAAGTCGAGGGGGTGAGGGCTGTGACAATAAAAGTGAACCCAGGGAGAAAGAGTAAAGGGAAATGACATATATACAATAGCAATTTGTTTAAACCTGAGGGATTTCTCAAAAACTATACATCCATTAAAACCTTGATTACTCAGCCTCTGAAGCTGATGTAAACATGAAATGAAAACCATTTGAGATCTTAAACCTGCGACTTTTACTGGAAATCATTGGCTTTGCCTTGGACTTTGCGTATGGCCGGAAAAACAAACTCACCCGTCAACATTCTCAGTTCAGTGTAACTTTTTTTTTTTTTTACATTAATAGATTTTTTTTTAATGTTGATGAACATTTGGGTAAAGACAATGATTTGCAAAAAAAGCCAAAGTTTTCAAAGGTTTGGTTTTTATTTCATGTTTCTAGCTCATGGTGATACTGGCTCCTTGATCCTCCTCCTCCTCCACCAACATGTCTCACCCTGAACCTTGACCAGCTGTTAGCAGCTTAGCAGGTTGAAGTCAGTGTCTGAATCTTCTAAGTCGTTGTTTTTGCTGCTTTCATCCAGGTAACTGCTTTAATCTGCTGGAGTATCGCTCAGGTCGATAGCCATTGTCCAAACTTTAAAAACATTTTTGCGGCTAAAACCACCGAAAAAACAAAATACATTTCACATAATGGATATCCCCTTCCTGACATATAATCACAATGCACTTCATCATCGGCCACGTCTTAAAAACGGCATTATCATATACTGCCCGTGAATGTCTCATTCGGTCTTAAAGGAGAAGCATGTAGATGTTGAACCTGGTCTTAATGGGTTAAAAGTGAAGTACGGAACCACTAAAAACAACGGAAACCTGTTCTATGTCTCAGTTTTAACAGTTTAAACCAAAGAAAACTACTGATCAGAACAAAACAATCAACAACCACCCTCCCACCAAAGGGGAGTGAGGCTACCCATCTGAGTACACATCAGCTCGAGCTGACACCAACACAAACACAGCCTGGAAGCTGCCAAACGGCCCAGCAGGACTGCTGCGTCTCCTCTCCCAGCCTCTGCGCTCCTGCTCCTGATGAGCAAGTGGTGTCAGGTGCGCTCAATCACCTGCTGCAGGAGGGCGGTACCTGGAGGAGCACAGAGAGAGAGAGAGCAGAACAAAACAACGAGACACACACAACACGGCAGCTGTACCACGTTGATTTCTTTGTGCATGTCAAGTAGGAGGAGGGAGCACACTGAGAGAGACTGTAAGACTTGTGCTGTGGATTGAGCATCATCTGATTTTGTTTACCAGCCTGGACACGGAGTGGGATATGCATGCTGCCATGAGTTGTTATGGTGAGATGAGGCTGGGTCACAAGGTCAATTCGGCGCGATGGCAGCCATGTACTGTCAGTTCAAATATTTTTACAAAAGAGAGCTCCCTTGAACTTCTGGAAGATCAGGGGCCTGTGCAACAAGGCAGGTTCAACATATCAAACTGTTATCAGGCTTCACTGAGCCTGACAACCGCAATCAGGATGAACAGTCACATGACAGTGGTTAACAACTGGGTTAGCCAACACAGGTTTCCCCAGCACGTTCACCTAAAAGGGGCAGTGTTTATAGCATATGAACATTCACACACAAGTACAAGGTTTTAGTGCTTCAGTCGGTCTCTGCTGGAGGATGATGTCAGTAATCAAATTTAGCACAATGAAATAGCTTTGACGTCGTTGCAGCCAACAGGAAAAAAAGGAAATGAAGAAGACAGGAGGGGGCCTTCCTCCTACGCATGAGTCCACTGCTCCTGAGGAGCAGCCCTCAGCAATAAATAAAGGATCACTCAAAATAATCATCAGGAAAACCCAAAGAGGTTTGCTGGAAATGTTCAGAGAGTTGATTGGTAGAGTTGATCTGTTACCTTGAATGTAACCTGCCCCAGAGCAGGTGGGGGGTGCAGCTTAAGTTATCAAGGTGACGGACCCGGTGAGAAATGAACCACTGTCGTAAACCTGAAGTTACCTCTCTCAGTTTTACAGGCATGATTGGACCAATGTAGGTGTTTGAAGGTCAATACCTACTTTGTTTGAGATTGATATTTCCTGCTCACAGTTTGTTTAAATCTGGTATGTATATACCAGAAGTGTATGCAGCCTTTCCACTAAAGCCAAGGACTGGACTGGAGAATATACTGTACAGTATAAATTAACGTTTATCCCTCTAATATCTCGGGGTACATTGTGACTTTGTGGGCAATGATGGAAGTCAATGAGCAGGACTGTTTGTCTGAATTAGCCAAAAACACAAACTCACATCTTGTTATTTTTATCCATATTCATTTAAATAGTAAATATACAGAATATCTACTAACAATTAGGAGAGTTTCCTAAATTAATTTGATTAATTAATGAGAGAAAAAGATTAGATTAATCACACTCTGTGGTGCCTCTTGACACCACTTGACATGTTGACAATTCTGTGTCACCTGCTTGTGTCCAGTCTGTAAGTACTCTCGCACGTGCTTGGCGTTTTGCCTCGGTCGCTGTAAGGTGAGGTAAGGTTGAGACGGAGATGCACTTCCTCCTAAAATGTAAATCATTCAATGAAATAAAGAATTCAATTGTGTAATTCCAAATTTCAGTGAATGACATCTTAAAATTAAAAATTCTGCCAGGAGATACATCAACATGCCACAGCCTTAAGGACAGTGAATGACTTAGACACACAGAAAAGATCATTTAGGCCCTGCCGTTCCACTACAGTCCCTAACTTCTGATGCAGACAATTCAGACGAGGAGTCAGCAGGTGATCTCGTGTTAGTTGTTGTATGCGCTGCTCTTGGTGCAGCCAAACATTGGCAAGGACATAGTAAGTTTCAACTCGGCCGAAAACTTTAAATGTGGCACAGCAACAGCACGAAGCATAAAAGGCTGCAGGGACAGATGCACTGATGGAACTGCAGCACCACATACTGTTTACATTTTCATATGTATTATTTGATGCACTATATAAGTTGCGTCTCAAATATTTTTACGCATTTAATTTGATTAATCACATGGAATGTAATTAATTAGATCAATTTAGATTAATCACTTTACAGCCCTAATAATTGTTTTACTATTGACCTGGCAAAGCTGGAAGCTGTCCCAGGGCCCCAGGGCCCCAGGGCCCCAGACCCAGTTGGTTTGGGCTAATCTGAACATTTGACAACATGAACCCCTGAATGACTGAATTAGCTGAGTTTTACATGGTTCATAGTCAATCTGTTTCATTGTTCAGTTGAACACTACAGGATACACAGTATATTGTACAATAAGCAGGTGTATCCAAAATGTATCCAACGTCTCAGTGAGGTTCTCTGTCCTTCTTTTGTCACCAGGCACTATGAAGCGCTCATCACTCCAGGGGGAGGAGAAGGCCTCCTCTGGGACGCTCACCCTGCAGAAGGGGTCTAACTTCAACACCATGCCGGCCAGCATGGCTAAGGTTCACCTCCAGAACGTGGCCGACTACAACAGTCACACTCTGACGCTGCGCAGGGAGAAAGGCACCACTAAGGGAATCAGCACAGAGCTACCTGGCGCCAAATCCATCTACATCTGTGATGGCGAGCTCTTCAAGCAGCTGGACGGAGAGATGCCTCGAGGGAATGGCGAGGGCAGCAGCTCTGAGGGCGCTGGCAAAGGCCCGGGATATGTCATCCTGCCGACCAACAACACAGGCACCCTGAAGCCGGCCAAGGGGAAGGAAGAACAGACAGCCAAGTATAACATCAACATCGAGCAGCTGCCTCAGACAAGGCTCATCCACCTGGCGAACACTGCCAGCGGAGAGCCAGTGCCTGGCTTTGGGCTGAAGACCCTGCCCGCTGACCAGGTCAGTGTGTCGTGCTCTGACAGAGACTCACCTGCACACAACCTGCAGAACATGCCCAGAGACTCCCAGGTGGCCAACAACATGTGTGACGGTGGGGACTCCGGGAACTCTGGTGTTATGTCCAAGAGTGAGACTGTCTCCACGCTGTCCATGAGCTCACTGGAGGTAAGACGCCACCAAACTAATTATCAATATCATATCAATCTCATTGCAGTGCATTTTCAGCCTCATACTTCATATTTCAAATATGACGTGTAAAGTTTTGTTTTGTAGTGCTACTACTTACCATGAATTCTCAAATATATATATGTTTTTGTTATTTACGTCAATTGCTATAAGAACTAGGCATTTATTTGTAACTGGTTTATATTAGACACCAGTTTTTAATTTGTAATTTCCTGTGTTTTATTTGGGTATTTCAGTAAGACGTCTCTCTGTTCTCTGATCTTTTCCTGTTTTAATGTGCTATTGATGCTTTTTCTGTTAATGCCATTTAAACACTTAACAGATTTACCTGTTCTCTTGTTAAATTCAGGATAATATGAATTAATTTGCCACCAATCCCCTCAGCGCAGCAATAGTCATGCCATAATGACCACTCTGCTCTCAGTTTCGCTTTTTACCACAAATACCTTTTTTTCCACTAATGTATTCCAATCACTTCTAATTGGCAGTTTTTCCTAGAGCTTGTTAAGCTTCTTTCAATAATGTGCATAATCCCTTTCCTTTCTTGGAAGGCTTTTAATGTGAAGCATCTGCAGGAAGTGGTGACTCTCACCAATAGTGGCTGAACAGTGATCAAAAATACAACAAAGTAGAACTGATTGCAGTAAATCAGTGAGTACAAAAAGTATTTGTGTCAAACAGGAGTGGTGAGTGTGTCATGACTCTGTTGTTGTACTGATGGAGTTTTAGGTGTTGGCTTTATACTGAATTTACCATGTGAAAATATAGTTTAGATAATTCCACCCCTGCTTAATGTGTTTTTAACCAGCTTTTGTTTGAGAATTTACGGTAGCATCGTGGTAGCAAACATCAGTTTCTTCTTCATTATATCTCCTCGCTATTGTCACTCTCTCAACACAGGAAACATGAATCTTTTTTGTTCGTCATCTATTAGTTTGCATGGACTGCAGCCATACATATAGCCAACTGCAGTAACAAGTAATATTCTATAAGCTTGCTCCAGAATCATCTATGTGGCATCTATTGTGCCACATGCTGTTTGACCTACCGGCATTAGCACATTCAAAAAATATTGAATATATATTCAAAAAAATAATAGAGATGATCAACTAGGGACCCAAACATTGAATGTATTGATATGTCTGTGATGAGCCTCAGTCATCCAGATCATGGTATTTCTAAGTGCTTGCTGTACAAAGGCTCCTGGACTTGCTTGAGGCTCTTGAAGACGTTTCATCCCTCATCCAAAAGGCTTCTTTATTTTTAACTGAAGAAGTCCAGTTTCCTTTGTATAGCACTTAGAAATGAATAGTAATCAGTTATCTGAGTTAGGTCTGCACAGGGCAGCATTGTGCTGTATGCTTATCAATGAGTAGGCATCTTGTATGTTGAGGTCACCCCTTGTCTGATTCTAAAACTAAGGCAACAAGCCCCCTTATTTCATCCATAACATGGGCTGCATCATAAGAAGCATCCCAGCATTTTCTGGCCCCATGTAAGGACAGCATCTTTAAAAAGGTTAGTTTTCACTCAGCTCCTAGCCCAGACAGCAGTGGCAAGTTGAGATGACACGGTGATCAGCACACAGCGGCCTGGAAATCTGCTTGCTGGTGTCTTTTCACTTCAGGGCAAAACGCACTTCCATAATGCTGTGTGAGGCGGCAGCTGCCACAGCTACCCAGCAGCCTGAAGGTCAAGTTTTCCTTCACCACTCTGTGACGGAGGACTTAAAGGTCGTTCGGTCACAATCTGTTAACTGCAAACTTGTGCCAACAGGGTCAGAATGACTAGCAGCAAACCTTGTTTCTTCCCTCGTGACTCACTCCTCTCCTCTGAGTCCCAGAAACACCCTTTCTTGACTGGCTGGTGTGGAGAAACACTTATGAACTAAGGCACAAAATATCAAGACACATCTTTAATCTCTCTGTCTCATCTCCCCCCAGAGACGAAAATCACGCTATGCAGAGCTTGACTTTGAGGTAATTTTAGTCTCTTTGATTCCTACAGAGCTTTTTAGACTTTGACCAAAAAGCTGATATGTCTCTAAGCTATTCAGACCTCTAGATGTTTGCATACATTTATTACTCAAAGTTTGGATGTGACTGTAGTGTGGAGATGAGACATTACATGTGAAGAGGGTAAAGTAGGATTGAGCCTGTGCTGTTTACCGTGTACGTAACGTGCAATGTTCCTGTGTAGAAAATAATGCACACCCGGAAACGCCACCAGGACATGTTTCAGGACCTGAACAGGAAGATTCACAGTGCAGACAAGGATAGAGAATCTCCACCTGTTGACGCCAAAGCTGCCAAAAGATGGAGTGTGTCCTCTGCCAGCAGTGACAAGACCAACATGAGTGTAAAGAGTTTAACTTTATTCTGTTCTGACCCCCCTCCTCTCCCCTATATCTAATGTTGTTCTCCTTTTCACTTATCATTAGCACAAATCACCACACTTGGTGGCGTTGCCTTTTTAATTAGTGCAGCCATTTTGAGGACTGCATCTGCTTCCAATATCAGTGCCAGAAGAAATTTGCTGTGGGGGAATCTAGAGGCGTGACTGTGGGTGGGCATACAAACTACAATGACAAATTTAGCCAAACACATTGTGTCACTCTAAATGTTGAGCTGCCAGCTTAGACTCTAGCTAAATACAAGCTAATGTTCTGCTACCCATCCTGAGTGCAATACTGCTTGAGTTTTGTTATTTTCAATATTAATCACTCAAGAAATTCTCTGTCTGACTGGGCCAATTCTGCATCAATGCATATAATCTGTTTCAAGTAGATGCGATATCCTTTGAGAACCCAGTTAGCAAAAACAAACTTACATGTGCCTGGGTCCTCGGCCCAAGTCTGGCCCATATACTTCCACATCTGGCCAGATTCAGTCAGTTACCCTCTGGTGTTGGTTGACAGCTGGAAAATGTTTCCGTGTGTGCACCAGAATTGGTCCAGATGCAAAAGTAATAACTGATAACTGTGCTGTATATGGGCCAGATTCAGTCCGTGGAACCAGGAGTAAACTGTGCCAGAAGAAAATAAGCATGTGGCCCAAGTATGGGCTGGATTTAAACAAGTCAGCCAGTTCATTTACTTGGCAAGGTAATGGTCAGTAATGGATGAAATAAAACAAAATATACAGTAGCTTAGTCGGGTCAGGTAGCAGTACAGGCCAGTGGGCTAGCTTCATGCTAAAGTGCTACTTTCAGTTTAGCACAATAGACTTGTGACATGGAACTCCATTTGAAGTTGTCTTTTAATGATATCCTCAAGTCTCCATGACAATTAAACTACACTGTAGGATTATGTTATGGCTACAAGATTAAATTATTTAAACTCATGTTTAAAAAATGAATGGCTGTACATAAATATTACAGTACCTAATAACCTCAATGACCTTCGCAACAGTGATGAAGCCAGCCAAGCAAATCACAGAATCAAAAAGCCTGTTTTGTTGCTGAGCTTGCTGACGAGTTTTGTGCCCATCCAAACCTAAAAAAGCTCCTACTGTCAGTAAGTCTTTGAAGGAATGAACAGGACTATCTCCTCCTGCTTTGCTACTCTACAGCTAGCAATGTGTGTTGAGATTTAGATTGCTTTAGCCAAAGTGGATTTATGCTTTTTCAAGCTTGGCAAGGCTATTAACTAGCTAAATAAAGACTCATTCAGTTTCTTTCTTCCCACTAAACAATGGGAAAACTAGGCTGGAACTGGATTTGATGGGAACGAGTCACCAACAGCAGGGATTCACATGTTGGCTTTGTAGCTGCACTCATTCCATGGCAGCAGCTGATTTCCATTTCGCTCTGCTGCAAAATCCCCGAGCTCTGTTTGTTTCACAGTTTTGGAGTCAGGTCTTCTCTGGCTGAAGGCGAACTTCACTTCCATCATATCAGGGTCACAGCTTTGACACTAAATTTCAGAAACCGGTCAGATATTTGTGATAGTCCTGTAGAATATCACAACAAGCTTCTTAGCAGAAAAGAAAAAAAAAGCTGTGATGTAATAATCATCCAAGTGGAAGAGGCAGAGAGATCAACTTCTCCACTGTGGGTACAAGATGTGTTTTGAGGATGTGCCTCTGGCAATCATATTTTCATCCCAGTCTTTATTAGTACAGCCAGCTAGCATGTTGTGCACATATACGCTTTACTTAATGAAGAAGTGTACATCTATTTTTAGGCCATTTAAGTGTTATAATGTGTGGGAGTAGTTTGACATTTTACAAAATGTGTATATTCACTTTCTTGCCAAGAGATAGACAACAACTTTCAGGGAAGAAGTCATTGCAGCCAGATGTGTTGTTTGCCACAAAATAATTCCAGCTTCTAACTATTCCTTAAGGAAGTAAGAGGCAGCATGAGGTAAAGTAGGTCCACCACAGTAACTGAAATACATCACAGATGTGATCTCAGACAAACAAGCCTTTGCATTCTATCTTCTTCCCATCAGGACAAGCAGCAGACCCCGAGTAAGAGGGCATGGGAGGGCATCAGGAAGACCCACTCCCCCCCATCCTGGGTGAGGAAGGATCTGGAGACAGTGGCAGCCTCCCCTCTGGAGCTGCAGACGGTGGAGTGGGAGAAGACCAGCGCCACCATTCCTCTGGTGGGCCAAGAGATCATGGACCTGCAGACAGAGGTGTGACCTGGATTCTTGCCTCATACCCTACAACTCTCTTTTTTTCCAATGCTCTCAGACAAAAACAAGCAGATACACCACACACACTGCCCTGCTCTGTACTTCTACTCAAAGTCCAGATGAAGCCCACTGCAGGAACGTGAAGGGGGGAAGGAGGGTGAGGAGGAGAGACACGTGTCACAATATCAGAAAAAATCAACTTAACCAATAAAAGAGAGAGCGGGAACACAGTGTCTTTCTGTTGTTTCATTTGATGTTTGGACTGTGTTTTTGTCAGCAAATACTAGTCATCTTCTTGTATATGGTCTCAGATATCATGCTGGCTCACATGGGAGACGGTTTCCGAAGTAGCTGTTTCAGCTACTGTATGTGCATCATGTAATAAACAGCATAGCAAAGGTAATCATGCAATGTTTACCCCTGTATTAAATGGTTGCAATGTAATAATCATGATTATGTCTCTTCTTTTTCACTGTTGAGAGTATTGTTACTTCCGCTCTCTCTTCCTCCTGATGAACGCTGATGTTGTACATGGCTCGAGATGCCTCTGGATTAATGTCTTTGTCAACATCAATCTCAAAACGGTCTGAGGAGGCAGACTGCCGAAACACATCCACATGCCCCTGAATCGCCCCTCCTCCCGCCCCTGTCAACTCACCCCGATCTTTTTGGCTCTATCTCTTTCCACTTATCCTCCTGATCCTGGAGGGGCAAGGTTTGTGCTTAAGCAAACGGGCTAAGGGGAGGCTAAAAAAAAATTAAAAATCGAAGACGTCTCCTCGAGCCAAAATGGCAGGGAGCCTACTCATCGACAAACACCTCAGAGACGCCAGAGAGCGGGGCCACTGGGCTCTGTGTTCTATCGGCCCTCAACCTCAATGCGGCCCACAGAGGGACAACAGTCATGGACATCAGTGCATCCTGAAGGAGCCACTTCAACAAACACGCTGCTTGGGTCAGTTTCTCGATGTATGAGCAGGATCGGTGCAGTAAATGCAAAATATAACGGTGTTTCAAAAATGCAAAGGAAGAAGGAACTTGTGTTTGTAAGTGTGTGTTTGTAAGTGTGTGTGTGTGAGAGTGAGTGAGTGAGTAATAGAGGTTGAGTAAATGACTAGATCTACAAATATATATGCTGTGATGATTTCAAGGCAGAGTTGCTGTGAGGGATGGTGGTTGCACACAGAAAGCACAAGGCTCATTTGGAGTCCTGATGTACAGCATTGTAATTATTTCAACAGAGTTCTACAGAATGGATTTTAGCCTATAAATATCTTTCTTACTGTGCTTGGGGATAGTTGTTATCATTATTATAAATATGAACATAATTATTCTGATACTGATCCTCTCATCCCCTCCCCCGTCCCTTCAGGTTACTGGACTATACAAGTGTTCTGTATCGCAATGTAACAGTATGTGTTTTGATATCATCGCCAGTCACTCCCTCAGATCTGTATTTGTCGAAACCCTGACCGCCGCCCCCCGACCTCCAACCTCAGACCCACCCCCACGATGTGCCGCCCACCTTGCCACACACACACCCCTCCCTCCTCCCCTCACTCCCCTTTTTATTTGACTGGGGTCGACTCTTTGTTAATGTACAGTTTTCAGAGCACAAAATGAATGTGTCTTATTTCTAATAAAAACATATCTATATAATATAACATCAGTCGTCTTGTTTTCTCATGTGGAATAACATGACACGCAGCCTGATGGTAGAGAGGTGTATTGATTCCTAATGTTGAACACTGGTTACTATGGCTACAAGTTGCAATTGCAGGATAAGGGAGACATTGCTTGTTTTATTTTTGTGATATATCATTGAAAAATGTGCTGTAACAGTGGCATAAAGGGTGAGGAATACATACACAGCAGTATGTACTTACATTTTGCTATCATTAGCTTAGCTCAGCAACCATAAGCTAAGCTACAAGTTGACAAAGTGAGGCTGTAGCAGGAAAAACCCATTTAAAGGTCCTATGTTTCACATTTTTCTGGTGTTTAATGTGAAGTGCTGATATCAATAACAAGATATATTTGTGGTTTTAAGAACCAAAAACCATCTCAGTGTAGTTTTACATCTCCTCTCTCAGGCTTCTCTCTGGAGCTCATCAGGTCAGTCTGCCAATCAGAAGAGAAGCTCTGAACCTCTCTTCTGAATGGCTGACTGCTTTATGAGAGATCAAATAAAAATATAGCAGATTTCAGGTAAACACTCAGAGAAACCAAATCCTGCAAGGTTAGATGGTTGGTCCAGGTGGGCGGGGCTTTGGGGCGGGGCTGAGAGCAGTGACTGCTTTGTTGTGACATCACAAAGTTCCAGAAGTCCCGACGGCTGGTTTTAAGGCTCAGTTTCTGAATACAGGCTGTGTGCATTTCTCTGTGGACTGAGGCTTTGATACTTTCACAGTAATCAAAAAACACATACTGTGTTTTTGGAAATCTCACTATATAATATATGTGACCTTTCTAGACTATGCAATTTCTGAAGAAACTGAACAAAGAGTGTATTGAATTGAGCAAATATGTTTTTGTTTTTTTTTTTTGTTTTTTTATGAATTTAACTTTTTTTGTGTGTGTTGTGTTATTTCTTCTTTTAAAAGTCACATAATCTCACTTTAAACAAATTTAGCATTTTTGGAACCTGACTTAGTTCAATGCGACTCTTCATGTGATTAATGAAGTTAATCAAGCAGGGCGGAAATAATGAGATCTGGTTATAACGAAACTTATGTGATGAATTGTTTCTCCTCTGATACAGTAATGTCTGGAGTCATGTTGTCATGGTGTCTTGATGAGGTTGCCAGGCAACCAGCAGCAAGAAGGCGCTGTGAACCCACTGGTCACCATGAAATAATTCCAGCACATAACTCCAGCATGGTCAGGCTTCTTCCTGCATCTATGAGTCTATAAACAAACCACAGCACCTCTGGCTCCAGCTTTTCTTCAACACTTACTGTTGTGTTACATATTTATTGAAAAGTCTTTTTGGGAAACCCTTAACCTTAGGCCATAGTGAGACATTTGGACCAGTGTTCACTGTTGTCATCCTGCTCTTTCAGTGAAGAGCTCCAGGTTCAGATTTTACTGAAAGTTTATTCAAGTAAAAGAGCACTGCTTTACTAAATGTTCAAATTAGAAAGAAACTAACAGTCTACAATGAGTCAAAACTGTTCAGCAGCACTGGTGAATAAATAACCCTGCTCACCCCCTGTTTGTGTTGTGGGTCTGACACTGTTCTGCTCTGATATACAGACTGATAGAGGGGGATGTACATTAGAGATGTATGACAGAATTATGCTCCTATAAGCCTTCTTTAATATTACTGTGTGTTAGTTTTTGCATTAAAGAAAAAAACAATTGCTTTCCAGAAAATCGGTCACCAGTAGGAAGCTTTTGTTTGGTTTGCATTACCAAAATATTAAAGCAGAAATAAACTTTATTAAAGATCAAAATAGCTCAGCAATAGTGAGCTATTCGGTAAACACAACGCAATACTGTACTCAAATTCTTCAGTCCTTTATTATACAGGAGGAAATCCAGCAAAAGATGCACATAGTAGGCCTTTTACAATTTTCTTTCCCTTTCTCGACAACAACATGTGGAGTCAGTTGTCATTAGTCAGTTGTCATTGACATGGATGGTGGAGGCTGGACAGCAGGGCTGTAATGTCACCGGTCAGAGCTTTTCCTCTGCTGTGAGACTGTGGCTGAAATACAAATGGCAGTAAAACCCCCCCAAAAAACCTGGAATTACATGACTGCTCTCACTTTTTGTATAATTAGAGATGGGGGTGTCTCTGGGTGTGTCTATGCTGGTCTGACAATTACTCTGGACGACAAGATGGGGGGAGTCTGATTATAAAGATTTCAGAAAACATAAATTGTTAAGCAAGTAATAAGCCAGTGAGCAAAAACACAAACTGAGCAAATGTGTCTACACATGTACAGAGACTGTCAGTACACATTCAGTTATCATCAGAAATTCAGATGATGAATGTGATTAATTATTAACTGATAGTGATATCCTTCTAACTAAGATTAAGTTTCATTACAATCATCAATAAACTGATTAATCAACTGTTACGTCCGGCTCAGAGACCGCAACAAAGTAGGGAGATTAACACTGGGAGTGCGGCAATCATAAACTCATATTTATTAAATAAAGAACAAATAGTCAACGGAATAACAAGAATCAATGAGGTGTGGGAATCAGAATCAGTGGTGTGTGATGGTGTATGAAAGGTGAGGGATGAGAGGTGCATGTTGTCAGTGTAAAGCAAAATAATCCAATGAAACAAAGGAGAGCGTGTCGAGCTCGGTGGTGGGTGAGAAGACCACACGTGGCATCTAGACTGGAGGGCTTAAGTAACTTCCCACACTGGCCAGGTGTGGGAAGTTACTGTGATGTGACCTCAGCCCCGCCCAGCCAAGGACCTGCAAGACAAAACAACACAGTACACTGGGCAAAGGCACTAGGGCCGTCACATCAACTGACTGACACTGTTTGATTCTGGTGATATTTGCTTATTGGCAAATGTGATAATGAAGTTGGTGATCCTCCAAGAGTGTTGATAATGGTAATATTTCAGGTCATGTGACTATTAACACATGATGAAGAATTATAAACATTCTCCAGCCAAATGACAGTTGTTAAAGATCTGGTAATTAATAGCTACACTTTCACTGATTTAGGTTGAAATCTAAGAACTGTAATAACTGCAGTGGTCATTAATCTTAAACAAGACTAAGTCCAAACCTAGTACATGGCTGCACCACGTGTGTTCAATATGCAAAACTGAGGAACCGCTGTAAATGACTGACATCATCACGTCATATTTTCAGTCTGCTTGGTGTCAGCTGGTTTCAACCCTCTATCTGTTTGCTTCTCTCCTCCTCTCCATGCTCACATATACATATTTGAATACAGCTGTTGTCATTGACATGTTTTTCTGTTTCTGTTGTCAGACAACTGAACATAGAGCCTGAGACGCAGCCCATTCAGACTAAATGTTAACCTGCAGTAACTTCCAAACCATTCCCAAGTTGCTTCTCTGCTCCTGCCTCCTTTTAACTCTTCTCTTCCTCCTTGTTCGTGGCTCCAGAAAACTGAACTGTTATAACAGACTCATCCAGTATTGACATAATACCTAGAGGTACTGGGCTGTAAGTAATTCTGAGCAGGTTCTCTAAAGTGACAAACAATTTATAAAAAAAATGCATACATCCATAAAAATATTTGATTTCTAGAGTGCTGTTAGCAAAAGGGGAATAGAGGAGCTACATAGAGCTGTATTTTTTCATGTACACATAGCATAAGGGGTTTTCCACTGAAAAGGATGACACAGAAAAAGGTGCTGTTTACCTTGATGACATGCTGAACATGGATTTATACTTCTACCACAGGGGCCTACACTGTGATTATGATAGCAACATGTCTGTCATGCACCTCTACAACAATATAACTACATGTTGCTCTGTGCAAAATACCCCAGAATCCAGAGATGTAGTTGCCCAGATATTTCCAACTATGACCCATATATGATGAAATCTGGACTGTACATGCGCCGATCACGGCATTGTAAGATGTTATTTGAAGAATCTTCAGATGTGCTCCAGATTCTTGCAAGAACCTACAAAGGACATCTCAAGATTCTTGGGGTTTTGGCGCAGTGTTGGGGCTACAGTGTTGACGGAGACAGTGAAGTTTGTGACTGGCTGCTTTTGTGTCCCCACATGTTGATGCTGATGTGAGTGAAGATTCAGTAACAGGTATCTAACAAAGTGATTAGGCCTCACTGCAGACCTTCAGCTCACACCAATATGTATGAATGAATGTAAACACATTGATCGCACAGTGAAAGTCTCCTATTCAGTAATGAGACACAGTTAAAGACTGTACAGTATATGTTACCTGGAGAATATAAAGCACAGTATGGCCTGATCATCGACAGTGTAGCCTACAGACATCCCCACTTAGTTCACCCTGATTAGTTACAATCATGTCTATTTTGCTTAAATCAGGTGCCATCAGAGCAAACAGGAACCACTGAGGTTTAGACAGCAGAGTCTGTAAACACCTGTTTGTGTCTGGTGTAACAACACACACTTGTCAAACAGCAGGATTTGCTGTGAGTCTGGTTATGTTGAATTCCAGTGTGACAGCTGCTGTAAATGGTGCAGATGCAGTTTGAGGAAAACTGACATTTTGGATGGAAAAGAGTATTTTGTTCAGATATTCAGGGAATAAACCCAAACAGATGTGAGTCAGTGACTCACTGCTGTATCTGCTGTTCCCTTTGATGTTCATCACTGGCTGAATATTTTCACTCATTAAATTCTTCATTTACACAGCTACTAAGAACTAAACTTTACCTGTGTCATTGCAGCTATTTGGTTCTATTTGTTTAAACACTAGACATCTGTCATGAGTTCCTCTTGTTTGCAAACAGCAGGAATATTGTACTGAACAGGCTCTCTGTAAGTTACAGGTTAATAACAGGCAACACAAGACAGTTAAGTTTCAGCTTTAAAGGATTCATGTTTATTTCGCCAAAATGTCAGTGTGATGGAAAATGTCCATCACATATTTTAAGGATAAATTGAAAAGAAATAAATCAAATTCTCACATTTGAACGGTTAAAACCACAGAATGTTTTGTTGAATGAATTATTGCTTCATTCATTATTATTATTATTATTATTAATAGTAGTAATAGTTATGGCACAAGCACTTTTTCTGTTGACTTGCAAGAGAATATGTTAATATGTGAAATGGAGAGAACAAAAAAGAAGGGAAACTAAAATGAAGTATTTTATTTTAAGATGCACATTTTTGAAAAGCTCTCTGTTCTTACAGCCCACACAGAGAAAAGAACATATAATTATTATTACAGAAGTAATACTAACACTGGTCCAAGCCACAACCCCCCACCCCACCCCACCCCACCCCAGCCAATATGCCAGACCTTGGCTTGAGGAAATTATTCTCTTTGAATTTTAATTGAATACCCTGCCATATACATACAGTATCCTCATCTGGCAGATGTCAAATATAAACTCTACCTTCCCACCCTGATGAAGACACAGAGCAGCTAATGCCCCTGTAAAGAGCTCATTTGGCAGTTGGATGGCAGCAGCCTGTGTGGAGGTTCAGGTTGGACGACTGAGCAGCAGCTGCTGGTCATCAGAATCCAGCTCTCCCTCATACACTGCCTGCAGCTGCAGAACTACCACTATGTGCTACAATGACATGACTTCAGGGTAAATGGACTGCATTTATACTGCCTTATAAACCACTTGAAGCACTTTACACTGCAAGCCACGTTCACTCATATATAGCACACCCAATGATACATCAGGGGCAATTCAGGGTTCAGCATCTTGCCCAAAGACTCTGCAACATGGAAGAGCTAGGGATTGAACCACCAACCTTCCCTCCTGAGCCACAGCCACTCTAACACAATGACCAGCTGAAAGGATCGGAGACAGGAAATGTCATCAGAGTGCCAGTCCATTAATGGCTGTTCTCAGGCCTTTGTAGGACCCAGCACAAGTGAGGCTAATGCCTGTTAATGGTCTAATTAACGACATGAGGTTAATGTGTCTGGATGGATACTAATGATGTTACAGGCCCATCTTTTCCGCACGCTACATCACTGCACCACTGAAGGCACCGCTGCCCAAAATGAGCCTCTGAAGTGAGGAAAACTGAGTGAAGTCATGGCAGTTCAAACAGTTATTGCAACATGAGTCAGGAGTTCATGAGTGGTGAGAGAATACGGGGGTGTGTTTGACACGGCCGATGTGACAGATGTTACTGTTCCAAACAAAGTGCTGTGAAAATCTCCAAAGGTCAAACTGCCTTCATTTCCCAGCCGAGTCAGACATGAGCAGGGAGGTGGCGAGACGATGATGATGAAGTGTGTCAAATAAAAAGCTCAGACATGTTTAGTCATCCACAGACACTTTCATCTCATTGTTTCTTTTAGAGTGGCTTGGAATATTTTTTTCTAAAATCTTTTCAGAGCACGGTTCAGTTTGTTCAAACCTGTGGAGTTTTTGACCACTAGCGGCCCTATGGGGCAATAATGATGAGTGAGTCACTGTTCTCTTTGTTACTCTCTCCATTTTACAGACTCATTATGTACAGCACTGGTCACCAACTCATCACAATCACAGTTTACCCACCTCTGTATGTGGGAGGCATGCTGATCATGAAGAATCTGAAAGGTCATTTATGAATTTCCACCAATCACGACTAACTGCTCTCTTAAAGCTGCACTGGGACTTGCTAATGCTGAACAATGTGCAAAGTAAACCCATTGTATCCATCACAGAGGTGAGCACCAACTGCTATTCTTTTGCTTTAGTTATCAAGACATCAGAAGAGAGGCTAACCTATGGCATCGGTTTGGTTTAAAAGTTGAGAGTGGTATTTCACCTGTTGATATCCCCACCTTTAAAACCACATTGCTGCAGCTTATGAATGCAGTATGTGGGCACCTCATCAGCAGCTGAAACTGTTTCAGAAAGGTGAGGATTCGATGTTATGGTCACCATGGAAGCTGCAGTTTGTAGTGTTGTTGAATTATATTGCTTTTTCGAACAGTTGTTTCTATTATTAGCCTAACTAACAGAAACACCTCTTTATATAATGCCATATAAAACAATTTCAGTAAAAACTGAACATCCAAACTTTAAAACAGGTGATCCAAGTGATCAACATCTTGATTGATACAGCTAAATACCTCTCTGACTGAATAAGCCAGCGTGTAAGAGAAGAGTCGGCAAACCAGATACTCGTGTGCTCCAGTTTTCATTTTTAACATATATTATAGTATCTAAATTTATCCTGGGAAGTGTGGAGATGCCAGACTCCCTTCAGATCAACAGAAACATCAAGTGCAGAGGTGAATACGTCGCCAAATTTATTAAAGCTGTTCCTCTGTTTTGGCTCGAGAGCACAGCTTTTAACTTTCAGAGCTCGAATGTGTTGTGACAGACCCCTGAAAAACGTCACTGGTTTCACTGTGTGTTTCCCCAGAGGAAAAATCTTCAAGCAGCCAGATTTTGTGGTATTTTGCCCCATTTCTGTACCAGAGACTAATCTACTACTATCTTACAACAAAACTGAAGAACTACAGCTGGGTGCTCGTTCAAGTTTGTCTTTGCAGATGTATTTCTCATGTTAGAGTCAGAAATGTGCAGTTGGGTAAGCCGGTACTGTTGCTTCCCTCAGAGAGAGGGTTCTTCAGGCATGTCCGTTCAATAGTCAAAAAATGTTGAAACCCCTTCTCTCAGTGACCTGTTGAGATATTTCTGGAGCTCAGAGTGGCCTAGTTTTCAGACAGATCATTTTTCAAAATATCCAAAACCACTTTTCAGCCATTGAGCTGTGAATCTGCTGGCCAGTTATCCCAGAGCCTGTGTTGTTATTTATTCGACAGACACGTTTCCGTCACTATTAATCTGCCACATCTAAAAACAGGCCTGCTGCAGCTGGACAGGGACAGGCAGCGAAAACAATGACTCCAGGCAGCATATTGCATGTTGAAGGAAAACTTAAATGAGCATAGGCCCCCTGGCTTTATGTCCTAGGTCATCTGTTAATTTTTCATGGGTGCCTCACTAATTCATGAGGACATCTGTTTTTGCAGTTTCCTTTTATGACTCTCATGTTCGGCAGTTATGAGCAAACTGATTAGACAGGACCTCTGATGGAAACTCCAGAGGAGGAAGACTAAGTGCGACAAACACAACATAAACACATACAGAAACATGCTGGCATATGTTGGTCTGTAACTATAAATAGCAAAACTAAAAGTTTAAGGGACAGCTAGTGCCTCCTTACGGCTGTCACCTTCAACTTTAAAATGCATGATGATTAACATACTGATGATTAGGTTTAGCAGTACAAGGACAAGGACTAACATGTGGTGCTACAGGAAAGATCACAGGACCATACAAAACTCAAGATTGATCCATAGTATTATGGGTGGAGTGGGACACTTAATTTTACTGGGAAATTACAGACATTACACAGACAGACACACACACACACACACACACACACACACACACACACACACACACACACACACACACATTATAGCACATCTTATCTTGTTTTCCCTGTTAACTCCTTCCAGGCCTGTCTCATCATAGTAGCCAAATATAACATCACCAGAACTATCACCTAACTGCAACGCCTCTGCTTAGCTTTTCACCTGCCGAGTCTTTACTGGATGTTGGAATATATCCATTATTCTGGAACATTTTGCTGCTTCCTCCTTCCTCATTTTTTTTCTCACCTTCTGTCCACCACCTTTCTCTTTTTGCTGCCTCAAACAGTGAACTCGCGTTACCCCCTGGGTAACACCAACACGTCTCTTTTAACTCTGTACGAGCCCGAGGGAGAGTTCATAGCTGTTATTGGGTCACTGGCTGACCAATTACAATTCAAGGCACACCGGGGTTGTACCACTTAAGGAGGGGCTCATTTACCCCACTACTCCATATAGAGACTTGGTTGCAGTTCGCATGCTGGGAGAGACAAGGGGCTGCGAACGCACAGTTCAGGCTGGCCAGATGGCGCAGTAACGTAGCCGAAAAGGTAAAAACCCACCAGGAACCCTTTTAACATTTAAAGTCTGCAGTTTGAGGGGTGTCTTTTCATACTACTGGCAAAAACAAAGAATCTTTACTCTCAGTGCAGTTGAAATCTTGAAACTGAATTGTCCTCTTTTTCACTATTATTATCATTATTAGAGACACTGGCAACAAAGCTCTTGGTTGCAACGTTTAAGATTTCACAAACATACCTGGCTCTCCGAAGGTGAATTGTGAAGACTTTGGTGATCCTCTGAGTTTCCTCTGGCACCACCACGAGGTTGACATTTGTGGTTTTCAGTGAAAGGTGGCGACAATAATTGGATGACACCTGGTACAGACATTCATGTTCCCCTAAGGAAGAATTGTGATAACTCCTGTGAGTTTTCATCTAGTGCCATCATCAAGGTCAACATTTCCTTTTGTCCAATACTTTGTTTTATGATCAAATACCTGCAAAGCTAATGGCATTCCCATCAGCCTTAGCTGTACTTAATTAAGCAACTGATAAAATGCTAAACTAAGATGCTGAACATGGTCAATATTAAACCTGCTTATTGGTACAATATACTGTTTCATTAGGGCCAAGTAGATACAACTGCAGATTAATCTGTTCTTCAATGTTTGTGCATGTACGTGTGCAAGTTAGTACATGTGAGTCCCTCCTGTGAAACCATTGCTCCTCCCAAAGTTTAGAAACACACTGGGACCACCCACAGGTGAGATGGCACAGTGCAATACACGGCGTTCAGGTGAAACGACGGCCATATTTTCTGTCAGTGTCACTGCTGTGTCTGGTCCCAGCAGATAAGTCCAATGCTGAATTTCTTTCCCAGTCTCACCGTGGAGCAAATAGTGCTAGGAACCCTGTGGGCTGCTAAAGGGACTAGACTGACACTGACATTTCCTTGGTTTGTTTCTCAGATAACTTACGAGGTTTTAACCAACAGCTGCATTGTCCACAGAGGTCTGCTCCTCTCAATAACACACTGACCGGGGTATTAAAATTATTCACTGACAGAGTTCAGACATCTCCAATGGGTTGGGAGCTGAGATAGCTGATAACGTTTGCTTGAATTGTTCCTCTGATAACTTCAGTTCCAAATGTCTGAAGCCTAAAATCCTTCATCATCATCAATATCTAAAAAACAGATTTTAAAAATGTGACTTAAAACTGGATGAAAAGACAATTTTGATGCTTCTGGCAACAATCACAGCACTGACCCATGAGCTCAGGCGATATGATGCAGCTGACATGAAACTGAACCATTACTTTGATTAAAATCACAGATTTCTCTTTGAATTACAATTTGCTGGAAACATTTGGTTTAATGTGAGTACACAACTCAACAAAATATATAACATAGGTTAGACATTTTAATGTGGTGGAAAAGTGATATATCATAACTTTAAGAGAAAACACTTCATATACAAATTTTCCAGCTTTATGTAACTTGTAGCTTAATATTTTAAGTTGCACTAATTGCTGTTTATGGTTGCTTGAACCCCAAGGCTGCGAGGGCACCCCATCCCAGCAATTTAAATTTCCTGGCTCTTCTAACTGACAGAGAGAATTATACCTAAATTATATCTAAAGCTATTTTGCAAAACCTATGTGAGATGTCACAGATGCTATTTATTTCCATACTATTCTATCATGAGAAGGGCTAGTCATTTTGACAATGGAGGAAAAAAAAAAAACCCATGCACGCGCACACACGTACACACACAAACAGACGTTGACGCCCTTATCCATGGCCAGGCTGATGGTGTGGCTGGGTTATTATAGCAGGAGGAGATAAGGTGGTCAGACAGGGGGGATGTTGGCCTGGGCTATAATAGCCACAAGCTTATCTCTACACTCCCAATGACAGAGAACAGCTCGAACCAGTAGAAAACCATTGTCTTCCATTTATTTCATCTATTTTAATCCCCACACACACTGTGTACCTGTAGTGTGAGATTCTGCTGAGTGGTGTTGCTGGTAAGGAGTGCAAGCTGATGTGTGCGTTGTGTTTATTCTCAGTGTTTACCAGTGTTAATAAGGGGGGAGGCTTAATAATGCAATGTAGAGACACTGACTGTGTTCACTCCACATGAGAAGACTAATTACTGTAAATCTAATCTGCAGGAGAGGCCTATATCCAATTACACAGAAATAAAGGCTCAGTGTGTTTCTGCTGTGCTATTAGTCTGATTGTAAATTAACGGACATATATGCTATCGTCTCTCGCGCTGTTTCTCCCTGTACGTCTCTGAGGGTGCACTTCTCCCCAGGCGGAATCCTGGGCAGGACCTACATGTGTGTTCATCAAACAGAATCAATAAGATACAGCTGAAAATAGCGGCTTCTGTCTTCGCTGATAGGATCCCGCTGCCATCCTCTAGATTCAAACAAAGGAAATAATGAAAAAGGGAAATCAACAAATATTTGTTGCAGAGGGATGATGGGAGGCAGAGAATGTAGCTTCAGGTCAAGCTGTTGTAAAGACAGCAGAAAGGCAACTGTATATCTACCTTTATTACAAAACAGCAGCAGCTGTGTCTTGTATGTATCTGTTACTTGATCTGGTCGCACACATGCAAAGAACATATGGATTACTGCTTGTGATCACATGGATGTATATGCAGCATGAATCTTTAAAGGTCCCATATTTTACAGTGTTTTATTTGAAGTTTTGAAGTTTTTATCTAGTTCTTTGTTTTACATTTAATGTCTCTGGCTTCTTCCCGGAGCTCTAGCATGAACAGAGCATTTTGCGATTTCCATGCATGACCGGGCCAACCACAGGTAATGAACTGTAGCCTACAACTGTACATTAATAAAACTCACTGGTAAATGCAAATGGCGACGGTCAGTCAGTGCTGAAATGAGCCAAACTCAAATCTGTACTGTAAGGCTTCAGCTAGATTTGGCTTGAAATGTGCTTTGCCTGGACAGCAGCTACAGAGATGGAGCCGTGAAGTACCTTATCCTTCTTTCAGAGCTCCGACTCCAGGCAGTGGATACCATCCCTTAACTGTGAGTAAGCAAGTTTTCAGTCCACACACACAGTATTAGCTGGTTTACTAAACTTATAAAACAACACAAACCAAATCCTGTGAGGTTGGATGGTGAGTTAAGGAGGGCCTGCTGGGGGCATGGCTGAGGGTGGTGACTGGATAGTTGTGACATCACAAAATTACAGAAGTCCTGATGACTCATTTAAGGCTCAGTTTCTGAATACAGGCTGTGTGCATTTCTCAGTGGATCGTGGATTGAACATTTTCATATTCACAGTATTTAAATAGCACCTAGACCTACTTTATAATCAAAAAAGACATGAAAATCTCACTTTGTAAAATATGGAACCTTTAAATCTATAAAATTATGGGTATGTCTGCAAGTGTTGCTGGTGTAGAGGTTATCTGGTCAAACTGCATTGTGGGACTGTGTCCTGTCCTAAAATCAGAGAAAGATGATGATTTTGATTAAATGTAAATAAAGATGTTGTGTCTGAAGTCACTGTGAACGTTTTCTGTATTAAACCCGACCATGATCTTTCCCTGCTGCAAGGGTCATAACCATACATAATCATAAACAGTTAATGCTGTCAATATTATAAGTGAATAATGTGCTGCAAGATTGAATATTTTGTCTGTGAACATTACATGTTCTTATTTGCAATTTGCCAAATATGTAAAATTAAACAGATCCTCATGATGTTAATGGAAAACAAAATCCAACCACAATTATATTTTGGACAAAACATATTTACTGTTGCTGTTGTATAGTAATTTTTAGGAGACAGGAGTTTACTGCTTAGTTTTAAATATCCTAAATACAATATATACTATACTCAGCATTAGGTGTTTACCAATTGCTGATCAGGTTGATCATTAATGATGGAAAACAGAAAAATTGTTTTTCAAATGATGATCAATAATCCGCACAAATGACTCGGCTCTTTGATTTAAAGGTTCTATGAGCAAGATTTAAACAATTATATATAATATTAATCTGAGTTTTATATATATATATATATATATATATATATATATATATATATATATATATATATATATATATATATATAAAACTCAGATTACAGCACCCCCTCTATGTGTGTTGTAATCTGAGTTTCTTTGCTCTTTGTTTTGGTCGCTGGTCTGGTAGCACTTGCATGTTAGTGCATGAATGCGTGGAAGTTTGTGTATGTGAGTGCCTCTTGTTAAACCATTGGTCCTCCCCAGGTTTGTAGAGACAAAGGGGCCGCCCACGTGTGAAATTAACTTTCTTCTTTCTTAACTTACTTTCTTTTGTTAGTGAATTTGCCTGAAAACACACAACAGCACTACTTTTCCGTGTGTGTAACTGGACAAATGCTGTAAATGACAGTGGCTGTGCTGTGAAATCGGCATTACTGACATTTAAAATGAGTGATGAAAGAAGAAGTAAGTGACTTGCGTGTGCGACCCATCAAACTGAGGGAACGTCTCCCATTATTCTACTAAATGGCTCATCAGCAGGGATGCCCGTACCCAAAACAGGCAGGTGTGCCTGAAATTGCAGAAACACATTAAGCATCTAATTCATAATTGGATTATATTTTTTATTTTCCCTATTTATAAGAAATTAATTCAAAACTGTGTAAAACAGTTCCACTATCTGTAATAAACTGTAAATCTCACACAAGAGGTAACTTAAAAAAAAAAAAACCTCCATAAAAATTTAAACTTGCTGCCAGACAGAATTTATCAGGCATCTCAGAATCATTTCCACACTTAATTGCAGCCTCATTCTGCTCTGCTGCAAATCATTTAACATATTTTACAATCCTGACGTCGTTGGACAAAATCAGCATAAAGAGGCTGGTGACAACAGCTGTGCAGTCGGCTAACTCCAAATTTAAGATGATTGAGCACAGGTATCCCTATCACAGGCATCACACAGATGACTGTTGACAGGCTGCTTTTTAAAAGTGGACTTGTATTAATTGGACTTATGCATTTATCCAAACATGCAGAGGAGGACCGGAATAACACAGCATAACTGAAGAAGCATATATGTAAATGTTGCAGCTCAACTTACACAGTGGTTTTTTTGAGGGTCTTTTTATGCCTGGGGATGAGGTGGTGGGTTATTCCACACATTCATCTGTCATAAAAAACTTTGTGTGACACATTACATGTCCTGACTGTCGGTCTGACAGCTTCAGAGGGAGAGAGAGACTTTAGCTATTGCCATCTATGCCTCAGTGTTTCTAGATTCATAACATATTTGGGGATAATTCTCTGTAAAGTTCCCATACAGTCTAAAAGGTAGAAGTTCATGTCTTTTTTTTATTATACAGCAGGTCTAGGTTCTATATTAATAATGTGAAAGTATCAAAGCCTCAGTGCACAGGGAAATGCACACAGCCTGTATTCAGAAACTGAGCCTTAAAAACCAGCCGTCAGGACTTCTGGACCTTTGTGATGTCACAACAAAGCAGTCACCGCCTTCAGCCACGCCCCAAACCCAGCCTACCCTGACCCACTGTCCAGCCCTGCAGGATTTAGTTTCTTTCAGTGTTTACATGAAATCTGCTATATTCGTATTCGATCAGTCAGCCAATCAGAAGAGAGGCAACCATATCTTCTTATGCATCTCAAATTAAACACTGTAAAAGGACCTTTAATGCAGAACAGAAATGACGAGAGACTGTGGAGCACCATTCGCCGAGTCCACACACAATAATTTACACATAGGCATGATAAACATCACAGGAAAGCAGCTCACGAACCACTGCAGGTAGAAGACAGAGAAGGCTAAATCCAGCATTAGAAAGAAAAAAAAAACAGTGAATGACTCCCTGACTATTCTCCCAAAATAAACAGAGCTTCCACCTATTTGGAGACAGTACTCTAATTAGCATCAGCCCATTAAACCTCCATTTCTCCTTCCCTCCTGCCTCCTGACCATCTAGACGGTGTCTGCATTCACAATGTAGTTGTTCTCATTTACATATCTGTCGGTTTCTGTTGTCAGACGCCTGAACCAGGAAGAAGTAGCAGAATGATTTAATTGTGGCTTAAATGTCAAAATGTCACTGGCAGGCTGCTCCTGGTACGAAGGCGGTAAACCTCCGTTCTGCCTGTCTCTGTGGTCAGCTGCACTGTGTATGTTCATTTAATATTCAGTATTATTTAACTGAATATATAGTTTATCTCATTTAGATGGTTTTTGTTTTGAGTATCAGACATCTAACAGAGAAATAATACGTAATAGGTTTGGTCTCAGCACACCAGTTAACCAGGAGTAACTGCAAGCTGATTGCTGATTGCTCTAAAGGTTATTTTATGACCACAGCATTGTTTAACAAAGTCACCAACAGTAACGTCAATGTAAATACAAGTTTACCACATGACAGCAGCTGTGTGATATCTCACATTTAAAATGAGTGCTCACTTAACTGTGATACGTGATATTTTTGTGGCTTGTGGCACTGTGTTGATGTGAACCATGTTTATTGGATCTTTGGCTAAATGTCTGAAACACTGCGTGAATATAATGAATATCATAATGAATGATATAAAATACAGTGGGACACACTTCAGAGTGCACACTCAGCAGCTAGTCAGCCCCTTACCGCAGACCACATTGAAATGAACTCTGTTTGTTTATTAATTATCTTCACGCTGATAAAGAGTTTGAAATGCACACCACACCACGCCCTTCACTCTATGATACCATAACCACCAGCATTCACACACCATAGCATTAAGCAATGATGATGATGGTACCTTCATCATTGGAGTTGATGCCTGATGGGAATTTCTATCTTCAACCAGCAGAACACAGCAGTAACAGAGATGAGATGATGCAGAAAGAAAAAAAAATTTAAGCTCAAACAAACCCTAAATTACATAAATGTAACTTTAATGATAAAATAATTATATATTAAATAAATCCTGCTCGACTGTAAATATTTAAATTACCAAGTACTTTGTGTCTAATGCACAACTGTACAGTAGAGGCTATACAGCTTCACTGCTTCACATTGTGTCAAACAAACCCTCAAACAACTGATAATTGATTGATGATTGAATCCATATTGTGATTGGGCAGTGAACCCGGTCCCAGCACATAACTGCAGCAGCACTGTGCTCCCTGAATGACAGGCAGAGGGATGGACAGAGAGGACAGGTGAAGAGACACACTGGTACGGAAAACACTTAATGGCCCACTGAAGTGGTGAGATGTCTCCCAGTGCTCCTGATGGCCAATCCCACTATGACAGATGGTCAGTTGTTAGTGTGTTTGTGTGTATTTGTGTGTGTGAGAGAGAGAGGGAGCGAGCGTGGGGCTGCACACAGGTCTACAATGAAATAAGATTTTACCCGTTGGAAATAGTTTGTGTGGTTGAAATCTTGTGAGCTGGAGACAGAGACGATCACCAGGAGTTCAGACGTGTCAGGCAGAAGTGTTTATTGAAAGCTTTGGGCCAAGGAGAAGAGGATGAGCATTACACAGCCAGCAAGAGACTCATCAATTTCCTGAAGATGTCTGGTCCTACAGGGCGTATATATTCCCAGGTATCACATAGTTGCAACACTCTTCTGTACCTTAACCAAATAAGGCTAAACTATAGTCTAAACCCATATGTGTGAAGACTTTATTGGACGCTTGGTCATTGTCACATGTTCTCACCTAATGACTGTGTTTTGTCCTTTCCACTGCTTCACTCACTGGAACTGGATTTTGGCAGTGATTCTCTCCCTGCATTCTTATCTGTAAGACCTGGGTAGAACGATAGAAGCTAAACTGTGATCCATTGTCTCACAGTGTGAGGTTGTTATGACATGAACTCTTGGAGTGTGAGTGAAGCCAACGAAATAAGTGAACATGAACAGAAGAAGTGAGAAAAACAATGAAAAACACTGAAATTCTTTAAACTAGTTAAAGTTGTTGTTTGATAGCTTTGAGCTATTATTCCCTAATCTGACAGTCTGTTAGAAACAGGCACCCACTTTCTGCATGCACACATGTAACTGTACCATTCCATAACTACTTACTCTTTCCTGGCCTGGTGGGTTGGTCAGAAGGCTGTGATTGGTTCGAGGGCAATTCAATCAATCTAACTTGACCAATAGGTTTTCAGTTTTTCATTATTCTTTTTTTTCTGTCCACTGAAAGGAAAGAAAAACTTTCCACCTCCGCAGTAATGATACTAAGTAAAATTGATCACAACTCGGGAAACTTATTTACAAAACTGTTTGAGGCTTCTGCAAATTTCCATTTAATAAATTTGTTTGTTTCTGTTTCCACTTTTTCATTATTTGGTATTGAGTGAAGACTGATGAGGGGAAAATGCATTTAAATAATTCTATCATTTAAGGCTGTAACATAGCAAAATGTGAAGGTCTGAATACTTTCTGAGTGCACGGTGTGTATGTGGTTATGTGATTTTTACTTAAAGGGCTAAAACTTTCAGCAACAATGGTATTGTGTCTATTAGTATTAATCATTATGGACTAAAGAGCAGCCAGCCTTTGTAATACCTCCCCATCTACATCAGCGACAGTTAAAATCAACACCATGAAGAGCAGTGTGTGTTTTGGGATTTTTTTTTTTACCCAGCATTCACGTTTATGACATTAGCCGCTGCCAACAGCCGCTAAACCTGCCACTGATCTGACAAACAAACTCTGATTTACAGCCTGTCACTCCAGCACTCTGACTGAGAGATGCTCTCAGCGGAGGCTGGACGCAAACCTTTCCACATTGATCTGTGTCTGCCCGGAGTCAATGATTAATGTTCCTGTCAGGGATCAACTGACACAAACACACACACACACACATACACACAATCACCACAGCCTTTCTTTAAAATGTTAAACAACTGGTTGCATTCCCAGGAGCAAAACAGAACTTTTTCTTTCAGTAAAAACAAAGAAACCCATTTGCTAATGGCAGAACAGAATGTGCTTTCATCCACACCTGAATACTGTTTTTTGTTTTTTTTTTGAGTTACGTCTCAGTCCTCCCCTCACAGTGTGCTGCGGCCCAAGAGTCTCACAATGCGGCAGCTGAAAGCAGAAGTTGTACAGCTTGGGCCCACTCTACAGCCGCTTCTCTTGAATAACTTCTAATGGGTAATATTGCTTGCATAATTGGAAAACTCATTAAAAATAAATCAACAATAGTGCTTAGCTCTACAGTCATAATAGCTCAGCCATCAGCTGCATGTTCATTCGAGACGCGATGGCTGCAGAGACATAGAAAAGTTTTCCCCACAAAAAAAGCATGTCACAGTCATGAAAAATGAGTGTTCCTCTGTGGCGGGGCATGTTCAGGAAATTACATTAAACTGGCGGTATTCAAACCACACTGTACTATCAGTCCTGAGAGGCAATTGTTTTTCTTAACCTCCTTAAATGGGTTTGCAATTGATTCCATCAAAGATTAATTAGAATTCATACAAACTTGCTTTTTGGTCGTTACGTTCACAGAGGCCAAAAGATCATCTCTCAAGTGGCGCATGTTAAAAACACGAGGGAAAGCCTTTCACTAATTACCTGTCCACTGCTCAGGCATGTTGCTGCCCATACTGATGTGTGTTCTCTGTAGGGGGGGTTAAAGGAGGGTTCAGCCTTGGAGATTTATCTGTGCCAGGAAAGCTCTCATAGTAATAATTCTGATTAGAAATCACAGACATGATTACTGACTAATATGGCCGACTTATTACTTACTTAAAGGAATAGTTTGGAAATACACTCAGTGTCTATACCTCCTTTTCCAGAGTCTGATGATAAGACTTCATGGGGTTATTTTAACAGTCCAACACACATGGCACATGGTCTAAAAGGGTTGTACAAAGTCTCTACTAAGTAGTCACGGGAGCGTTATGGGCGTAACATACAATAAATCTATGCGACCATCTCCCATTCCCTTGCACCTTGTCGGATTGTTATTATAAAGGTGCACTGTTTCACACAGAGTTGGATTCTATTTGTGGTGACTTGATTACATTGTGACTGACCAGTGAGCCCAGCCCTGATACAGGCAGCAGCTCTGTGCAGCCTGAGGGGACAGAAGATGCTGAGTGAGTCGATGTGCTGCACACAGCTCTACAAAGAAGCAACAGCACATATCACAACATGAGACATCTTTTATGTGTGAATAATCTTTGTTTTGTTATGATATTGTGGACAAATTTAGATGCAGAATGACAAACACTGAGGCGGACCAGGTAGTCAGAAAGATGGCTTCTCTGCAGAGCCTTATTCATCATGGATGTCTCTTGGACATGGCATGAACAAAGAATGCCCCACCCTTCTGAGGCTGTGTTCTAATGTTCCACCTGAATTATCCAAACATCTGATTTTCAGCACACTCTGCTTGTGCATAACAGAGCATAGGTGCAGTGTGCGCCCGCCTACATAGGCTCGTTTAACTCTCTTTATAATGCAATACTGACCTCAGACCAGGTTTTTGCTGGTCAATTGTGCAATCACTTTCCACTGCCTCAAGATGGCTTGCTCCATCCGAAGTGAAAACAAAAGTCAATGTACAACCCTGTTTCCAAAAAAGTTGGGACACTGTGTAAAAGGTAAATAAAAACAGAATTCAATGATGTGCAAATCATGTAAACCCATATTTAATTAAAAATAGAACAAAGACAACATATCAAATGTTGAAATGTTGAAAAAAAGATATGTTCAGTTTGAATTTCATGCAGCAACATGTTGCATAAAGTTGGGACAGGGTCATGTTTACCACTGCGTTTATCACCTCTTCTTTTAACAGCACTCTGTAAACGTTTGGGAACTGAGGAGATCAGTTGTTGGAGGTTTGCAAGTGAAATGTTCCATTCTTGTCTGATATAGGATTTCAACTGCTCAACAGATTCTCCTTTGTCATATTTGTTTCATGATGCACCAAATGTTTTCAGTGGGTGACAGGTCTGGACTGCAGACAGGCCAGTTTAGTGTCCGGACTCTTCTACTACAGAGCCATGCTGTTGTAATACTCTCAGAATGCGGTTTGGCATTGTCTTGCTGAAATATACAAGGCCTTCTCTGAAAAAGATGTTGTCTGGATGGCAGCATATGTTGCTCCAAAACCTATATCTTTCAGCATTAATGGAGCCTTCCCACATGTACAAGCTACCCAAGCCGTGGGTAAATAGATAAAAAAAAAATAACAACATGCTGACAATAACAGAAAAGCAAAATCATTGCAATTAACAAATTCACTGTGACTATAGCACATACAGAACAGTACTAGTGTAGGCTCATTTAAAACCTTTATGATTACCTTTTTTTAATCAATTAATCAACACAAATCTATACAAAAAATATCTCATCACAACATGAACAGTGGGAATATTGATAGTCACAAACATATGACTTGCACTTGTCTATCCTGGATGCTTGAGCAAGATTCTGAATGCATCATTATATCCCCCCTGTAGCTTCTTCATTTACAACAGGCTGTTTTTATATCACCTTTACATGTGAAATTTGCATGCTAGAACGTTGGCTTGTGCATGCAGTTAAAACATAGGCTTCACATTGTCGTCATCACACAGATCATCACATCACTGATGGTGTGAGATAAGTACCTGACTTTGTAGCACTTGGTCTGCCCTAAAGACTGAAGTGAAAATTTTGCCTTTGATCGACCTTGGTTTTAGTGTTCATGATAACACTCTGTTCAGAGATAAATGTCTTACAGCACACAGTAACTTGAACATACCCTGAGCAGCTGCTGTAAGCCAGCACTGTAAGGAGACAGGACGACTAGATCATCAGCGCACATCAGACGGTTAATGAAACCATCCCCCACCTTACAGCCAGTCTGCAACTACAAGAAGAATTAATATTAGACTTAAATAATTAAATTGATGCTAATGTTGCTAGATGTGCAAATAGGTAATTGTTTGCTAAGATGCTTACTGTAACAGGTTTATAAAGTGCTTATGTTTCAGATGTGTTCTTTCTGTAGATATTGAGCTGCAAGCTGCTCCATCTGTATAAATTAAAATTCCATAAATTTGATTTGGTATAATATAGACTGCAATCTTCTTGCTAATGTTAAAACACCAAATGGTTCATAGTTCAACTATGATCACGGTCATTTCATAACCTTAGCCATCATATTTCTGTGCTTAAGTCAATCTGTAGTTTTAACAGATCAGAAAATGGTTAGTTCAGTCATAGTCACATGTAATGGGGTGGACGGCACTGACAAATGATGTCATCCAGCGGATAGAGGGGTCAGATCACATATGGGTCATTGAGGAAATGGAATCACAGCCTTTTCTGGTGCATGCTATGAATGACTTATTGATGTAATTAGAAGTTAGACAACACTTTTCAGATATAGTATGAAATTTGCTGTGAGTTATACATTTATATATAATATATAAAATAGTTCATTTAGTTGTTTGCTTGATTAATCAATTGTATTAGCATTAAGGTTTTGACTGATGTTATGTTTGTATCGTTACTTTCTGACATTAATAGGTTTATATATAGGTATATATATTTATATTATAGGCTTATCAGAAGTTATATAGAAAATGACCCGCTTCTCCAGTTGAAACAAATGGAAAAGATGGGTACCGCCCCTGAAATGAAAAGGGAAATAAAACCACTGGGATCACTTCACACTTATTGCCTTTGTGTCATTCTGCCATTAAGCACTTAGTTTCGCTTTTGTTGTTTTTGTCTGCATGTTCTTTGTGCCACATGCTCCAAATCTTTTCAGGATAAAACCAACCGCATCAGAAAAAGCAGAGGTGCCTCAGAATATTGTTTAATCCTTGTCACGATTTTGTTTTGAAGATTTTTGAAGGCTTCTGGAGCATTGGTACCACGCAAATTCCCTCTAAATGCATCTAGCAAAAATTTAAGTATCATGATTAAAGCTTTATTTCACATCAACCCGCAAGAGGATAGGCAGACCACACGATCTCCCCAACAGCCTCCAGAGAAACCAACAGAGAAAGCTTGCTGGCAGACTAACAACATATTTTAATCACTACATTTCATTCATAGACATTTCAGTATAATTGGTAATATAGCCATATAGTAAACAGCCAAAACATTCTCTCCCATTGTTGCCCCATTCATTACACAGTTCATTTTATCAAATATTGATTAACACTTTTTCTCCACTTTTCATCTTGGTGCTTTCCAGACAATGCATTTTTCCTATAGGCTATTAGTAGTTAGTGTTGATGGATTTATTTATTTAGTATTAGTTGTTGTCCTGTTGTGTTCCTTTGAAGTAGAGATCAGAGAACCGTTGAATCAATAAACTTCTGATATTACACTGATTGGATTCGTTATATAATTTATTCATTCATACATTCATTGATGTTCACTAAAGATGGGAGGTGGGGCCCTATTAATGAGGATTACAATTTGATAGCCTATTGTCAGGAGGGGAGGGTGATATAAAGTAAAACAAAAGCATAAGTAACACTAAGACCCATTACTCTGCACCACTTGGATCTGGATCCCAACAGAATTTAATGTACCAGCATCCTGTAATGACCACTTGTGCCTGTAGAGGTCAATGTTGCCACTGCTGAGCAAGTGTTACACAGTGGCGTCATAAATGATAAGCTTGTAAACATTGGTTTTTTGATCACTACTGGGACTCCGGAATAATGTTGTGGTGGAAAAATCACCCAGAGATGAGGGTCAAAATTTAAAGATCCTTTATTCACACAAAAGACCTGAGTTTGTCTCTGCGCAGAGAACAAGACTGACAAACACAGGAGAAAGGACCATCATATACCACCAGATAACACCAGATACACAATCTTCTGACAAGTTGTCTACACAGCCACTTAATCGTTGTTTAACATACATCCCAAACACACATACCTTCAGCCTGCTACTTTGGACAGCATCTTAACCAGATTTTCTCAGTCGTATATTGGCTCCCCGTACATCTCCTTCCTTCTTAACTATTGAAACAACCCATTCCCAGGCCTACAGTGTGGCTGTGCTATCAGGCTCCTGGAGGCTACAAGGTCATAAGGCTGGGATTTTTACATCAGGCCTTAAATTCTACACACAATGTTTTAACATTTGGCAGTAAACAGGTTCATGCTGTATATTTCAGAGGGACACATGCGTATGGTATGGAGCAAGGTACAACATGCATGAGGTTTAGTTCACAAGAATATATGAGTATTATTGCCATAAGTTTTCCACCACAATGTTTTGATCAGTGGGTTCCTATATTGTTGACATCTGCTACTCTACTACACCTGTATTTTCAATTGTATGTTTAATGTTTTTTCAAGCTTTTTCAAGCATTAAACACAGGTTTAGACACGTTTAAGACTTGCGTGCCCCAATTACCAATGGCACCACTGCTGCCTTTACTCTCCACATCTTTTCTAGCTCCTCTTTCGGCCCTTAGTATTTTTCGAGGAACTTCTTCTTGATGATGCTGTCACTTGGGATTGCTACATCTATCACCACTGCGTTCTTCTGTAGTTTGTCGACCAACACAATGTCTGGTTGTTTAGCCATCACCAGTTTGTCAGTCTGAACCTGAAGGTCCCACAGGATCTTAGCATGATCATTCTCAACCACCTTAGAAGGTGTTTTCCAATTGACGTTAGATAGATAAATAGATATGTCATTGGGTGCTTACAATGCCAGTGTAAGTTGGTGTATTCTGGATCATTTCATACTGTAATTTGATTGGTTAGATTGTCGATATAGGTTATAGCAGCAGTCACATTGTGAGAGATCGTATTGTGCATTGTGTATCCGTGAATCCCAGTGTGTTGCACTTCATTACCATTGCATCCAATATGAAAAGGTGGGATGATTCTCCTTAAGAAACAGAAGGGAGCAGCATTATATGTTGTTTATTTATAAGGCTCTGGTGTAAAATCTGCCTACTTACCACTGCTCTTTGGTTGCATCTAAATACAGCACTCACAGTGTCAGGGGAGAGGACATTTTAACAGAAGTTGTGTCTCTTGTTCGCACTGACTTTGGAAAAATACTGTGCTGCATACAGCAATGAGCTTCAAATGAATAAGTTACATTCTCTTATTTCAGTGGTACATTTTAAAAGGTTGTACTTACATATTTGCTGTAACACTTAACTGTGTACAGGGGCCTCAAACTGTTTGTTATGCAGTGCATTTAGCTGTACTAAGGATCTCCAGAATATGTTACAACACAGTTGTGAATTCAATGTCTGGGAAATCTTGTGAGCAAAGAGAGATTTATTCAACATAAAAAGGTAATTTAACTATACAACACAGAAGAAAAGGAAAACGCTCGAGTGATTCGAATGATTCTGCCACAGTGAGCTTCCTCTCCTCTCATGCTCCTGTATGAGTAAAAGTGTCTTAGGGGGTTCTGAAAGATTGTTTTTCCCTGCAAAATATAATTCTCAGCACTGATATGAATTGATCACCATGGGACACACCATCTTTATTAATTGCTTATAGTTACCTAATATAAGACACATGACAGATAATTGATTTTGGGAACACAGAGGTCTTACTGAATGAGATGGCCTAAACTGAGCCATTATACATTAAAGTACCGCACATTCGATATTTAATGTCTATTAACTCCTGCAGCATGTCATAATTCTTAATTGCAGGCAACCGGCTGTAGAAGTTACACATGATAGCAGCTCAGACCATCATTAGTTTTAATGGAGACACTAAAGTCATTTATGTGTATGTATGTGTGTGTGTTATGTGCACAACCACAAAGATTAAAAACTGTAATTTAATAGGTGTTGCATTTATATTTTGAATGTGGTCTAGCTGTTTACATGTTCATTATGAATTTTGGATGGGGACCTTACCACAGCATTAGCTACATGCTCATCTGTTCTTAACATGTTCGTATCTCACGTATTAATTTTCAAAGTACCTTTTATTAATACAGACCAAGTGAAACGGACTTATGTAGGAAAGTGCACAGGCACATAAGTATGTACAAAAGTCAAGGTCACTGACTGTAGCTCCTCCCGGTAGTAAGCATGAGACCCGAGCTCGTTTAAAAAACAGGGTATATTCTCGGTCACCGACCGACCCGTGAGAACTAAAGAAAATGAGTAAACAACAGTCAGAGCTAAGAACTTAATGTTACTACACAAAATAAACGCACCTCGTGGGCTGCACACTACCAAAGGGGGCTGAATCTTGTCTTCTTTTTACATGTAATGTCATAACTCTTAATCTTTTATCAACTTTAACGAGCGTGGAGACAACGGACTCCAAAAATAAATACATAAATAAATAAATGAGAATTAACTGAACTGACATGTGGGCAGTTACACTCCCACCAAATCACGAGTGATTTCTTAGAACGACTTATGGGAGACATATACTGTATGTGAACATTACTTCAGATATTATCATGTAACAAATTAATAACAATCAATAAGGCCAGCTCATAATACTGAGAGTGTGAGAATGGTACACTGTGGTCTTTAGTCTGCTTCCAACAGTGTAACTGTCTTCTGAATAGGTCTCTCCAGGTAGACTGGTTTGGAGGTGCGTCTTCCCATTTCATCCAGTGTTGGATCACTGAGTAACAATGTGAGCGTCCTCACTCTTCCATCCTTCCCAGGATGAACTTGCATGACCTTGGCCAACTTCCATTCATTTCGTGGCATCCCATCATCCTTTAGGAGAACAATCTCGTTGACTTGTGCATTTCTGCGGTCCTTGGTCCACCTTTGTCTGTGTTGGAGATTTAAGAGATACTCCTTCTTCCAACGTGACCAGAAGTTGTTGGCCAGGAGTTGTACTCGACGCCATCTCTTTCGGAGGTAGAGGTCTTCCCTGACGAACTTCCCAGGGGGAGGTGATATGATTGTGGACTTCATGGTCAGAATGTGGTTTGGTGTCAATGGCTCTGGACTGGATGGATCACTCAGATTATCCGTAGTCAGCGGTCTGCTATTCACTACTGCCATGACCTCATATAGAAATGTCCGTAGAGAGGAGGAGTCAAGTTGTTTGGCAGACTGTTCTAGGATAGACATCAAAACACTTCTGATGGTGCGGATCTGTCTTTCCCAAACTCCGCCCATGTGGCTTGAGGCTGGGGTATTAAAGATGAACTCGCATCCCCTCTCCTTGAGTTCCTCTTGATCCATCTCTCTCAATGCTTCAACAAACTCTCGTCTCGCACCAACGAAGTTTGTCCCCTGATCACACCTTATCTGCCGCACTGCTCCACGAATGGCAATGAATGAACGGAGGGCATTAATGAAAGCATCTGAGGTCAAGTCATGGAGCATTTCAATGTGAATTGCCCTAGAGCACATACAGGTGAGTAACAGTCCGTACCTCTTCAACTCTTTTCTCCCTTCCTTGATGTAAAACGGACCGAAACAATCCATGCCACTGAAGGTGAATGGTGGTGTGGCTTCTGTTCAGTCTGCAGGAAGATCTGACATCCTTTGTTGCTCCACACCTCTTCTGAATTTCCTGCACTTGGTGCACTTGTAGATATGGGATGAGACCAGGTTGCTGCATCCGAGGATCCATATGCCATTGGAACGGAGCTCATTTAAGGTCATTCCCCGGCCTTGATGGTGCACTCTTTCATGATAGTGCTTGACCAGCAATGATGAGATGTGACTGTCTCTTGGAAGAACTGCCGGATGCCTTACATGTGGATGTAAGGGAGCATGAGTCAAGTGGCCTCCAACTCTGATGATACCTTGATCATCCAGGAATGGATTCAGTCTGTGCAGCTTGGACTTCAGTGGTGTCTCCTTGTGATGCTGGAGATACTGGATTTCTTGAGAGAGGTCTGTTTCTTGAACCATTTTTATTATGGTTATCTGTGTTTCTCTCCTTTCCTCTAGACTCGTGGCTTCACAGGACCTTGGCTTCAGGCCTTTCACCTCTCTGACAAGGCGCTTTAATCTAGCAATGGCTTTCACCAGCCTTGACCAATCAGAGAACTTGTGTAGGCGATCCAACAGTGACCTCACCTCCTTTGCCTGTGTGTCATAAACTTGGGCCTTCTTGAGCTCTGGGATCTCTCCCACCCTGACATCTCCAGTTGGTAACTCCGTCTGCCAAAGCAGGTCTGGGCCTGTGAACCAGTTAGATGTTAACAGCTGGTCAGCTGAGAGACCTCTTGAGGCGTGATCTGCTGGGTTTTCCTCTGAAGTCACGTACCTCCATTGTGCAGTCTCTGTGCTTTGTTTGATTCGTTCCACACGATTAGCTACAAACACATGAAATCTTCTGGCTTCGTTACTGATGTAGCCCAGAACAATCTTTGAGTCTGTCCAGAAGACTTCTTGTATGCACTCCACTTCAAGCTCTCTTTTGAGCATGTCGCTGACTCTTACTGCCACTACTGCGGCGGAGAGCTCCAGTCTTGGTATGGTGGTCACCTTAGTGGGAGCAACTCTTGACCGCCCCATGACTAGAGTACAGTGCACTTCACCTGATGTACTGATCACTCTGAGATATGAACACTCTCCATATCCTGACACACTGGCATCGGAGAAATGATGCAACTCATAGTGCAGGACTTTGAAGTTTGATGGAACATAACACCTCTGGATCTTCACACCAGCCAGGTTTTTTAGGTCTAGGAGCCAGGATTCCCATTGAGGTCGAAGGTTGTCAGGTAAGGTATCATCCCAACTGAGCTTGTCGCGACACATCTGCTGGACGATCCTTTTCCCTACTAGGATGAACGGTGCCACGAATCCGAGTGGGTCAAATATCGAGGCGACCGTGGACAAGATTCCTCTTCGGGTGAGTGGATTCTGTTTGACAACTACTCGGAACTGGAATTCGTCTGAGGTCACACACCACTGGACGCCGAGCGCTCTTTCCACATGATGTTCACCCAACGACACGTCCAGATCTTTGGCAGCCGCAGCACATTCCTCCTTAGGAATTGTGGCCATGACTTCCTCACTAGTTGAGATGAACTTATGCAGCCGGAGCTTGCCTGTGCTGCATAGTTCTCTTGCCTCCTTCACTAGTTGGATGGCTTGCCTTTGAGATGTGACACTTGCCAGCCCATCGTCAACATAAAAATTTCCTTTGATGAACTGAATTGTGTCTTCACTGAATCTTCCCCGTCCTTCATCAGCCAGATGTCTTAGTCCAAAGTTAGCGCAGCCTGGGGAAGAGGCTGCACCAAACAGGTGGACTTTCATCCGGTAGATAGATGGTTGAGCTTCCAGATTTCCTTCCTCCCACCAAAGAAAACCTAAATAATCTTGGTCTTCTGCCTTCACAAAGAATTGATGAAACATGCGCTCGATGTCGCACATTATCGCCACAGGACCTCTACAAAAACGACAAAGGACTCCGACCAAGTTGTTTGTCAACTCTGGGCCGGTTAGTAGATGGTCATTTAAGGAAGTCTCCTGAAATGAGTGTCTGAAATGAAACCTTCCAGTCATTAAATCTGAGTGGATCACCACAGAATGCTGTTGGTTCAGGTATGGGAAGACGACTTGCACTGATGGACTCTGCAAACACTCTCACGAGAGCTGCTGTGCTATCTTCCCTCTCTAGTGGTGTCATAGCTTGTGGTGGAGGTTTATGCTGAGACAGGTTACTTTCACCTTTAATTTCTTCCTTCTCTTTTAGGGAGACATGTTGATGGAGCAGCTGATCTATTTCATCATCTGAACATTCATTTTGTTCATACACTTTCTGACGTGCCTTGGCAGCCCTTAACTTCCTAACTGTCTCCAATCGTTCCACTTCTCGTCGCTTAGCCTCTAGCACCCTTTGCCTCTCTGCATTTTCTGCCTCAAGTCGTTCCAAGTTCTTTGATGTGGCGTTCTTTCTCTAACAGAACCTGCAATGCAGCTTCATTGGCGGCAACTTCAGCAGCAGCTTCCTGTCTGTGAGTGGAATACTGGCTTGAACATCTGGATGTGACCTTTGAACTACTTCGAGAATGAACTGAAGACCTGGCGGACTTGGATTTGGTATGGTGAGAGATGCTTGTTCTATCTGATGCTGCAGACTTAAACACAGATTCTCTATCTCCCTCTTTCCTGTCTTGGTTTCCGATCCTTTGATCTTCATCACTTTCTCTGTGTAGATAACTTGTAGCAGTTTTAATTATTGTCTTTGTTACTGCTTCACAGGTGTCTATTCTGTGACGTGTGTCGGGGTCTGGAATGTCAATGCGTCTCAACTCTTCATAAACATCATTCAGGTTGTTTGCAGCATCACTCACCTTAGTAATGTGTTCATGCAGCAGGCTGTTTGAGCACTCTCCACTCAGCACTCCTTTAGCATCCTTAATGACTGCTTTCCACTTGTCGTAGCTCTTGATGAAACGGTGTTCGACCCTTTTAACTTGCTCCTTGTGCAGTTCTTGGCCCTTTTCCGTTAACTTGCGAGCTCTTTGACTTCTTTGTGGCTCGGGTGAAGAAGCCTGGTTAGCAGCGTTGATGCCTTCAGATGCTTGTGGTTGCGTGTCTGTCTCTTGCTGCTGTATTTCTTCACCACCACCATTTCTGTCACTCTCAGACAAAGGTTCTATGTCTGACATTTTACTTTGATTACTTCAGTTAGATTTAAATGTGATACTACTCTTAGCTTTGTAGTTACTTATAGCATGGCCAAATAATCTTAGCGTAGCTGAATCAACACTCAGTTTAACATGTAGCAATGGTTATATCTTTCTGTTCAATAGTTTGGCTTATTCACTTATACTCTTATTACCAAACTAAATGAGTGTTAACTCTAGCACAGGTAAGTTAGAAATGTAATAAACACTTGCAATGCACCTTTAAATTACTGTGGCGCTGTTATCTTAATATTAACTTGTTTTGACACAATTTTTTACAGTGTAACTATCGATAAACACACTCTCAATATAAACGCGATTTGTATCAATGGATGTCAACAGACTTCAACAGTGAAAGGTAGTACAACTTGAAATGCAAATGTTCCAGTCTCTTATGCAAAGCACTCAAAGTCTCTTTTTCACACGATAGCACCTCAACCCTCCTGCGGCTGTTTCCTTGGTTGCTGCGAGGATGGCGATAACGTGGATAATGCACCCGCGACGTGAAGAGGCTT
This sequence comes from Trachinotus anak, assembly GCF_046630095.1. NCBI lineage: Eukaryota > Metazoa > Chordata > Actinopteri > Carangiformes > Carangidae > Trachinotus > Trachinotus anak. Next base: position 28,157,965 of record NW_027273883.1, read on the forward strand.
CATCCCGACCGCGTCACCGTGCTCCAGCGACGCTCTCCTCGGCTACTCACGCGAAGCAGTCGAGTTCTCACTGTAGCTCCTCCCGGTAGTAAGCATGAGACCCAAGCTCGTTTAAAAAACAGGGTTTATTCTCGGTCACCGACCGACCTGTGAGAACTAAAGAAAATGAGAGTAAACAACAGTCAGAGCTTAGAACTTAATGTTACTACACATAATGCACCAATAAACGCACCTCGTAGGCTGCACACTACCAAAGGGGGCTGAATCTTGTCTTCTTTTTACATGTAATGTCGTAACTCTTAATCTTTTGTCAACTTTAACGAGCGTGGAGACAACGGACTCTGTTGTTTCTCCCTTGCCATGCTTGCCAGGTGGTGGGTCGCTAAAGGGGCACCGTGTAGAAACAAAAACAAAACAATGCGCTCGCCTCAAACTGAAAGCAGGTAGGAACCAAAAATAAATACATAAATAAATAAATGAGAATGAACTGAACTGACATGTGGGCAGTTACACTGACTGATAGGCCTGATCTAGATCATGTGGGATGATAGGGGTTCAGTGTCTGGCTCAAGGACACTTCAACTCAGTCTCTGGAGGAGCCAGGTATCGAAGCAGGAACATTCCAGTTACTAGATGGCATGCCCTCCCTCATGACCCGTGCCAACCCATCAATATGAGTGATGGCATCCTTGGGTTATCAAGTGGGTGCCCTCCTTCCTCAGTATTGTACTGAGAGACAAATCCAGATGGTTCAGCACTGAATCCAGGCACCCCGTGCTCACCCCATAGATGCCATCTACCTGATTGTGGGCCGAGTTAGTGTCCTTTCTTTTTTATCAGAGCCACTGGCTACCTTTTTCAGCAGCTCTGGAGAAGTCTATGACTGCTTCCCTTGCTCTCCTAACTCCTGGAGTAGCCTTGTTATTGATGTGGTACCTCATGCACCTCATGACAGAGTAGCCTTGTTCCAGGCTGGTGTGCTGGCCTCAAGGCAAGGACCACTCCATTCTTGCTGCAAACAGGTGATGATGTCCATGTGTCTGAGCATTGTCTTTCTCTATTCAGTTGCTTCAACTGGGGTCCATTTCTCCCGAGTAGCCAGGAAGTGGGCAATTCCAGCTACAAATGGCTCACTTGACACTGTTAGCATCATCTACAGTCTTACCTTGGTGAACTTACGCACTTACGCACTTATCTGAGAGACTGGGAATGGGTAGCTTTAAAAACCTCCTCTCCATAAAATCATCTGCTGAGGTACTGCAGAAGACCAAGCCACTACCTTGTATAATACCTGATCAGTCTCTCTACTGGCCACTGATGGCATCCTTCCTCAGCTGAACTACTTCCTCTGTGTCCTTGAGGGGTGTGTTGCCCGGCTCTTCACAGGCTCCTCAGAGACTGTTGGAATAATCTCATTACCAATGTACAAGAGTTAGTTTGACAGTATCCCCTTGACAATGGGGATGTTGTTTTGTTCCTTTGTCAGTTGCTAAGTTGTATACCGAAAAGTCATCTTCTGTCCCCAGTTATTTTCCACTGCTGAATATGTGGCAAGAAAACCAGATATGGTAAAAAGTTGAAGGGCCATCTTACATATTTAGATGACTTGAGCGCTGATTCCTATATTTCCCAGTCTGTACTATTTAAAGAGGTATTCAGATCCTGCTTCCATTTTTCTGTTATTTTTCTGGCCCACTGATTAAAGCTAATCCATGCTATGCAACACATTTCCAGACTACAATACTCTGAATGGTTTATTACATGTCAAAATTAGATTTTACAGTATCTTTCTTTAAACAATTAAACCTAATGTTGGTGATTCCCGCCATATGAGTATCTCTCAAACAAGTGTGCCACTGATAACTGTAGAGTATTGATTGTGATTCCCCTCCCCTAACCTGCAATCAAACCCATCGTGTATCTGTTAGGAGATCAATAGCAACCATGGCAGAACCCTCCCTCGGGGACAGTGTAGAGGTCAGTAGTGATGTGGGTGGTTGGCAGAGGAGATAATCTCAGTTTCCCCCCACAGGGTGTTGATGTGTGTGTGTGTGTGTACCGCTAACTGGCTGATGAGATTTAGTATAGCTGTACAGTCACTGAGGAGCTTCTCTGTTCTCTTGTGACATTGCAGCTTGAGTGATGGCGATGAGATGATGAACATCCATTTGACGCAGTGTTATGTGTATATATGCAATGTTGCTAATGTGTTCAGAAATCTCCTTGCACATCCCCATGGTCAAATGCTCAGCTTCTTAAAACTGCAGAATACAACTTTTTATATAACAAAATCTAATTGTCAGGCCTGGTTGGTTAAAGGGTTGATCTTTATGGACTGACCATGACCTCTGCCAGCACAAGTGGCTAGCAGGCTAATAGTAGCATCTGACAACTTAAAAACTGAAAACTGTCTGAGCATACATTTTATTGTATATTATCTTTACCCATGTGCTTGTACAAACTACAGCCATGCTTGTATTCTTTCAGCATGATTTATGGAGAATAGGTCAATTGCACCCCTCCTCTCTCTGAAATAGACTGGACATTGGTGATGTTTTTATTCAGAGAAGAGGTAACTGACTTTGTGTTCATTGCAGTTTTGGTATAAAAGACTAGTGGAGTAAGGAGTAGCAGATACTATGATATTTCTCATGTGTAGAGTCTGTTTCCTTGGGCCAGAATAAATACATTAATTTAAGTCATGAAGACTGATCAGAGAATGTGCTTCCTGGTTGGACCGCAACAGCGAGGACAGACCTATAACCTGGAATGTCCCTGACTGACTGACTTATCATATTTCCACCACTAGTCAGCGGAGTGTCTCGTCAGTGAGTTGGAGTTTCTGGTGCAAACAGGTTCTATTAGCAGGGTGTTTACAGGCTGCAGTGTTGGTAACTTAACTTAATGCATTATCACTACATTTACAGACTTTCTTTCAAACAAATTGGGTATAAACCTGGTACATGACTGGACCATGTATGAATGCAGACTGGCTTAGGGTTAAAGTTTTTCTTACAGGCAGTCTACTGAGTGCTTCCACTGTTACAGCAAATAAACTACTTTTATTATATGTATAACTATTACTAAAGGAGGCAGAGGAATAACTAAACATTGACTTCAAAAAGATAGGCCATCGGTCACCCGGTAGAGCACCTGCTTTTTGGGCTTAGTCCTTGCCGCAGTGGCTCGAGTTTGGCCTGTGGCCCTTTGCTACCTGTCATCCTCTCTTTCTCTCTTCCTAGTTTTCCCTTCTCTGTCTCACAACTGTAACAAAGGCAAAAGCCTGAAAAAATAACTTAAAAAAGAGAGATACTCTGTCTCTTCTAACTTTCTCTCTGAGTGATCATTTGATAAGTAAATACACAAAAATAATACAATAATACAAAAATATTATCACAGCTCAGTCTTTGTCTTTCAATTATATGTTTGGTGATTACATCAGACAACACTGCAGTTATAAAATTAGGTTCAGCCATATACTAGGTTTTCACCTTGTTTGTTCATCAAGAGTGAGCCTGTGCCTTGACTCTGGGAGAGAGGTCATGTCTTCTGACACAATACATGGATGTCTAGGAATCCTTTGTCTAAAGCGAGAGGCTTTGACAATTCTGGTCAGAACAAAAAAAAACAAAAAACAAATCTGTATTTCAAAATCACTCACTGATTTCTCACTGAGTAGCCATTATTATTTAGGACTTTGTTGTTCATGCAGTGTTTTCATCCAGTTCAGGATCCAGTAAAGTAAGATTTCTTTTTTTTTCAGTGGGGTGGTTGATGGGTATGTTTGCTCCTTTGGCACGTTGTTCTGATCCTCTGTTAGCTGTGCACCGAAGCTTATCATAATGATTTCACTTGGTTCAAGGTGAGTCAGATATGTTACAAAGTTAACTAGCTGACCTACAGAACAAGACATGAAAAAGTAAAATCACAATAAATATCACACATTATGAAATCTAGTCAGCACATTTATTTGCAATGAACCTGTTCGTCTAAAATGTCTAAAAACTTACACAAAATTTCTTATTGTATTACAGATAGTACAGATAGCACCTGCCCAAAGAAAAAGCCTTAAATATTTAGGCACAGTGAACAGTGCAGACTTTGAGGCCTGCTAGTTTCAGACCTTTCTCTTTGTGTGTGTACACCAGACTTATTTCATCTTGTGTTTTTAGTGTTTGTTTTCACATATGGGGAAGAGAGCGGTCCCTCAGTACGTTCCACTGTAAATAAAGGTGAAATTGGAGAAATGGAACAGATCTCCCGGTGGAGAGCCTGAAAAATGTTTACATTTGACTGTGGCCGAGGTCTCTCCCTCTCTCTCCACCTCACACACGTGCACACACAGTCAGTGCTGAGTTGAGATGCTAATGGTGCTCCATGAGCCATTGACCTCTCAGTGCCATTCAGAGAGCAACCACTCGCTGCGAACTGCTGAATAATACATTGACAGTATGCAGAGTACAAAGTGGAGCATCTCTGCTTGGGAGAGCGGCTACAATGAATCACACATGCGTGGCCGTTTGTTGCATCTTTAAAGTCAAACTCCTCAGCCTGCCTCTTTGCATTGCTCGAGTTTCCTCCCCAGATTCAGCCTCTGATGAAAATGCAAGTAGCTACAAAATTAAAGTGATTGCTTGTGTCTGAGCAGAAATAGTTTGTATCAGGAGCAGTAGTGTGAGTCTGTGCTGTGACGTGGACATGAAATGGCAGCAGCTCTGAGATCAGTGTGAACAGCTTTTGGGGAAATGTGATGACACAAGGTGAAAAAAAAGATTTGTGTTTATTTTTAACATGGATTTGAGCCACACATTAACCTGGTTCTGTCTCTGTCTGGAAGAAGAAATTGTTTGACCTAGAGCCATTAACAAGAACCAGCAGCAACAGCCCCATACAGTTATGGCATATACTGTATGTACCTACAGAGTGGTGTTGCTGTATACTGTATGTCATCTAAAAGGGGATATATTATTATTACATATATATGTTGGGATCTCAAGTCATGAGTTCTGAGAAGAACAATAAAGAGGCCCGCGTGCTTCTCCTGAAGCCTGACTTGAGCCATGCCTCGTGGGGAGAACAAAGGAGTGAACTACATTTCCCTCCAGGCTATGGGCCAAAACCACCCCCACAATTCACACCTATGTGTAAAATTGGAGTTTGAAAGAAAACTCTGCAACGGCATTGGCCGAGGCCAGGCATTCTCAGCAGGGATCCCCGGTGACGTCACTCAGGTAATAAAAGCTGCGCTGCGACCCTCCTCCTGCGCTTCATTCCCGTGCACCAGGTACAGAGAGCTACTCCACCTCTCTCTGCGACTCGGCTGCTGAAAGGGAGCAATCTGCAAACATCTGACCTTTTCCAGAACGTCTTCAAGCCCAGGTCACAGTCTCCAACTCGCGGGCCGAGCGCACAGATGCTGTGTCTCTCTTCTTTAGGATCCGACGTAGATCGCTGTGCAATCAGCTGATTTCACGTCCTGTGAGGACGAGCACCGACTTTGTTAAAGACAAAGTTCACCGTCCCTCATCTGTGATCTTCCCGCTGCCGCCGAGGAACTCATCACTGTCATCGTCAGGAGAGCGAGACACGACCCGCCGAGCTCCAGCCGAGGACCGAGCTCCAGCCGAGGACCGAGCTGTGGAGACCCAGAGACTTTCTGTTCTAACTCCGAAGGATCTGAGCAACTCACAGTAAGAGGCTGATGTCTGGGCAGAGACACAGTTAGTGTAGCTGTTGTATTGTTGCTATCTGACTTATAAGTGCTGAATATCCTGTTGTTTAGATCGTTCACTGTGATCAGCTTAATAAGCCAAATATCACTAGTTAAAGGACCAATATCCGACCAGACGGGCTCCGGTTCTCTGGCTCCGTTACTGTGTAGTGATATTGTGGTGATTATTAACTGTGGTGACGATCTCTTGTGGACTCTTTCCTCTCTTCACCTCTATTCTCCCTCTTTCCTCCCAATCACACATCTCATCTACATCTCTCTCTCATTCAGACCATAGAGTGTGGTCGCGTCAGACACGTAAAGCTCAAGGCCCCTCCCTTTGTTCTCGTGTTCACGCCATTCACGCTCTGCGGCCAGCCGCCATCTTGGCTCTAGCGAGTACCTCACTCTGCCGCCATCTTGGTTCCTACTGACACGTCACTCACGTGGCCTCGTCACATCCTCTCTCTCTCTCTCTCTCTCTCTCTCTCTCTCTCTCTCTCACACTCACACACACACACACACACACACACACACACACACGGTTGTTACATATGTGTTTTGCCTGTAATCATCTAGTTACTAACCAATGTTTGTTTTAGTTATAGTTGAATTATAATCGGTTTAATATTAAGTGATGTTATGTTGAATAATTATTACTCTTATTAATAAATCCTGTTATAATTTAACTCGTCGTTGTCTGTGATTATTGTGATTATATTTGTGATAACAGCTGGATTCACAACAGTCAGTGCTCGAATTTACCCTTCAACCAACCTTCTGAGACTGCATTCTGAGCCATCAATTTGGTCATTGGTCCCTGGTGACAGGGTGGTGCCCCGAGGTTACTACTGGTAGTAAACATCTATATATATATTGGTGATTATCACTGATGATCATTAATATTATAAGCCAATAACCAAATTGCTCCTACCTGTGCCCCAACATATAGTTATAACATATATGCAATAAATATATACAATTTCTATATGTACATATATATCAATAATATCTATGATGACTTTTTATATGGTATATGTTACAACCACGTTAACAATATATATTTAATTTATATGTGCAAGTTTATTAAAACATCAATATCAACATTCTATATGCTTATAGTATATGTTTTCTTTTTCATTTCTTACTATTTTTAATGTCTTTCTTTCCATTCTGGAAAAGTGGTCTCAGACTTTTGGACCCTACTGTTTATAATATTAACATATACTGGGAGGCTATGGGATGGACATATATATTTACATAATATATAGTCTACAATACAAGCATACACACATAAACATACATATTTGTATCAGCTAGACATACAGCATTTACCAATTTATTAAATTGTTCTAATTTCTAATAGGTTTATATATATATATATATATTATATATATATACATATGCAGAGCGATCAGACAAAACTTTTAAATGATAAAATACAGTATACTTAAATATATATCATATCTCTCTGCCACTGATGGAAATGAAGGCACATGTCCAGGGCTGTTTTGCGGGAATTATTATAGGTGATTAATTCAGCAGTTTATTAAAGTGTAGAGGTGAGCTTACTGATCTTATATTGTTTCATAACTGGTTTGTCATTGCTTGGAAAAAACATTACAGGAGGGAGAGTTTCCATCTGTTCTATTCAGGAATCTTGTTTCTGTGGCTGATGTCAAGGAGAAACCTGCTTCACAAATGTGTGTAATTGGGAAGTTAAGTCTTCACCATGTGCTGATGGATAAGGTGTGTACTCAGCTTTAATGCTCAACAGATATAATCAGAGAACTGAAGGTGCAGTACAGCAGCCGAGCGATGAGAATTGGCAAACTGAAACCAAATTTACGCACAATAATTATGCTTAGGCGCACAATGCATAGAAGCAGCCCATTAGCTGTAATACATTAAAACAGCCTGAACATGTCCAGGTCAGTCAGGCTACACACATTATTGAGAGAAAGTAAAGTCAGCCACAGTGACCAGGGCAGAGCTGCACACATCAGTTACATTCAGGCAAGAAAAATAGGTTAAAATTCTTTCAACTTTCTTTCAACTGACTTGATTTCAACTGGATACTGGATCAACTGGAAAAATAGGTTAAATTCTTTCAACTTTCTTTCAACTGACTTGATTTCAACTGGAAGCTTGCATAAATCTATTAATTCAATTAGAGGAAAACGTTTGAAAACCCCCCACACCTTTCTACTTTAACGTGACGATACAAGAATCACTCTCAGACTCTGTGTTGGTTAAATCCTGTTCCAGTCTGTGATTTCCACTGGCAGGAAGGCTGGTTCTCTTCCTGTGAGTGGAGTCTGCGTGTTGTTATGGAACCAATAAATCACTGATGTCTTGAAGTGCAAGTCCATGTAATGCTTTGTAAATTAGTAGGCAGGACTTTATAATTAATACGTGCATTTACAAATAGCACTAACTGTGTTCAGGCAAGCTTTTTCATAGTGGAGCCTCTGTTTTTTGTGGTGAGGCGTCTGGTTGGCAATAACAGCTTAGAAAAGTCAATTTTATCCTGTAAAACATTAGAACATACAAGGAATATATGAACTCATTGAACATTTCCCTTGAGATCTCATTGTATTGCCTTGTACTGACAACAGCAAGAGCCCTGTGTTCTCCTCTGTGTCCAGCTCCCCCATATCTGCTCCCACATTACATGCTGGCATTAGCATAGCAAAGGGAAGGGAGATAGCATATGTCTCATTTTCTCTAGGGCTCTTCACCGGACGTCGCTTCCACTGATGCAGATTCCACTGCAGCCTGGTTTCAGAATGGTTTTTCTGCTGGTGTGGAAATGACAAGATCAAACAAGACAAAATCAAACACAGCCAACTTATTTCTGAATCATCCAATAACAACTGTTGGATGCAGTCAAAGTGAAGGTGGAGAAATGACTCTACTCTACTGATAATTAGTCCATCAACATCAGTCGTTTATTTTTGTTTTAGTAAAACACACTTGTATGTGCATGACTGTCTGGACTGAAGTGGTGAACTCACACAGCACTGTGTACCATTTTGCAGCAGTATTAAGTGTGTGTCATATGTGGGTTAACCCTGTAATGCCTGACCCCAGAAATAATGGACAGAAAATTCTGATTTCTTGAATCTGGAACCTTTATTTGGCCCTTTCACAAAATTTGAAAAAAAAATTACAAAAGATTATTTGCATATACGTTTTTCCAAATTTTATACACGATTTTACTACATACTAAAATGCAAAAAAATATGTAATTATAACTTGCTTCAAGAGATTAAGTGTTCATGTTAGAATATTACTAAACATTTCAAAGAATATGTCACTGGACAATCGTAAAAATCGCAATTTTCTTTACCTTGATCCAGTGAGTTGGGAACTATCTGAAGGTGGCCAACTTGGATTGTCCCATGTACTGTGTTTGAATTGTTGTAGTGATAAAGGGATCCACCAGGGGTTGGAAGACAAGTATCAGATTGGATACAAGAGGGTTTTGAGTGAAGTTTTTACCATAAAGTGATGCAATAGGTCTCAGAAATGCTTGTATCAAATCTGATGCATTTGGCATTATAGGGTTAAGGGTACCACATTATAACATTATAACATTATAACACAACATCCTGGTGGTGCGAGACCAAACCAACCTAAAGCTGGCACTAATTATTTATTAACATATATGTATGTTTGTGTGTGTGTGTGTGTGTGTGTGTGTGTGTGTGTGTGTGTGTGTGTTATGTAATGTAAGACTTTATAAGAATTAACTTCTGACTCTGCAAGAACAAATTTGTCTACAGTTACCTGCACCAGTGTCATTGTAGTTATCTGTGATAGTATGAGAATAAATGCACTTGTGTATACTGTGTTCATTCCCTACTATTTTCTTGGGAAATGCATGAAACATAACTTTTTATGACATGTCTCTGAGTTATCTCCACATTGATGACATGACTACAGCAGTTGCACAAATTAGGAAGGACACAGTAATATTTTGGAGCAGCACTGATGCAGTATTTCCCCACTTGGCCTCTCCAGACACCTGGAGGTCATCTATTATGACCAGCAGAAAGCCAGTGAGCTCCTGCCACATGCCCCCACATGCTCTTTCACCCCCTAACTGTCCAGTGGTGTCTTGAACGAGGAGGAAGTCTAATCTGTAAGTTTGATAATCATAGACTCTATCTATCTATTGTGGTGAGGAGACACTTCGCTACCTGAACCTTCAGCCTGTATCTCATTCTGTGAAATATGTAAGATGTCTGCTTATTTCTACAGACTGGGACTCATTTTCTAATTTCTGTAAATAATCTTGATTTGATTATCTGTTGTGATATTGTATAAGTTTATTTTCTCTTTTATGTATGTGAGGAATATAATATGACAACATACACATATCACAGTCAGTTATGGAGAGATCTTCTCATGGGAGAATAACACCACCCACATCTATGCACATAGGCATAGCAGACCATTCAGATCATTGGTGCAACAACTGATTGAAATACTTTTGATGCGGTCTAGAGGGTCTCCTGTCTCCTGTAACTCACTGTCCACTACCCTGAATCACTCATCTGTGTCTCGATTACAGTTGGTCCAAAATGCAGCTGCTATACTGCTAACAAATGCACATTGTAGATCACACATCACACCAGTGTTGGCAAAACTACACCAATTACCAATAGAGTGCCAAATTGATTTAAAAATTCCTTTAATTACCTATAAAGCATCACAGGCACTGGCCCCATCTTATATTTCCAGTCCACTGACCACGATAAGATCACTGAGGTCTACTGACCAGCGCCCCCGCGCTGTCCCGAGGTCTTGGCTAGATACCAAAGGAGAATGTGCCTTTGCAGTTGTGGCCCCTGCCCTCTGAAACCATCTTTCCTTATTCATAAAAAAATGCCATCTCAGCTGAAGCATCACATTGCTCTTCTTCTGTGCTGGTGCTCCTGGCTGCCTTTCCAAACAGGGAGCGTGCAGATCTGAATCAACTGCAGGTAACACACTGAATATAGATAAGAATAATTTAATTTCTACACACATCAAATAACTGAAACTAAACCTTTAACAGAGTGTGGCGACCCCTGTTGTAAGTTTAATTTCTAAGTGTTTCCGAAGATTTTCACGGATTCAGTGTGGATCAAAAAAGAGTGACAGCAGATTTTGTGTATTTCGTGGGCAGTGCATTGACTGTGGGCTCAGTGATTATGAACAGCTTTGTTCAATGCTACATGGTAATTAAAGAACATAATTTGACATAAAGTGTCACAACAGCTCGTCACACTTCCGAATGAGAACATCACTGTTTTTAACTGGATAGTAGGAGCAAGTTTCCAGGAACAATATGTGTCATTTGCTCTAAATGAATGACTATAATTCTAGTTCATGCTCTGCCATTCACCACAATGCTTCTCAAGTTTCTTTGTGATTATAGATCATAAAAACAAACTTTCAGATATTTTCTAAATGAATGACTATAATTCTATTTCCTGCTCTACCATTCACCACAATGCTTCTCAAGTTTCTTTATGATTATAGATCACTTTCAGATATTTTCATAACTCAAAAGAAAGAAGAAGATGACTAATGACCAGTCCAACTGAGATTTAAAACTGTTAATGTGTCTTTGTAATATATCCTGCAGTTGGTGGGGTGTGGTGGATTTAATGCCACCCTTGTTTTCCTCCAGTGGTCCCAGAGGATGTGATAAATCAATGTGGATGTCACAGTGGCAAGGCTGGGAAGCCCCTGCTACTGCAAGATGAATCATATATCCCTGCAATTAAACCCTGTCCTGCTGGATGGCCTAAAAAGGGTCACTTACACCATTATGTGCAGTTTACTCTGGAAAACCCCCACAGAAATTGTCTTCCACACTGTTCAAACAGTGTGGGGACCCACTCAGAACATTAGCCCAATTATATCTTGAGTGCTCTCCACTGAAATCCAGTGACTGAGTTCTGTGATTAGATATTGTAATTCTGTTTGTGATGTGGAAATATCCAAATTTACAATGAAAACAAAATTCATAAAAAGTTGCAATCTCAGATGACACACCCTATGTAATGTAGCTAAACTGATTCTTTTCTTGTCAATCATGTCGATACAAAACAAGGAAATCTGGGCAGGCAAATATTGCAGGAGGCTGAACAAACTTGAGTAGACAGAGTTTGGTATTGGCAATTGCAAGATTGAGCAGCCAGGGTCAGGAACAATGAGGTAAATCTAGCAGGCTTGATAGATGAGACAAATTATTAGTTGCCTCATCAGTTAAAGCAAATTATTGCTCAATCCTAGAATCTAAAACTAAATCTAAAACAGCTCAATCTAAAACTGTGTAAACCTGTTGTGAAGACATCGAAGCAGTGGAGCAGTGAAGCCATAGAGGATCTGCGGGCATGTTTGGACTGCACTGACTGGGAAGTGTTCAGGACTGCTTCCAACAGTCTGGATGAGTTCACAGAGGCTGTGACGTCATACATCAGCTTCTGTGAGGACTGCTGTATCCCATCACGCACCAGGGTGAGTTATAACAATGACAAACCCTGGTTCACAGCTAAGCTCAGTCAGCTCAGGAGGCAAAAGGAGGAAGCTTTCAGGAGTGGGGACAGGGACAGGTTTAAAGAGTCCAAGTACAGGTTTAGCAAAGCGGTGAGAGAAGCTAAACGACTGTACTCTGAGAAACTTCAGCTCCAGTTCTCAGCCAATGACTCTGCTTCTGTCTGGAAAGGGCTCAGAAAGATCACAAACTACAAACCTAAACCCCCCCACTCCATTAATGACTTCCGTCTGGCCAACGATCTGAATGAGTTCTACTGCCGCTTTGAAAGACAGTGGGACAAGCCTGACACTAACCTCCACATCAGAGCCACATCAGAACCCCCCTCCTCCTCCCCTACCAAAGGAACGTCTCTCTCTATCCTGGAGAGAGATGTCAACAGGCTTTTTAAGAAGCAGAACCCCCGCAAAGCAGCTGGTCCTGACTCTGTCTCTCCATCATCCCTGAAGCACTGTGCTGATCAGCTGTCTCCAGTGTTCACAGACATCTTCAACACCTCACTGGAGACCTGCCACGTGCCAGCCTGCTTCAAATCCTCCACCATCATCCCTGTCCCCAAAAAACCAAGGCCCACAGGTCTAAATGACTATAGACCCATTGCCCTGACCTCTGTGGTCATGAAATCATTTGAGCGCCTTGTCCTGTCCCATCTCAAATCCATCACTGACCCACTCCTGGACCCCCTGCAGTTCGCCTACAGAGCCAACAGGTCTGTAGATGACGCCGTCAACATGGCTCTCCACTTCATCCTCCAGCACCTGGACTCCTCAGGGACCTATGCCAGGATCCTGTTTGTGGACTTCAGCTCTGCCTTCAACACCATCATCCCGGCTCTGCTGCAGGACAAGCTCTCCCAGCTGAGCATGCCTGACTCCACCTGCAGGTGGATCACCGACTTCCTGTCTGACAGGAGGCAGCACGTGAAGCTAGGAAAGCACGTGTCTGACTCCCAGACCATCAGCACTGGATCCCCACAAGGCTGCGTTCTTTCTCCTCTGCTCTTCTCCCTGTACACCAACACCTGCACCTCCAGCCATCAGTCTGTCAAGCTCCTGAAGTTTGCAGACGACACCACTCTCATTGGACTCATCTCTGATGGCGATGAGTCTGCCTACAGGTGGGAGACTGACCGTCTGGTGACCTGGTGCAGGCAGAACAACCTAGAGCTAAACGCTCTGAAGACAGTGGAAATGATAGTGGACTTCAGGAAGAGCCCAGCCCCACCCACCCCCATCACCCTGTGTGACTCCCCCGTGGCTACCGTGGAGCATTTTCGCTTCTTGGGAACCACCATCACACAGGATCTCAAATGGGAGCTAAACATCAGCTCCCTCATCAAAAAAGCTCAGCAGAGGATGTATTTCCTGAGGCAGTTGAAGAAGTTCAACCTGCCAAGGACTATGATGGTGAACTTCTACACCTCCATCATTGAGTCCATCCTCACCTCCTCCATCACCATCTGGTACGCTGCTGCCACGGAGAGGGACAATAACAGACTGCAGCGTATCATCCACTCTGCTGAGAAGGTGATTGGCTGCAATCTTCTGTCCCTCCAGGACCTGTACACCTCAAGGACTCTGAGGCGTGCAGGGAAGATTGTAGCTGACTCCTCCCACCCTGGACACAAACTCTTTGTGACACTCCCCTCTGGCAGGAGGCTGCGGTCCTTCAGGACCAAAACCTCTCGCCACAAAAATAGCTTCTTCCCATCTGCTATTAGCCTTATCAACAAGGCTAGAGAGCCCCACTGTTGCTGATCAATTGCACCAATCACCAGAAAAAATTCCTTGTATGTGAAAACATACTTGGCAATAAAACTGATTCTGATTCTGATTCTGATTCTGATCCTCACCTGCAGGATTTCTGTCATTAACATCAGGGCCACTCCAGATTCAGCACCTTGGAAAGTGGTTGTTGACATCCTCTATATGACCACCTGTTGTAACTCACTGTAGTCACTTTGGTCCATAGTGACTCCTGAGCTATTGTTGTGCCCTTGAACAGGGGAAATAGTGAGGGGAGATGAATGAAGAAACCAACACACTGCCATCGCCTTCACTTGTCGTATTGAGTTTCAATTACATACAGTACAACCAAATTCACACATTTTCTCTGCATGAATACATTCAGCTTCAGGACCACAGTTTCCACACCAAGTTATTCTGCTTTTCTTTTCTAACTGATGTAAATTATAATTTAACCAGTGCACAACACAAACTGTAACATGAAATAAATTTATTTTTTTCACCTATGTATTTTAGCTGACACATTAAATGACTTCTTACAGTGATGAAATAATGTTTTAAGTACTGTACAGAAAATCTCCCAATGACTAACGCAAATGCAAACCATGGCAGAACAACCATCCAACGATATGGTGAGACAATAGCAGGAGCTAGCTTACACAGTGACGGAGTTTGTCTGAAACTCTTTAACAAAATAAAAATCCAAAATTAACTCACATTAACTCTCACAATGAACATCAATGATAAAGTAACAATTAGCAGTAACTTGTAAGTTTGTAGTGCTTTGTGTACGGTCATTACCTTAAACGGGAAATAGTGAGGGGAGATGAATGAGTGAAGAAAAAGGAGCACCATTCCCCCTACTGGAGCCCTAAAGCATTACCAATGGATCAATGCACAATCAACCCAGACAGTTACAAAGTTACGACATGGGAAGTTGTGTTCATGGAATGCCTGGCGTTCAGGTGGTAAGTTGTGGGAACACAGCTTCTGAAAATGCACTATGCTGGGACATTATTTAACAAACCTATTTGTACTCTGTCTTACAGCAGACGTGTACCATACAGAATATATATAATTGTTACGGCCACAGTGTCGTGCTGTGTGTTTTTCTCTGCCTCTCTCCAGGTACCGCCCACCTGCGCCAAGTGGATGAGCACACCGGTGTCCCATTGCTCATTAAGGTCGGTATAAAGGCTGGGAGTGGAGCTGTGCAGGTGCCAGTGGGTCAGACAATAGCAGGAGCTATTGAGGCTATTGAGGCACAGCCTGAGGCTGTGTGTGAGAGCTAGCGAGTGGTGACGGCTCTGTGATCATTGTTCATTGTTCATCGTTCATCATCAGCCAGTGGGCCAGTTTTGTGTGCGCCAGATACGGTCTGCGTGACACTCCCTGTGGCTGGGAGGGTGTTCTCGGTTTCTACTTACTTTTTCCTGTTTGTCGCTTCTTCCTGTTTTCTTTTCCAGGTTTTACCGGCTTCGCCCGTCTTCCGGAGCTCGCTTTGTGTTGCCGTGAAGGTTCTTTTGGTTAACGTATTTAATTTATAATAAATTGGCTTATTTGACCTCATTATTGTTTCCCAGTTATTCCTTCTCCCCGGTTTTATTTAACATTGTTACTCCCCACTCCCCTGGACCACTTGGGGACGTAACAATAATGTAAAACTTTTATTTTCTTCTGTCACTGAATTCAACTGGCTTATATTTGGGACAGGTGTCTATATGGGATAGGCCTTTAATTCCTTTCACTCAGCAAAGATGGGAAATACTATTAAAATAATTATTTAAACCAGCATGAATATTACTCATATAAATTTTAATTTATTTTTTAATTTAAATACCATATTATGAACCATTCATTTGATCTAGCTCTGATAGGCCATACCATAGGTTACCATAGTTATTTAAACATTTTTAAATCAAACATTGAACTGATTAAACTGTTTAAATTTGTTGCCATGGTTTTTGAACATGAAACACTCTTGTGACAATACATCCAAAGAACCGGGTGTCTAATTGAGAGCTGCGTTTATTTGACACAATCTACAGCCACACCAGGCCAGTAAAAGGAACTCTGCGTTTCATTGGGACTCAGCTTCTAATTGAAGTTTTACTGTATGAATGAAAAACCAACTCCTCCATTTCTGGAAACATCAGCAAACATGTCACAAATTGTGAGCTTTTGAAAAATTCCAAGGTTGTGGAAACCACAAAAAAGCAACATTCATATGGATTTTGTTGTGGACACAGTAAACATGACCCCATTTGAAGGCAGCACATGTCCTCTGCTTCCCAAGGACAAGAGTCATAAGTAGTAGAGCTTTATCAGTTCAACATAGACATATAATATTTTTTTGTAATTTGTTGAAACGACCAATGCTGTTGTTTCTCTTAACAAGGCGAGGCTGCTGTTCTTACTGCAACATACTGCACAAGCAGGAGACATAGGAAAATCCAACATAAAGTGTGGTAGTAGGGTGTTGGGCTAGTACCTGCCACCAGAACAACTTCACTCCTCCTTGTCGTTGAGCAGGTCTCAGAGCTGGTGTCAGGTTGGACACCATTCTACCTCATCAGGTGTTTTGATGAAGGTGGTGGAGAGCGCTGTCTAACTCGTTGCTCCGAAATCTCCCAAAGGTGTTCAGCTGAGTTGAAATTTGGTGACTTTAAAGGCCACAGCATATGATTCACATCATTATCATTCTCATCAAACCATCAGTGATTCCTCCTGGCATGTGGATGGGACATAGTCATCCTGTTCCTCCACTGACTTTTCAGGTATTTCCCTAGGTCTGTCTGTCTGTATGGCCTATTCATGTCCTCCCCCCTTGGAAACATCATCAGAAAACATAACATCTCCTGTCAATTCTATGCTGATGATTCACAGCTGTACCTCCCACTAAAATCTACGGCTTCCCTTCAACCTCTCCGGGACTGTCTCAAGGTCATTAAGGCCTGGATAGCAAACAACTTCCTTCAGTTAAACAGCAATAAAACTGAAGTACTTCTATTTGGTCCCCCTAAATCCAGAAGCCTCCTTGCAAGTAAGCTAGACCACTTCATCCAATATGTGAAGCCTCATGCAAAAAACCTGGATTTAATCCCTGATTCCAAGCTTTTCCTTGATAAACATATCACCTCTGTTGTTAAAAGTAGTTACTATCTGTTAAGAAACATTTCCACACTGAAACCAATTCTGTCCTTCAGTGATATGGAGAAAGTAATACTTTAATACCCTTTATCACAACTCAACTAGACTATCGCAATTCTCTGTATTTATCTTCACTATCTGACTTTCAGTTGGTCCAGAATGCAGCTGCAAAGATGTTGACTGGTGGTTAAAAGCATGACCACATCACTCCAGTCTTCCTCCCTTCACTGGTTTCCTGTGCACTTGAGAATTCAATTTAAGACCCTGCTGATTACCTTTAAGGCTCTTAATGGCCAGGGTCCACTTTACATGACAGAGCTCCTAAACCCCTCAGATCTCAGAGATCATCCCTTCTACATGTCCCACGATCACATCTAAAACTAAAAGGTGACAGAGCCTTTGCAGTTGCTGCTCCAAAACTATGGAACCTTTTGCTACTTGATATCAGATGTGCTTCCTCCATCTCCATTTTTAAATTTAGGCTAAAGTTACATTTTTATTCACTGGCCCTGCTAGTTCTAACTCACAAACCTTCTAGTCCATTGTCACATTCATACTGTCACATTCGCTCCTCCTTATTTTCTTGTTTTTTTTAGTATGTTGATATGTCTCTTATACAGTCTATCTACCTGCAGACCAGTTTCTCCTTTAAGGAAAATTATGGGGGATATAAAACAGATCAAACAGATGCTTATTAACACAGATTTTACTTTTTATTTGCATTTCCATAACATATACCTAAATTATAATGTTGCTGGTTAGGTGTGACAGCAACTTCTTTTTCAGATTTGTTTTACAGCACACAAATGTGCAAACTGAATAGATATAAATAACGTTGCCTCATATTGGAGGTCTTCTCAACCCGCTACTGTAACTGCAAGAAACTAACCACCAGATTTCCTAGAGAAAACATGTACATAGTGCAAAAAGTGTTAAAAAAAACAACAATTTTGCATAATCAGCACCATGTTTGAACCATTGTTATCAGTTCTTACATCTGTTTGACAGTTTAGCCTAAGCCAAATGGTAACATTTGAAGCAATTCCCTTTCCTCAGTGAAGCAAAGATCACATTTCTCACAGAGGGTGGTGGTTGCATTGATTTAGCAGAATTTTCAGTGACCCTGCTTGTTGCATTTCAGAGCCCAGTGTGCAACCTTGTCAGTGTGAACATCATGTGGAACTCCAACACAAACTCTCTTGGGTGGTTCAGTATTGGCATCCCCCCTTGTGAATGTAAAAGGATGCATACATTAACAAGGCCTAGCATGATTGTTCGCCAGAACAGGGAGAGGTACCACATCTGTGACTTCATGTAGTATTTTGCAACACATGCATGAAGAGTAGATCTGTCGCTGAGGAAGCTGTGGTGCTGAGGAAAAAAAGTTGTCTGCAAAAACTTTGTAGTCTTGGTTTGATGAGGGAACGTCACACAGCTTGACCATGATGTCACCTCCTTTGCCAAGTAAGGTTTTTTTTTCCCAGTGCAAACTTGATAAACCATAAAATCACAGAGGATTCCTGAGGAAGAGGAGCAGCTGGCCAAATTTTTCAGTCCCCAAGGGTGGGGCTTGCCCTTCACATACTGCCTTATTGGGCTGTGTGTCCCTCTGAAGGACACCCTTTGCTCATCAATTGAGTTGTGTACCTCCAGGATGATAATAAGGCATTGTTTGTGAAACATATCACACCATGGATGGATCTTCCAGCAACCAATCCCCTACCAACCTGTTGGTCGAATATGCACAATTTTCCTGCATTTGACGAATATCCATGCACAGGTAGAGGCCAATAAGTATTTCCAGTTATTTAAGAGTGATATTAACATTGCTCTGACATTCAGACTGTTGTATGCTGTACAAATGTATTTGTTCCCTCAGTAACTCAAGCATTTCTGCTGTTTTGGACTATCTGAAATACTCCAGGAGAGTAGTAAGATTATTTGGTGTGACACTCCACCCTACGTGAGGGTAGCGTGTCACACCTTTTTAACTCAGGGGTTTCAAAAGGTTTCTTTCTCCAAGAAAATAGTTTTTTCCTTCGATGCTTCTCTTTTGCAGCTCAGGGTTCATGTTTGTTTGCGGTACATTGTCTAAATCTCTTGATTCACTACTATCTGAATCACCAGACCCACTTGACTCATCACGCTCCATGTCTTTGTTGGGAGTGTAATCAGGGTCTTCAGGGTCTTCATCCAACCTACCTTCACATCCCTCAAACTCCCTGTCCTATCTGGTGATCTCCACTGCATCCTGGACACTGTATCGGTTCTTGTTATTCATACTACAAAAAAACATAATGACATTGAAATAGGTCCAACTGAGGATAGCGAAATCTTCTTAGATTATTTGTTTTATTTACCAAGAAAAGTGTCTTAACCAAAGCCAAGGTGCAATTTCAGTACTGATATGCAAAAGTTGTTTCATGCCACATTTTATTTATAATGTATTTAATTTGACATTTTTAAATATTATTATATATTATAATTGATTGATAATGGTTATCATTTTTCCTATTGTGACAAAGAGGTCAGATGGCATTTTCTGTGAGGTTTAAGGTTAAAAGCCTGATGTGACATATATGTCACAACTATTTTTTCCTAACTTGGTTTATATCAATTTCTTAAAAAAATGTGGTGAGACGAGGTTAAATGTAATGTAGTTAATATTAATGCAATAGAATTGTTGAATGGGTTTCAGAGAGTAGCTAGTTCTGTCACTTGAGGTAGCCAGGTATACTGCCAGTTTGGAAATGATGTCATGGGTACAGAAATTCACACATTGTCACATGACTGCACCAGGATGTTCAGTAGATGTCACTTAGGGACTTCATGATTTAAAAGACAAGGATAAAACTTTATACGGACAACATTTAAAGGGTTGGTGAGACCGGTGTCAAATTGGGTTCTCATGGGGTAAGGTCAGTCACAGAAAGAAAGATTCCTTATACACACACAGTGTATAATTCTAAACAGGTAAATGAGCCGTCAGTTTCTATAGAAATGTACCAAGAAGCTGGACCAACTCTGTCTGAGGCAGAACTGTTGACAGACCTGACACCCAAACTGTAAGCACAGCACAAAATGAGATTTTTGTGTATCGGTTGGGAGGAACAGCAAAATAAAGCCAGAGACAGAAACTGTAAAAAAAAATATTAAAAGTCTATGAAAAATTCTCAAACTTTTTGCTGTATTTTAATCTAAAAGCAGCTGGAAAGAACCTCCCGTTAGCTTGTTCTGGCGGCTGCTGGTCTTGCTTTTCTCCTCTCCTGAAAACTGATAAACGTCATAATTACAATGCTCACACTTTTGGTGCACACAACCATAATCCATAAAATCTAAATTATGCAGTCAAAATGTTCCCATCAAAATAAACTTTATTAGCTCATGTTCCAACATCAGTGATGAGCAGTCAACTTCATGACACATCTGTGCATGTTCATCACTTTTAATGCCCGCTGAAAACTCACCTGTATACACTCACATTTGTTGCATTGTGTTAAACTTGCAGTGCTTGCCTTGCTTTTCTTTATACCGTGTATGGGTTTCAACTTCATAAATGGATTTCTTAATGTGCTTGTGTTTTATTCATTTGCAGCCTCTTACTGATTGCAGTACCTGTTCAAGTTCTCTCGCTGCCACATAAACAGGTATAAATAAAGAGCTGTGGGCGGATGAGAGGGTAAATCTGCTCATCTGTGTGTGCCACTTGCTATTTGTGAGGTGCAGATCAAATTTACAAAGGATTATTTGCTGGAGACTGCAGTAAAAATCTCTGATACCATCTGACTTTTAGCCCAAAGTCAATTTGTCTCAGGCATCAGAGAAAAGCTCAGCGGGATGCAATTAAAAGTTTTATCAAAGCTGTCACAGCGTGTAATGGTACAGACTGAAATGAGATCCACTGGGTTGACTCCATCTATCAGCGGAGAGGGGCAGTTCAGAGATGTTATTGGCTTCAGTGTGTTGCCCTGTTTACTGTAATGCAACACAACACATCAGCACTATTTACTGCAACCTTGAATTGACTTTACGAATGGCTCTAAACAGTTAAGTAGAAACAAAGAGAAAGAAAACAAGCCAGTGAGTTCCTCGGATCAGCCGAGCAAACTAAATTCATTCAGAGAAGTCTTTTCATTCAGTCAGAATCAGCAGTAAACCCTCACATATAATAAACTGGTGTTTTAATTTCATTCAAACAATTGACTTTTAGGATAATCACATTTTTTATTGAATACATTTTCAGTGAATTAACAATTAAGTTTAATACAACATAGCTGAAGTTGAAGTGCTGCACATTTTTACTCTTAATTTTCAATCTGAATAATTGATCAAAGCTTCCTAGTTTTCCACATTTTCAAACAGTAGTTCTGATTTTGAATGGAAATTCAAAACTACAGTATATGTACTACAATGAAATAGAAAGTTAAATAATTAAATTATTGGATGCATTACTTAACTTATAATTAAAGCAATACGTGATTAATGCTTTAATTAGAAAAAGATAATAAATAAATTAAAAAACATATGAATACCAGCATTGTTTACCTCTCCCAAATAAAATAGGCAATGAAATAAATAAATAAATCAATGGAATGTACAGTATATCCAAATTAATCAGAATAAGTACTTTCTTTTTATTGTATTGCTCACTGGATCAAGAGAGGGACCACTACACAGTTTGTTATTTTATGACTCAATCAGTAAATAGCAAACCTATATAATAAATATTCAAATGTAATTTCATGAAAAATAAAAAAAAAGTTTAAAAAAAAAGTATAATCATCTGCTTAAAGTGATTGATTTGACCCAGACATGATCATTAAATGTTTTCCACTGTGTTTTGAAAGGTCCCATCTTATAAAAGGTAGATTTCCACGTATTTTTTGATTATACTGTAAAGCAGGTCTGGGTTCTATAATAATAATACTAATGAATACTGTGAAAGTATCAAAGTGCTCAGTCCACAGAGCCTGTTTTTGGAAACTGAGCCTTAAAACAAGTCGTCAGGACTCCCTTGTTAATAGAACTCCTAGTTACTAGAGGAGATGTAGAACTACACTGAGATTGTTTTCGGTTCTTAAAACCACAAACATATCTTCTGATGGAGATCAACACTTCAAATAAAACATTGGAAAAGTGTGAAATATGGGACCTTTAAAGTTGCCATATATTATTATTTTTACTACTATTATTATTTTTGATACTGTATTTTTCATATACTAGCTATTGGTGAAAATACACCTCGACCAACATTTTCTATTCACTTTAGTTTCATGATTTAGTTAAATTTTCTGTTGAATGCTGGAGACACTGTGTTGTATGTCAAACCCTGCTGGAGCAGCTTGAGGAGTCAAACAACTCAGCAGCAGCAAACTTCATTAAATATTTTCTTTTGTTTTCCTTTAAATAAAAGTGGGTTCACCCTGTTTTGAATGTCTTAGCCTCAGTCAACAGAATGCCTGAAAGGTTCAGCTGTGTACCGGGATAATGGGACTCATTTGTTTCACTGTTGTTTTCATACGAGGAAAATTTCCTGTCTTTGAATTCCCCTCGTCTGGATGTGGAGTGTAGCATCACTCAGGCTTATCGACCCTTCGTTTGAAAGGTTCACATCATGAACCGCTCCATCTGCTCAGATCACCAAAAGGTTGCGACCTTCAAATTGGTATTTCACTGACTTTCATGCTTCTCTCCTCCAAAGTAATCACCCTGCTTTTCACACAAACACAGCAGATCAGAGAGCTATCCAGCCAGTATCACAGCTGCTAACACACTGTATCAGGCTTATATATGAAATGGCCATGGTGAAGAATCTGTAATTGTAGTGTAATGGGGTGAATGTAACTGCTATTTTCTGCTGCAACACTAAACTGCCATGCAAAACAAAATCTGACAGATATAATCTCGTTTCCATGAAAGTACTTACCTGCTTCCCTTTCTCTGATCCCGTGTCAGGTATGATCCCTGGGGCTGTCAGTGTTGTGACAGGCTGTAAAGTGAAGAAATGAGTCTGTCTGCCTCCTGGTCACTCTATGAGGCCTCATCACTGTGGGACTCAGAGGAAAGATAAAGTCACAGTCACGACTGCTCACAGGCAGAGATCCCTGAGTTATACTGTATCAATATCCAAGACATAATTTCCCCTGAGGACAGTTTCTCCATGCCTCCTTCACAACATTAGCAACATTAAGTAACAGTCACAACGCTAAGCGGTGCTTTCAGAAATCTTCGTAAGGTGTAATGACAGCAGGGACAAGATGCTTTCTGACAGTCTGAACAGAAGTGATGTTGCTGACAATGACAGGTCAGCTGGGAGGATGAGGATGGCACAGTTACAGAAGTGAACTGAATCCACACTAATCCCCCCTCTGTCAAGACTGGAGAGTTCAGCAGTGTGTGTCTCTCAAGGTGTATTCAGACTGAATGAGAAGCAGATTTGACGTGGATGTCGTGGCAGAGAGAGGGGCATGCAGACAGTCTGTGTTTGGTGGATTTTCAGATTTCCAGGGGACTCAGAGGATTGTATTCTGTGGATTATATGTTGTGGACCCTCACTGGACCACTGCAAAACACCCATCATCTAAATTTGAGATTGCATGGGTTCTTTGGCGTCTCGCCACCTGGTTGATGTCGGACCATTTAAGTTGTGTTAAAGAACTGATAGTGGATTTTGTTTTGGGCCTTGTCTAACCTGTACTTATATGACTGGCACTTGACATATGAAGATGTATGCTTTCTTACATGGCAGCAAAGAGTCTAACAGATATGCAAGAAGATATTGATTTATGATAAAGTATATTGTTAGAACACATGTTACAACCTATATAAGATCTGTGTTCAAGCTGCTCTTTGTCAATATTTCCTGAATGCAAGTTTGCTAATTATTGACCCATTGATCATCGATAATAAAATGTTCAACTGAGCTTTGACTTTCCAGTATCTACGATATTATATCTGTCAAATTCTCCAGCCTTCCTCTCATCTCCTCAAGAAATCATCCTGACAAGAACTTTGAGTCAGTTTGGACTCTGGGAGGAGGAGGGGTGGGGGATGGGGGTAAATTAATTTTCAATAATATATGATGGCATATGCAAATTTGATTTGCATTCTGCTGTCATTAAAGGAGGCAAGGGGAAATATTTTTATTTTCTTTGGAAACTTTCACCCATTTTAGGCAGTCAGTAAAGTGTTAATACATGGCAGGTATTAGACAGCGTGTGCACTTTTCTCCTTAGGCTTTTGTAAATATGGTGATTTGTCAAATCTGAATTAATTACACTTTTGTACTCATGGTTTGTGTAAAATGAAGTGAGCAGTTGAAATGTGGAGAATTTATTCCAGCTAACAATGTGTACCATGTCTATATTGACAAAAGTTTCCATGCCATGCTTTTTCAGCACTAAGTTGAAAGCTCAGCGCTAATACTTACAGTTTGCCACTGATATTTTGTACTGGTGGGCTGGTGTGGCACTCATACAAAATATGGGCACCCCTGGACAAATTCTATATTTGTTGATTTTTGAATTGAAAAGTCAGTTTCCCATGACATGGGCTTATTATTGTGTAACAATCTGATTATTTATACTTATGTCACTAATAAAATATATCCTGAGATCCAACAGACATTTTTGTTCTCTTCTTCTTCTTCTTCTCCTTTTTTAGCCTTGCCTTTTATACCTTTATTTATTTTCATTTTGTACCCAGTGTACCTGGCCCTACTCCACATTCAAGTCAACCATGGCCTTGTTGCAAAAATACTTCAAACTGATTCATTTTAAAATTATTGTGAACATCTTGACTCCCACCTCCTTATTTGTTCCAGTCCATCACAGGGTTTTTAGGACTTTTTTGGCCAAGTTGTAAATCTACTTTGCACAAACCTATTAAGGGCCTGGATCAGGTTTGGCCCACACTTGACAGGCGAGAGTAAAATGATGGTAGTTTTTGAAAGTGATCCTGCAGTTTGGCTGTGATCTGGTAACTCAGCTCAAGCTGTGTGTAGACTGCAGGTGGTTAACAAGGCTTTTAGATAAGGCCCAAAGATTCTTGCTATCTGAGTATATTAAATAGTTGGGTAAAAAGTTGTCTTTTAATTGATATTATTTGATTTGAATCTTCATTGCACTGCAATGATCCTGCCTCTTGTGGCTGCTGGGCTGGTTGCTCGTCTTTGTCTTTGGTGTTGCAGATGCCCAGTAGCATCAGTGCAGCTTTGGGCCTGGTTGGGTTGAGGCCCTCCCTCTACTTGCTTAGGTCAGACCAATCACATAGATGTTTTTTGTTTGTTTTTTTCAGTAAATCTTGTATTACTGAAATGACTTGATATGTTGTTTGCTTTGTTTCTCTATATCTCTGTCTCCATATGTGAAATTGGTACTGACCATACTCACTTTTATTTATACTGTTGTACAGCTGAGGACAGTTATGTTTTACTTTAGTTCCGCATCAGTATCATCCTGGATCAGGATTTGATATTTTCATTAGCACTATTAAAGGGCTTTACCACAAAGAGTTTGGGGTCTGTGTGTATCAGAAATAACATTACCTGCTAACAGTAGCATTACTGATGTTTCATACTGCCACCAGTAGCCTATACATTATGAGAGAGCTCCACATTTTGCCGATAGTTAATGCAGTGTTCAGTTTTCCTGACATTTCTGTCAGTGCGGGAACGTTTTCAGGAAGTGTTTGGTTCAAAGTGGGTGTGAAATACAGAAATACACAGAGCTTGATTCTGTAAATTCTTCCTTTGTATTTCCATAATATAATAAGTCAGAAACTTCTGACTTTCATTTTCAATGACTGGATATTGACATAATAACCTGGGGTTTGTGAGTGTGTTTACAGGCAGAAGTTGTGTTCAGTTTTTGCCTGTTTTTCTGTCAGAATGTCCTGACTGATAACTGTGCAAAGCTGTGTTCTCTTTTTATCAATAATACT
This sequence comes from Trachinotus anak, assembly GCF_046630095.1. NCBI lineage: Eukaryota > Metazoa > Chordata > Actinopteri > Carangiformes > Carangidae > Trachinotus > Trachinotus anak. Next base: position 28,184,063 of record NW_027273883.1, read on the forward strand.
GTGGTAGACTAAAGGGCCTGGTGTTTCAGTCACATACAACATAGGCCTATGTTTACATAGGGCAACTGCATTAATAGACGGTGCATGATTATTATTACTTTGGTCCCATTAACTGAACTGTCCCATAAAATTACTGTAAACATCACTGCTCTTTATTATTAATAATGTAGTACTAATAATACAATGTTAATTTTAGTCTGAGAGATGGGAGACATATTGTTTGCATTGGTTGGGACATGGACCATTAAACACAGCACCTTCGAACGTTGAGAGACATTACTCAGAAGAGTATTAGAGATGAGTAACACAGTTAGTGTAATTTAATGTGTATTAAAGCTCTGGAGTCACCATCACTGGTTCATGTAAGAATCTTTGTGTTGTAAAATATTGACATATTGCCTTTATTGTGGCAATAATAAAGGCCTTATCGTTCAGCATCAGTGTTGGATCTCACTGATGGGAAGCAAATCCCTGCAGCCAGGTTCTAAAACCTGACTTATGCTGGTGGCAGGTTTGCAAAATTATGTAGTGTAGTCACAGTTGGAGATTTACGCTTTATCAACAAGATTCTACTTTGATTAATACATTAGTTCATTGCTGTTAGTTTTCAGACACCATGTAGAGAGAAAAGATTTATTGTACCAGAATTAGCTGCAGTCCCTGGTCAGGTAGACACAAACACTAAAGTGCAATTAGTGCAAGTACAGGTTCAAAGGAACAATAAATACCAAATACTTAATTCATTTAATAGATGCATACAGATTTCATCATTACACCCAGCCCTAAACTTCTATGCTACAGTAGTATCTACAAATGGTGGCTTTTTGTTTTGCTTTTTGAATTTTTTGCATAGTTGTGATGTTTGGTGCTGATTGCGATGACTGCAGCAGATGAAAAATTCTTCCTGGGATTTCTACCTGTGGTGACGTTCTTCTGTTTTGAAATAATTCATGTATAAAAGCTCGGTCTGCCCTCCTCCGCTCTTTGGTACAACACATCTCAGATCTTAATTGTGGCACTAAAATTCATACTGAATTATCTGGAGTAAAATAAAGCTGGAAACAGGCCTGTGATTTTCCTTGAGGGAATAGCACGACGTGCACTTTCCATGGGGCTGATGTCATTTTAATCACTGCTGCCTGCGTACATGGCTGCCTGTTACAAGCACCAAGCAGCTCTGAAATGTCTTTCTCTGGGATGGTCCAGATGGCAGCAGGGCCACAGCAGTTTGCGTTTATTGTCCCTGTGTGTGTGGCTGCATGTGGGTGGGTGAGGAACTTGTGTTCTTGTTTGTGCCAGTTGCATTCATACACTCAAGAGGGAGGAGGATTAAAGGATCTGTACAATGGTTTTGCATGTTTTAGTGAATTTAGAACAACTGGCTCGCTGCTTGCCATAGTTTTCCTACCAGGCAGCCATTAGTCTCCATTCATTGCAGTGTGGCATGAAAACCATGACAGCAGTGTGATTTGATTTGTAGTAGCAACAAGTTCAGGAGTAAATGCATATTCAAACTAGGTTTATAAGAAAGTTTATTTTAAAAAAAAAATCAAGCCTGAGCCTAATTTAGTTAGCGGGAACAAAGTTTGAGTTTTGTTAACCAACCTTTTGGCTCAATCGCAACAGTGCGACCAGCCCTCTAATCAGGAATGTCCCTGACTGACTGACTGACTGATACTATTTCCACCACTAGAATCTTTGGCACAAACAGGTTTTCTTAGTGGGATGTTTACTGCCTGCATTGTTGCCAATGTCTCTAGATTTAGAGAATTTTTTTCAAACAAATTTGGTCTAAACCTGGTCCATGTCTACACCTTGTCACAGGCAGTCTATTGAGCCACTTTGGTTTCCTGGCTTCTTGGGAACTGCAGGGAAGCAGAGGATACACACTTCCAATACACTGAGCCTTGCCATTATCGCAAAAACCACTTTCATCACCTGTATGATTAAGACTAAGGGAGGCAGAGGAATAATTAAACATAAGACACACTGAGCAGAGAGAGCAGGAGAGAGGGAGGGAGAGAGAGAAGTTATCAGTGACTGCTAAAGAAACAAGAAGATCTAACAGCATGTCAACAACAGAACCACCAGCAACTGGAAATGAGACAATATGCTTCCTGCAGCACAGAAATAAAAGCCCTGTAGAACCCGATGTTGGGAATAGTAGGAGCAAATGTTTGGTTGTCAGCTAGTTATTAATAATTACCGAAGTAATTATTAATATTTAATTAAATTATTATTAAGATGTAATGATATTGGGGCACCACCCTGTAACCAGGGACTGACAGTCAAACTATGAGTTCAGTCTCAAAGGCACTCACTGATAAGTGTCAATATTGGACATATTAGCACTTATAAGTTAAACGCTGAAGGTTGAATTCCGAGCACTGACCATCCCAACCAGCTGTTATCACTGCACACATGCACCAATAATCACAGGCAATGACTGCTTAAAGTAAAAGAAGAGTTTATTAACAATTGCAGCATCAATGGCAATTAATGCTACTATACATCAACAAACTCTCATTACAGCTACGCTAAACTACTAATGCTATATCTAACAACCAAGGCAAATAATAGGTATATGATGTGGAAGCTTGTATGTCCGTTCGTGTGTGAGTACATGTATAGGTGTGTGTGTGTGTGTGTGTTTGTTAATCACAGGCAATGACTGCTTAAAGTAAAGAAAAGTTTATTAACAATTGCAGCATCAATGGCAATTAATGCTACTATACATCAACAAACTCTCATTACAGCTACGCTAAACTACTAATGCTATATCTAACAACCAAGGCAAATAATAGGTATATGATGTGGAAGCTTGTATGTCCGTTCGTGTGTGAGTACATGTATAGGTGTGTGTGTGTGTGTGTTTGTCTCTACGTGTGTGGGAGTGTCTGTGTGTGTGGGTGTAGGAAGATGGCGGCCAAGACCACGTAGGTGGAGTCTAAGATGGCGCCAGATTTAACAAAGACTGAGGAACAAAAGAGTCGAGGTATGACCTCCCACGTGCTTTCAGTGGAAAGGTGGCGTGGACGTCGTCCGCGTGGTGTCACGCGATCCGAGCACAAAGGCTTTACTTGTAGGGGTATAGGCGTGCGTGTGTGTGTGTGTACGTGTTAATTGGGGACAGTAAAGGGAGGGAAAAGAGAAAGATACAGAACCCGTGTCTCAGGGTTCTGTGAGTTGTCGAGAGGTCCAGTAAACTCTTTCTTCACCACGCAGTAACAGGGCATCGAGCTAACACTCGTCTGGCCTGATACTGGTCCTTTAACCGGTTAAGAGGGAGTCCACTGGCTCACTCGCGGTAGCGAGGCTGTGCAGCGACACCGAGGTGTACAGATGCGGCAGCTTCGCTCCGATCACCCAAGATAAACAAAAGCACAATAGCACGTCCTACTTCAGCAGAACGGCACGGACTGTTCCGGTACTAGCGGCTAATGTTCATCAACAATAAACAGCAGTAAACCATACGAACACACGAGTAATATTAATTACAAAACAACAGCATGGGACACAGCGGTCCTGATTCAATTTATATCAGAGAGTTCGATCAATGATACTAAACTTTTGCACCTTCTAACGATCTGCCCAGACACAAGCCTCTTACTTGGAGTGGATGTGTGGAAATCCGCCGTTGCGGCTTCAGCGCGGTCCTGAAGGCTGGCGGGGCCGTTATCCCGTTCCGTGAGGAATAACGGCGGCTGTTCTTCGGGGCAATGGAAGAAACAGCAGAGTCGACTCGATGGAGGGAAAACGTGTCCGCTTCCTCCGACGGGAAAATCCTCCGTCCTTCTGCAGGCAAAGTTAAAGATCAGCGGGCGTGATGCGGCTGTCTCCTTCGGATCCGGTGCATTCAGCGAATTGAAGACTAAAGGCCTATGGTAAAAGAAAACAAAATCTCTCCAAACGTTTGTGTGGTGCTTCCTTTCAGCGATCGGAGTTACAGCTGTTGCAGCAACTTCGACGCACGGTAAAGAGCGAGGAGGAGAGTCACAGTGCTGCTTTTATCACCTGAGTGACGTCACCAGGAATCCCTGCTGGGAATGCCTGGCCTCAGCCAATGCCGTTGCGGAGTTTTCTTTCAAACTCCAATTTTACACATAGGTGTGAATTGTGGGGGTGGTTTTCGGCCCCTAGCCTGGAGGGAAATGTAGTTCACTCCTTTGTTCTCCCCACGAGGCATGGCTCGAGTCAGGCTTCAGGAGAAGCATGCGGGCCTCTCTATTGTTCTTCTCAGGACTCATGACTTGAGATACCAACACCGATAATGTAATAAATCCCCGATAATGTAATAACCCCAATAATGTAATAAAAAATTTCACTTGAGTGGATTGAAAATGTAATAAAACCTGATAGTGTAATAACTTCCAAATAATGTAATAAAGTGCATTTCCCAATAATGTAATACACTCTTAACCAATAATGTAATAAAGTATTACATTAACGGGAGGTTATTACATTATCAGGTTAGCCTTTAGGAAAAATTTTTTATTACATTATTGGGATTATTACATTATTGGGGATTTATTACATTATCGGGTTCTACAAGCCCTGTTAAGAAATAAATGGTTTCTGCCCACTGAAAGGCTAGAGGGCTTTTAATATTGATATTACAGAAAGTGTTGAGTTTGTATTAAAACATAATGCAGTGACTTTAACACAGCAAACAGGAGCCACTGAAAACCAGGCTTCATACTAAAATGCTGTTAAATGACCAATTCTAAATATATCAAACAGAGGGAGTTAGAAATAAAGACTACGCCTCTAATAAAAGTCTGTTAGGTTCTGGATTTGAGGTAAATAAAGACTAAATGTTGTGGCAGAGGCTGTGGGCTGTGAGAGACAAAATAAGAAGGATATTCTGTCTCTTCTAACTTTCACTCTGACCTATCATTTGACAGTAAATCCAGCTGAAATCACAGCTCAGTCTTTGTCTTTAATTTATGTGTTTGGTGATTTTGTCAGACGACATCACAGTTATAACATCAGGATTTAGCCATAGACAGTCCAGACATACACTAGGTTTTCACCTGGCACATTTTTGGACCACCTCCGAGTTGGTTCAGTCCAACCTGCCGCTGATCGTTTGCCACAGCATGCTTTGGCTGTCACACAAAAGGTGAGAAACATGGTGTGGTGGGGAATACTTCCTTAGTCTAGTAATGTAGTGCCCTCTCCAAACCATACATAAAGCCCTGTTCGGCCTGGCTGTCTCTCTCTCTCTCCCCTCACTTCATGTATGTGAGTAGAAGCACTGGGACACCATTATAGATATATGCACCATTTTGCTGTGAGGTTTGTCGTGTAATTTGATGTGTTGCACAGTTGGTGAGTTGTGGTACCACCCCCAGACACTCAGTGTAGTCTGCCTCTCCACAAGTGGCCTCAGCTCAATTTTTTTCAGTTATTTAGCTTCTGTTAGACTGTTTTAAGATTGTGAACATTTAGCACATTTTACATTATCTGTAGCAAGGCCTTTTTTTATTTTTGTAATATTTGTAATAAAGAAATCATTTTATCTCCATTGTTCTAAGGTATTTCCTGGGTAGTGGTTTCTTTAAGAACCCCCCCCAGCCTAACTGTTCATGGTTCTTTGATTTTTCAAAGAACAATGAATGATAATGTTTCTTCTGGCTTCTTCAGACTGACTTCCAGTGAACACTGGGGTAGTTTGTAGTCAGAGTGACTGTACTCTGCCAAGCGATGGAAGTCAAACATCTCCTCCATGAGTGAATGTGAGGTTGACAGATGGATTGGCGCCATGTCAGTATTAATGCGGATGATGAACTGAACTGTGGTAAAGAGGGCGGTAGGTCTGTCTGTGCTCCAACCTTGACTGAAGGGATGCACTACAATCCATAGCCACTCTGCCTCTTCATAGAGAAGCAGAGTCACAGGTGAGTTTTCAGTCTGGTCATTCGTTGCATTTGCTCTCGCTCTAGTGTACTTTTACTTAAATCTTCATTATCATAGCAAGATTTCTTACATTCAAGTCTGAGCAGTAAATGCTGACGTTTCAGCACACACTGCCCTGCAGAGGGGAAAGGAGGTCAGGTTGGGTGGATGGAGGTCTGCTGGAGGTCAGTGATCCTCCACCTGAATTTTATGTCTTTAACCAGAAGCAGGCTGTGTTTCTCCAAAGTCAGTTTGTTATTACTCATCTACTACACCAGAGGGACAGATGTTCTGCCGTACTGTATCATAACCTTGTCTTTCCTGCCACTAAAAACTATTTGGGGAAAGTGGCTGTAGTCCGTGTTTAAAACTGTCTGTCACATCAGTGTCAAAGCAAAGTTTAGTAACTGAGGTTTTTTTTTTTTTTTTGTCCTTGTTAATCCAGCAAGAAAATCAATCTAACGAATTTACCACCTTTTATCAGTGATGAGGTACTGCTGTCACACCATGTCAATGAAAATGCTTTGGTCAGATTGTAAATCACCCTAACTGAAGCATTGTGTCGAGCCAAGTGTACATGATTCTAAGTTCCCTATTTTCCCAATAGGACACTTCGCTCTCTAAATGCAGGTCAACTTGTGGTTCCCAGAGTTTGTAAGAGTAGAATGGGGGGCAGAGCCTTCAGCTATCAGGCTCCTCTCCTGTGGAACCAGCTCCCAGTGTGGGTTCGGGAGGCAGACCCCCTCTCTACCTTTAAGATCAGGCTTAAAACTGTCCTGTTTAGTAAAGCTTATAGTTAGGGCTGGCTCGGGTATGTCCTGACCCATCCCTTAGTTATGCTGCTATAGAGCTAGACTGCTGGGGGATTCCCATGATTCACTGGGCGCTCTCTCCCTATTTCTGTCTCTCTCCCCCTCTCTCTCTCGATAACTTCATGCCATTAACTTTGTATTTTTTCTCTCCCGTAGTTTGTGCTTCTCCTCTCTCTCCCTCTCTCTGTCCTCATTCTGCAGGTATCTCTGCCCCCGGAGCGGCAGGACCCAGATCCACCACTACTCATCTTTACTATTAACCACTGTTACCTGTCATTATTATTGATAACACCATTACCGACACAGCTGTTCCTGGTCTCTCTCTCTCTCTCTTCTCTCCCCTCTCCTCCCCCTCCCCCTCTTTCTATCTTCTCCTAAACCCAACCGGTCGAGGCAGACGGCCGCCCACCCCGAGCCCGGTTCTGTTGGAGGTTTCTTCCTGTTAAAAGGGAGTTTTTCCTCCCCCCTGTCGCCAAGCGCTTGCTCTTTGTGGGAACTGTTGGGTTTATTCTGTAACAAAGTAAGGTCTTGACCTTACCCTGTAAAGTGCCTTGAGATAATGTATATTATGATTTGGTGCTATACAAATAAAATTGAATTGAATTGAATTGAATTAAGGAACAGTGAAGTGATTGTGTTACTGAATGTTGAAGTTGGTATTGACTGCACCATTTTTGCAACAACAGAAGCGATGAATTGTTTTGTTTGTGGGCACCTCATGCAAAGCTGACCAGAAAGGGTTTGGGACCCAGAGGTCAGGTCAGGGGATGGGGGTGCAGGAAGTGGGAGTCGGACCAGGAACACACTGGTTGCATGCAGTGTGTGTAGTGGCTGTGGATTATCTTGGTTTTCATATAGGTGCCCATGTTAACGGGTTAGAGTGGATACACTACCTCGCTGCTGTGTAACGTGATCCGGAGAGTCGGCGTCTGGCCTGTTTTTCTCGTTTTTCTTGGGAATGTCTTTATGAATGCAGGGAAACCTAAGAGCACATATTGGCATTTTAATAATGTGTTAATAAATGATGGTCACTTTAGAGTCAGTACTGGTGATTTACAATGTATTTGTGTCAGTGTTAAATCCTAAACTCTCCGATGATCGTCATTTTTGCTCAGTGAAACAGACCATGTTTCATTGTTTTGTACAATGTTCTTGATTAATGTCCTTATGAGGAGCACTTAGTATTTTATTGATGTCTGTCTGAGAGTGCTTCACTGAACAGATGCCCATGTCTGTTTATTCCTATGGTAAAAAAAAAAAGAGGAACAAAAAATGTCGACAGTTAATTTTCTTCTTGGTGAGGCAAAGTTTACAATTTATTTAAGGAGGAGACAAAAAAGTGGATGAAAGACAGAGGTGTGATTAGTTTTCAAGAGTCTAGTCAGATCACAAGTATAAATAAAATATAAATATGTTAAAATTGAGAGTTTTGCTTTTAAAAGTGTGTGGGATTGTGATGGCAAACTGTCCCTTTTTTTTGTAAAGGAACTGGAAATCACTTCAGCGGGTGTGTGACTTTATTCTATTCTGTTGTTGTCTTTGTAAATTATTGTACATGTGCAATATTTTTTTATCTGAATAAATGGTTGCCCTTTGCTGCATGTCATCCCCTCTCTCTCTCTCTCTCTCTCTCCCCCCAACTTTCCTGTCTCTTTCTCACTGTTCCTAAAACCTATAAAAGCATAAAAAGCCTGAAAAAAACCCAAAAAACTCAGCTCTCCCTGTGTGTGTGTGTGTGTGTGTGTGTGTGTGTGTGTGTGTGTGTGTGTGTGTGTGTGTGTGTGTGTGTGTGTGTGTGTGTGTGCGCGACATCAGTGCTTTTCCTTTGGTGGCCAATGTGTTTTTAATTACAGTTTTCTGCAGATAAAGACAATATGCTTTGGTTTGATGGGAAACGCTGCTCTCTAAAAGCTAAAATTACTACTGTAATGTGTGTGTGTGTGTGTGTGTGTGTGTGTGTGTGTGTGTGTAAATGAGTGAGTAGGGACTAGGTTTTTAGTTATAGCTGGCTTTGATCAAAAATTAGGACCAGTTCTGCCAGCGACCCTGTACAAACCACAGAGATCAATGCTGAGGGTACGTTGTGTTTCTGTTTGCAAGCTGGTCACTGTGTCACAATGTTCTTTTTACCAACAACTAAAATGAATATTGATAACGCTTCATTTCAGGATAAATAACATAAGACCAAAAACAAGGACAGGCAGCACACTGACATTTGGAAAAGATAATGTCACATTTTTAAATGTTAAAAATATGTGGCTGCAACACTAATGTTTCTTTCAGTCGGCTGTCTTTGTGCCTAAGGCTGAAATTTTTAACAGTCTACACTTTCCTTTGAACAGTTACAGTCTTTTCAATAATATTAAGTGAGCGAGACCAACAGACAGGGACCGACAAGGTTCAAACTGTTTTATTACTGCAGACAAAGTAACATGAGGTGTGTCTGTGTGTGTGTGTGTGTGTGTGTGTGTGAATAAACCACAGCAGTCTGTATGTCAAGTAAACAGTGTCTTTTCTGCTAGACAAGAACAACACCTGTAACCATGGTAACTGTACCAAAAAAAAGGCTGCAGCTAAAGACATGAAAATTAAAAATGCATGAAAAAAAATGAGACTTCAATGTGAAGTGGACTCACATTTGTTGTATTTGAATAGTGTTTCGCTGAAAACAAACCAACCAGTCCTCCAACCTGAACAACCCTCTGATACGACCCATAGCAATGTCTCCTGAAATAGCGCCCCTGCATCTGCGGGTGTACTGGACCTTGGTTGTCACGCTTACAATAATAAACATGGTGACTGTACTCGGAGAAGCGTTAGGTTAGGTTGAGGCAATCAAACTATTTGGTTAGGTTTAGGAAAATATGGTGATTTGGGTTACACATTAGACAGTCTTTGTTGTCATGGTTACAATAATAACAATGTGGTTAACTTTGTTGAACGGTCATGGATAATAGAAACAACACAAACTTCTACTTTCACAAGGGAATCAAACACCGCTCTCCTGTGTCATGTTCCTGTGTCGCTCTATAAACTACGTCACCGCACTTTTCCCTTTGCTCCTGTCACAATTACTACAACCACTAGATGTCGCCTAGCAACAAAACGGAACTCTGGGTCATAATAACCTGTTGCTCAGCCAACTTATGGGCTCGTTTTTTACAGGACAGTCTCAAATGAACAATAAAATGGTTAAAATGTGATTGAAACTAATACACAAAAGACTAACAATAAAACTAAAACTAAATCAAGTAACATAATTTAAGGATAGGTTCATGACTTTTCTACTCTGTCTTAAAACAACAGTCAGTATATGTACATTGACACAGTTTTATAAAACAGGAGGAATGAATGCAGCACAAACTGTTGTAAACCATCTTCTTTAACACTGATGTACCAGAGCTAATAGGCTAATTTCAGTTTGGTTGTTAGTGTACATCATTTCCACCTCGAGCAAATGAGCTATCAAGTATCAGAACAGACTGATAAAGTAGACGGCTGGATGGGCAGTTTAGAGGCTATAACTCAGCACTCGTCCCTCTGTGCCCTTTTGGCTCCACCGAGGATCAGGCAGAATGGGAGATTGCCCTTTGGAGGCTCTGTCTGAGGCGTATTGTCAGAGGGATCGCCCACCTTTTCTATCAATTTACAGACCTTTTGTGCGCAGGCAGCTCTGCTCTCATTACCACAGCCCTGGGTTCACACGCAATCTTTGAGATTCAATTAGCTCAGATGCACAGCAAAATATCGAAGGACATTTTGCTTGAGCAAAGCCTCAAGGAAACTAGAAAAGGTCATGCCTCTGACTTCCTCTCCAAGAGATACAGGGAAGTAGATGGAAGAAAAAGTGTCACGTTCAATGGACTAAAATGGCATTTCATTCCCTGCACTACTCCACCAGAGTGGCCAAACTTCATTTGCTTTCTGAAAATATGCTGCCTGGAGCAACCAACTCTATCAATTTAATACTTGGAACAGTCAGCTTTTAATATCTCAAGTATGTTGTGCAAAGTTTAGTACTTAATAGCGATCCCTTACTGCCATGAAAAACCGACACTGCTTCTGCTGCGGTGAAAACACTGTGAAAGCCTTTCAGCATACTACTACAGTGTATGGAACACACCCAGCTGGGCCACTGAACCTGAAAAAAGCGTTCCCTTTTGACAAGGCATTTAACATAGGAATGTTGTATTATGCATGCAAATCAGGCAGCCCTCTTATTCCATGCGCAGGGCCTTATTGAGGATGACCTTGGTGGACGGCAGGTGTTAGAGGGGGAATAATAAGTCTCCTGTCACCTGCAGGTGACATAAAATTCCCAATTAAACTTTAAGATGTTGGGAAACGTGTGAACTAAACAAAACATGCATGGCATCTGTGATAAGAATGACTTCCCTTTTTTTTATGTAAGTCACTTAGGTTAATGAAATGCACTATGTTACAGTAAAGCTCTGAAGGACTGAAGGAAATACTTTGAGAACACAAGTGTACTGATGTCTGTCCATGCAAGCTGCATTAATGTTATATGTCATGATATACCATGAACATAACTCTCTACTATTCTTCCTGTAGTGGCTATTTTAAGCTTCCGGCCATCATTAAGTCTTCTTTTTAATTTTCCAAACAACACACACACTTTTGATTATGTGATTACAAACATTTTAGAAAACAGTGACTATTTACACATGCAAGCACAGAAGCTTTCACTTGGAGTGATGTTTTCCGTCACCTGATGAATAGAAGTCTCTGTCACACTGGATATGTCTCATGTGTGTGGCGGCTGCAGAACGTCTTGTTTTTAATTCCATTGCCATTTTAACAAACAACAGAGGATCCATATGTTTGTGACACGGTGCAATCCTTGTATGATTGACTGAGCTCAAAATTCAATAATGTAGATTTCTTCAAATCCAACTAAGACTCTTCATGAAGAACAAGCACATTGAACTTCTAGTTAGCAATATCAGAATCAGAATCAGAATCAGAATCAGAATCAGTTTTATTGCCAAGTATGTTTTCACATACAAGGAATTTTTTCTGGTGATTGGTGCAATTGATCAGCAACAGTGGGGCTCTCTAGCCTTGTTGATGAGGCTAATAGCAGATGGGAAGAAGCTATTTTTGTGGCGAGAGGTTTTGGTCCTGAAGGACCGCAGCCTCCTGCCAGAGGGGAGTGTCTCAAAGAGTTTGTGTCCAGGGTGGGAGGAGTCAGCTACAATCTTCCCTGCACGCCTCAGAGCCCTTGAGGCGTACAGGTCCTGGAGGGACGGAAGATTGCAGCCAATCACCTTCTCAGCAGAGTGGATGATACGCTGCAGTCTGTTATTGTCCCTCTCCGTGGCAGCAGCGTACCAGATGGTGATGGAGGAGGTGAGGATGGACTCGATGATGGAGGTGTAGAAGTTCACCATCATAGTCCTTGGCAGGTTGAACTTCTTCAATTGCCTCAGGAAATACATCCTCTGCTGAGCTTTTTTGATGAGGGAGCTGATGTTTAGCTCCCATTTGAGATCCTGTGTGATGGTGGTTCCCAAGAAGCGAAAATGCTCCACGGTAGCCACGGGGGAGTCACACAGGGTGATGGGGGTGGGTGGGGCTGGGCTCTTCCTGAAGTCCACTATCATTTCCACTGTCTTCAGAGCGTTTAGCTCTAGGTTGTTCTGCCTGCACCAGGTCACCAGACGCTCAGTCTCCCACCTGTAGGCAGACTCATCGCCATCAGAGATGAGTCCAATGAGAGTGGTGTCGTCTGCAAACTTCAGGAGCTTGACAGACTGATGGCTGGAGGTGCAGGTGTTGGTGTACAGGGAGAAGAGCAGAGGAGAAAGAACGCAGCCTTGTGGGGATCCAGTGCTGATGGTCTGGGAGTCAGACACGTGCTTTCCTAGCTTCACGTGCTGCCTCCTGTCAGACAGGAAGTCGGTGATCCACCTGCAGGTGGAGTCAGGCACGCTCAGCTGGGAGAGCTTGTCCTGCAGCAGAGCCGGGATGATGGTGTTGAAGGCAGAGCTGAAGTCCACAAACAGGATCCTGGCATAGGTCCCTGAGGAGTCCAGGTGCTGGAGGATGAAGTGGAGAGCCATGTTGACGGCGTCGTCTACAGACCTGTTGGCTCTGTAGGCGAACTGCAGGGGGTCCAGGAGTGGGTCAGTGATGGATTTGAGGTGGGACAGGACAAGACGCTCAAATGATTTCATGACCACAGAGGTCAGGGCAATGGGTCTATAGTCATTTAGTCCTGTGGGCCTTGGTTTTTTGGGGACAGGGATGATGGTGGAGGATTTGAAGCAGGCTGGCACGTGGCAGGTCTCCAGTGAGGTGTTGAAGATGTCTGTGAACACTGGAGACAACTGATCAGCACAGTGCTTCAGGGATGATGGAGAGACAGAGTCAGGACCGGCTGCTTTGCGGGGGTTCTGCTTCTTAAAAAGCCTGTTGACATCTCTCTCCAGGATAGAGAGAGACGTTCCTTTGGTAGAGGAGGAGGGGGGTTCTGATGTGGCTCTGATGTGGAGGTTAGTGTCAGGCTTGTCCCACTGTCTTTCAAAGCGGCAGTAGAACTCATTCAGATCGTTGGCCAGACGGAAGTCATTAATGGAGTGGGGGGGTTTAGGTTTGTAGTTAGTGATCTGTCTGAGCCCTTTCCAGACAGAAGCAGAGTCGTTGGCTGAGAACTGGAGCTGAAGTTTCTCAGAGTACAGTCGTTTAGCTTCTCTCACCGCTTTGCTAAACCTGTACTTGGACTCTTTAAACCTGTCCCTGTCCCCACTCCTGAAAGCTTCCTCCTTTTGCCTCCTGAGCTGACTGAGCTTAGCTGTGAACCAGGGTTTGTCATTGTTATAACTCACCCTGGTGCGTGATGGGATACAGCAGTCCTCACAGAAGCTGATGTATGACGTCACAGCCTCTGTGAACTCATCCAGACTGTTGGAAGCAGTCCTGAACACCTCCCAGTCAGTGCAGTCCAAACATGCCCGCAGATCCTCTATGGCTTCACTGCACCACTGCTTTGATGTCCTCGCAACAGGTTTACACAGTTTTAGTTTCTGCCTGTATGTGGGAATCAGGTGGACCATCACATGGTCAGAGTGGCCCAGTGCAGCCCGGGGGACGGCGTGATAAGCACCACTGATTGTGGTGTAACAGTGGTCCAGAGTGTTCCCCTCTCTGGTCGGGCAATTAACAAACTGTCTGTATTTGGGCAGTTCATGACTGAGGTTCCCTTTGTTAAAGTCACCAAGGACAATAACTACGGAGTCCGGGTAGGTCTGCTCCACACACAGTATCTGGTCGGCGAGCGCCCGCTGTGCCTCCTGCACGTTTGCCTGTGGTGGGATGTAAACACCGACCAGGATGATTGAGGTGAACTCACGGGGGGAGTAGAAGGGCCTGCAGTTTATATATTAATATATATATTATATACTATAATATACTATATACTATTAATATACTATAATATATTATATACTATTATATACTATATATTAGTTTATATCATACTACATCATAACAAAATACTACATACATAAATGTGGTTTCACTAGATCCCCTGTAATGCACTAAAAATATATTTTCTCTACTTAACAAATGTATAAAAATGTCAAAAACACAAAAAAAAACCCCTCTATATACTTATGTCTAAATGTAATTTATTCTGGGCTACTGCTCAGTTTCTTATTTCTATTATTATCATTTTTTTAAAATCAAATCAAATTTATTTATAGAGCATATTTAAAAACAGAAAACAGCTGACCAAGGTGCTGTACAACAATAAGAAAAATACAATCAACACAGAGAAGGAAAACATCAACAGACATCAAAACAGCACAACAGAAACAAGCAAGCAGACAAAATGAGGGAGACAGTTTATCTCAGCTTGAACGCTATTGTGAAAAAAATATGTTTTGAGCCAAGAGTCGACGGATGGAGCAGATCTGATTGACATGGGCAGGCTATTCCACAGTCTGGGGGCCATGACAGAGAAAGCGTGATCACGTCTGCGTTTACAGGGGTTGCAGTACAGTTGAACCTTCAAATCCACTCTAAAATGAATTGGGAGCCAATGGAGAGAGGCCAGGAAATAGGTAATGTGATCCCTCTCCTTGGAACCAGTCAGAAGCCTAGTTAGGACTGACACACCCATTATTTTGAAGAGTTTCTCCTAAATCTGCAGGTTAGGAACTAATGTTAGCCTTAAGATGCTTTGTGAAAATGGTCCCAGGTCTTTAGCTGCTAGATGCTCCATTATGTAACTAGCTAGATGCTAACTTCCGCTTTTCCAATGAAAAGAGCTGCCTGTTGCTGCTGGAAATAAGGATCGACCCAAAACGGCCAAAGTTTCTGGCTGTAAAACCAAAACAATGAGCTGAACGAGGCTAAAGCACTCTACAGATGATAATTGTCACAAGCGATCCACAGATCCACAGACAGTCATTTGAACCATTGACAACAGAGAATAGCAGAGCAGCCTGAAAGTAGAAAATAATTGTTGTAAAGTGTAGTAATTTTATTGAAAACATGAATGTTCTGTGTTTGTTGCATTTTGTAACATGGCACTTCTCAGACCCTTAAGCCCCTGCTGCTTATAAGCTTTTCTGCTCATGAGCTAACCATTTTAACCATTTTATGATTTTAATTGACAAGGTTTTTTTATTGTGATTAAAATAATTATTATAAGATTACTATTTTTACAGGCCATTTTTAATGAGTATAAGTGATTGAAATCAGTGAATAATTAGATACGTATATACATTTTTCAAGTGATCATGAGAAAATGACTTGTAAAGAACCTTCTCTGTCAATGTCCTCTTGTCTTTTATCCATATCTATGGTTGATTAAAGGACTGAACAAACAGAGACTGTCCTCCTGTACAAAAAAAAAAAAAAAAAGTCCATAGGTTATTTGTGCAGCAGCTTATTATGACACATAGTTACATTTAGTTGTTAGGTGACATCTAGTGGCTGTAATAGATAGAGGCATTGGTTTGATTGGCTGAAGGTTGGGCCTAGACCTGTGAAAGTCAATGACCATCTCCTTGGTCTTGGAGGTGTTCAGAAGGAGGCAGTTCTTGTAGCTCCATTCACTGAAGGCCATCGTCAGATCCCTGTACTCTCCTTCCTGCCCATTCCTGATACACGCCACAATAGCTGTGTCATCCGAGTATTTCTGGATGTGGCAAGACTCAGAGTTGTATTTAAAGTTCGCTGTACATAGGGTGAACAGGACAGGGAAAGGTCTGTTGGCGGTGTTCAATTCCCATGTGAAAGTAGCAGTTTATGTTGTTTCTATTATTCATGACTATTCGACTGAGTTAGCCACTTTATTATTATTGTAACCATGACAACAAAGGTTGTCAAATGTTGAGGAAGTACTTATTTTAACCTAAAATTACCATCTTTTCCTAAAACCTCACAAAGCCATGACAGTTATTATCGTAACCATGGTGACGAAGGTAGGTACGCTTCTGTTGGTAAAGTCTGCTTGTTTATTACTGTAACAAAGACAACTATGTTCTGGTACATCTGCTTATAGTAGGTGTGGAAGCAGGCAAGACATTTAGGTCAGAAAATGAAGATGGAGACTTCTCTTTCAGATGTGTCGGTGTTTCCAAAATTAAATCTTGTCGAAAAATATATTTTATTCATATCTTACTAATACCAAGATTATACAATACTAGTCAAACATTTTAGAACAGCTCCATTTTCCAATTGTTACTAAAAAGTAGTGTAATGTGTCAACATTTCTGAAATTAAAGCTCTCAAACAAATAAATAATAAACATTAAAGTAGAATCATGGACTCTTACATCCTAAATTTATTCAATTTTTTTTTTGACTCATCCAATGACCAGACACACTCCTGGCTTCTTTGTACAATGGAAATCTAACATTTCCCATAGATGTATTGCTTTGCTTTCACCTTCTGTCAAGTTTATGTCTGGAGACTGTGCTGCTCTTCCATCACGTGAAGCCTGGTTCTTTTCTTCGAATGTTGTGACTGACTATCTGCAGGATTTGACAAACCAGTCTGTCTTCCTTTGCTACTTGTCTCTTTCTCACCATTCTGACAACAATATACAGCCCTACTTCCTGCAGTATGGTATTGTCCTAATAAAGCATCAGAAGGTGTAGTAATACAGTTTGTCCAAAGACTTCCTTTGTACAGAGGCTTTGTAAGTCATCAACTTGTAGGAATTGTTTGCATTAACTTTATTGTTCACTTCATTGCTGCAGGAAAGATGGAAGTGAACCAAATTCTACATCCCTGACAAAGGCCTGTTTACTATGAAATCTACATGATTTTTCAGTTTCTGGTAATCTGGGGGGGCAGTTTACCACTTACCTAAGGTTTATCACTGGACCTGAGCTGCTGAATTTCAATTAAAACTGGAAAAATTAAGGTGTTCCGAAACTTCTGACCAGTAGTGTCCATTGAGGACATCCTCATCCTGAGAAAGTGGCACTCTAATCCACCTATTGGGAAGGCTCCATTTTTGTGTCATTTATGTATGTGAATTATTCTTTGCTCCCCTTGGCTTTTTTATCACCCAGTGATTATCAGACTTACTCATCTAATATGAATCTTAAGAAATAGTGGCACATTCAAGGGTTGTAATGGGATTTCCAGAGTGAGATGCTCTGCAATCTTAAATGTGGGTGAACTAATTTAACTAATTGTATTCATGTGCATAAAAGAACTTAATTCTTCCCAATGTCATGAAGGGCAGTGCAAAAAATATAGTGCAGTCACATTGCATGAGCAGAAATATAATGACCACATTGTTGTAGAGGCTGCATCACTGAGCAGTAAGTCTGTGTCCTTATCACAGCTTAGCTGTTGACTCATCATATGGTGTTTTTTTCTAAAATAAACAGCTTGAATAAACAGTTCTCTTGTAATATATTAATCAGAAAAACATATTTCTGTTTGCTCTCAACAAAAGTGTGAAGAATAACAGCAGCAGTGAGTAAGATAGGGCAAAGTGATGGTGCTGGCCTGTAAACTGTGATATTGTGGTGTCTAGACACACAAACATCAGTTTGTTCAAGAAGACTGAGGTCAAAATGTAACCTAGAAAAGAGCTAAGGTACAATTTAAATATACTGCAGCGCTTTCAGTTAGGTATGCTTCATTCCAAATCACACCAGTTGGAGTACATTATTAAAAATGCTTGCAAGTTCGTGACACTGAAAGCCATGCACTGAAGGGAATCAGGAACAGGCATAAACAACATCCTAAAGAAAAAAATTAAGTTCTCCAGCCCTTCTGTCATTAGTTACACATGAGCAGTAGAATAGTAGAATAATAGAATAGAATAATATTGTTAGAGCTTGACCTTACCCTGTGAAGTCCCTTGAAATAATGTATATTGTGGTTTAGTGCTATACAACTAAAAATGAAATGAAAATCAAATTGAATGTAGTCACCGTAACCTGCACCTGCTCGATTCTGAAGAGAGTTCACACTGGTTGAACTCTTGTTGGAGTAATATGGCAGCAACTGTGTACACAGCTCTCTGCTTGCAGCAGCATATTGTGGCCTTATTCAGTTTTACAGTAGAACCTCATTGCATATTTTAATTATTGTATGTGGGGGAAAAGCCATTTCAGGCCAGTGTGAGTCACATGTCCTGTAATACTGACTGTGGCCACTACACCAAAATCATGGTGCTGCTTATTGGGTCTTGGAGGAAATGCAGATGTGAAAACAGACTTAAATACAAGTAAAGGAGTAAGTATGTCATCTTCTGCTGGTGCACTGGCAGCTCAGAACATGCAAGGCAAAGAGTAGAGGTTGAGATCATGCCTGAATGACGAATTGTTGGTTTACGTAATATATGGAGGAGATGATGTGTGATTTATGATGGCAGGAGTATGTCTACCACTTTCCCCTGATGGGAAAGTGGTCTCAGACTTGGTCTCAAGACAAGAACACAAGCTGCAGATCTTACACTGATATCCTTGTTTCAGTTGGTCAGTCCAGAAAGTAGACTTCGGGGTGTTCCTAGTGGCTACTTTCTTAATAAGGGATTGCTGTTGAGGAAATGGGCTAGGGTAGTGAATGGTGTGAAAGTGGACAGTGTTGTTCAGGTTCAGGAGAGCACAGGCTTCAGTTCTAACGAACTGGTATTTGGAAACACCGTCCAGGGTCCACTAGTGGTGTTCAATTAGGAACTTAAAAATGCTGAGCCCGCGTACAATGTGTTGAATATTGTGAGTGATCTTTGCCGTCAACTGCATATCACCTGTGCCACTGGTCATAAAAATCTTAGATGTAGCTTTGTGACTGCAACTACAAGACCCATCTATTTTAACCAGGGGATCAATGAATTTGTTGCCTATGATGGGTTCAGTGGTCCATATACAGTCAAAAGCCGTATGTCAGATAGGGACTACCTGGTATACACATCAGACCCTATTTGTTTTGGCCTGTTCCTGCTTCCTTTCTTTTTTAGGTTCTTCCTGATTGCCTGACTGGCTCTCCTCCTCCTCTCTCCTGAAAGGCCAATTTGGTTTTGTTTAGTTCTTTCCTTTTTTCTTGCATCCAACACTCACACTACATGCTGGTTTCATATTCTCTAGTTTGCTTATGTTGAGTTGGGTTATCCTAAATATCCTAAATTGTTTGTTCAAGTGGTTACCGTGTAGACCTGCCTTCTTTGTTATGCTCATAACAATCCATATTCAAGTCACACCACCAGCAGCCTAAGCATGATGATATATTTTATATATATATATATATATATATATATATATATATATATATATATATATATATATTGGGCTATTGGTCTGTTACTGTCACTATCACTGTCTATCATCCTCTTAAACTGAGATAGGGTTTTTTGGAAGAACTTGGTGAACTTTTATCAACAGTATTAGAATCATTTGATTTCGAGCATGATTGTCACTGGGTCCACTCATACAAAGGGACATACACTTGATCTTGTATTTTCCAAAGGGCTTGATATTACAACAACAGCTGTTCCAGATGTTGTGTGTGTACGACAGCACTTTATTTTTATATTCATAGTGCCCCCACCATTTGGCAACAGGAAATGTCATGTTTCTACAATTTGATGTACTCCTCATAGGGGGTTTACTACACCCACCTCAAACTTGGTCCGAAAATTCTTAGCTCCTTGATGATGCTTCAGTGTAAAAATTGTGAGTTTTGTTGAATGGTGTGGCTCTGGCAGAACAGCAAAATTAC
Source organism: Trachinotus anak (assembly GCF_046630095.1). Lineage (NCBI taxonomy): Eukaryota > Metazoa > Chordata > Actinopteri > Carangiformes > Carangidae > Trachinotus > Trachinotus anak. Next base: position 28,203,985 of record NW_027273883.1, read on the forward strand.
AAATTTACAGCAAATAAACACTGTTCATCTAGCTCCAAACTTCAAGTTTGGTTACAGTTCTATGCTGAAGAAACCTGCATGAAAATATGAAGTCATAGCTCCACCCACCGAAAACAGGAATTAATGCTTGAGTGGCTATCATTGTTTGATTTAAGCAAAAGTTTCATAGACTGGTTTACACTAGAAATACAGGAACAAAATGCATGTCGGCTGCATAAAGTGGCCTCCTACAACAGTGCAAGGGCCCACTTGATGCTTGCAGCTTTTATATATATATATATATATATATATATATATATATATATATATATATATATATATATAGATAGATAGATTATATTTTGTTTTTTAATGTAAAGCACAGCGAGTTTACTTTCAATGAAATCTGCTTTATAAATAAAATTGCCATTACAAGGTATTCTTTATTATGTAAAACATTGGTTAAAGAAAACTGTATTACCTATATATTGCTTATAATAAATGTAATTATAATATAGTCAGGAGAAATAATTAAATGTAGTTGTAGGAAGCAGTTTAGAGGGACAGAAATATTTCCTCTTTGGTAATTACAACTCAGCTCTACTAAATCAGTGGGCCATCAACAGCTGACTTCCCCTCACATAGTTCTACAGAATAAATTCAGTTTCTATCAAAGGCTATTTAAAGCAGCTCTTTGTAAGTTTTGCTATTGTTACGTTACCATTAGCATTAACACCTGCTTACTTACCAGTCTCGAAGAAACGTTGTGAGTTCAGGATGAAACTTTGTCCCTTAACTCACCAACAGCTGTCTCCAACAGTAGTAAGAACCCCCAAGGTTAACTTCTTTCTATCATGTCTTTTCTCCTACTGCAGTTAGGATGCTAACCAGCTAGCCAGCCCGTCTTGTCACTTTTTACAATAGCGACTCACTGTAGCCTCCAATCAGATGGTGGCTAAAGCTCTTGTCAAACCACAATCACCACCACCTACTCTCGGCAAGAAACCACGTTCAGCAGCAGAAAAAACTTTAACCTACTACAAAAAACTATTTCAAAGTGGTTCGGTGAATCCTAACCTCAGAGGGTTAATGAGATACACACAAAGAAAGCACAATATGAATTGGCTGTGGAACTGTTGACTCCACAACTGGAGCCACAAAACTAAAAGTAAGGTGAGTGCAAGTTTGGAACAAATACAAGAGCATATTGTTATTCCTTGAAAATGTCATAGTGACTGCAGAAGAAAGTTTGCAAGGGAAGAAAGCTGATGGTGAAATAGCTCTTAAAGGTTAGGTTATATTCAGCACAGGGGCATGGCTACCTTTTTACAAAGGTTAAACACTAACACGATTCCTACTGCAGCACAATGAAGGTCCTGTACACTGATGGTAAAATGGCCTTAAACAAATTAAACAACTGTTTAATTTTGATATTGGGATTCATCCCTTGTGTATGGTTTTGTTGTGTTGTTGTTTTTGTTTTCACTTTATTCACAGTACAGAAAACTATTTCAACTTCTCCACAATCAAATGTTTATTATGGTTGATAACCATTCCCTTCACAATGTAGTATTATTAGGGGACATTGCCACTCATGAAAACTAAAACTTAGATTATTTATCATTTCCCATTGTTGAAACATTGCACTGTACTGAAGACTGCATCAACAATAATAAAATAACAGCAATAGCAATATCTTGGTTTCGATACATTGATGGTCCCCACACACACCTAGCATAATTTCCACCATCTCTTAATTTGTATGAAGTACACACAAACAACAGTCACACTAGTAGCTGCGTGTGATGAGCAGGTTGCTTTAAACAAGTGTCCTATAGAATCTCTGTCATCATGGCTGAGGACACTGGGGTACTTCAGACACGAGAACCAGTGTCTTGCCTAACTCCTCTAGAAAGATTCTTTTCTTCTGGAGCTTTTCATCGTGCCAGTCTTACTCCAGTGCCATTCAGTTCACAAAAATACACTGGCCATCACAAATCTTCTTTGGCACCAGTCCCATGTAAGTAGCCAGTCTAAACTCACACCTCCCTTTGCGGTGTGTATGGGCAACTGTGTGTCCTAGAAATATAATTTCTATAGTTCCTTAAAATAAAATGCAGATGTACCATGATAGTGGTCATGCTAAAATCTGTACACCATTGTGCTGGCCATAATTGATAAGTTCTTTGTTTATATTTGATTACTGCTTGTTTGATGCTAGTTGTGCTTCCACATGATATTATAACAGAATACCATGGTATTGTTGGACCAAAGAAGGACAAAGATAGACACTGGCATGGTAATATGGTATCTGCAGAGACGGTACAGTACTATGGTAACCAGGGTCGTACTAGCATCATGGAAATTACCAAATTGCCATTTTTTTGTCTCTAGTACCAGAGAGGTTTTCCAGTTATGTTGTGGTGGTGTACAGAGTGCACGACGGTGACCACACTACGATTCACATTCTCACCCCTGTCTGTGGTTCAGACCAGTGATCAAGCTCTAGGGGTCTTGAGGGGGTTCCTGGGGGCAAAAACAAGAATAATTTTTTTCTATTATAATACATCAATACGTAACACATGACAGTATGTACTATTTTGGTTGTAGGTTTCAAACCATTTTTGTAATAAAACATAAAATGCAACTACACAACTACACAGGTATGCTGATTATTCTACCTGGAGAAATCCAAGACTGAATTAAATGTGATATTTCAAGAAAATCACGTGAGAGGTAACTGTGGGTCATTGCAGTTGTTTAGGCAGAACTGTGATGCATTTTTCCACTTATCTTATAGTACCTACAGCACTGTAAAGAAATTTAGATACTAAAGTGAGGATGGATTTAAAAAATAATGCCATTAATAACAGGAAAAAAGGAAAAATTCAAATCAAATTAATTTGGTTGGTGTGACCACTCTTTGCTTTTACAACAGCACCAATTCACATTTTCAGGCCTGGCACAGGTTTATTCTTTCAACACATGGATTAATATCTACGTAATGTTTTATTAAAACATGGAGGGCAGTGGGTTCAGGTGTATGGGATTAAGTCAAACTTGGAATACCTGCTAGGTCAACATTAACATAGAGTATGTAATTTTTTTTTTTTTTTTTTTAAAGATTTGTTTTTATTAACAGAATCTCTTACAGACTGTTTATGGTGCATAGCAAGCATCTACAGTTTGTTACAATGAGATAGATCGTATGTTACAGAGGGAACATACTGTACATAATCTTACAAATACACCACAAGGATGATTTCTAAACATAAGAAGAGATAACAAGAAAAGAAAAAATAATCATAATAAAAAATAAAATATGAAATCTAAACAACATAAAAATATCACATGAATATCCCAAATATCCCACCCCCACCCTCCTCCCTTGTATGGTTCTCAATTTCCTCACATTTACATACTTACACCGTCTATAGTTTATACATACACCCTTCTGTACACATTCATATATGTGGATCAGCGCACTACTCACAATAAATACATCACTGAGTAAATTTATAGAAGGTCACCATCGATCACTTTACATCTCTGACATCTAGAGGGAATGTTGCTGTCTATTTTATGTAACCTGTAGGGGGTGTAGTCAGTCCTATGAAATATATTAAATTGAATTTGTCTGCGTTTTGTGGAGATTAACACAGTCTGTGCTTGTTCCAATAGTTGGTGCCATTTCTCCTCTTCATAAGCACAGCATAAATCTGCTTCCCATTTTCCTTTTGTAGATGCTTTATCATAAACAGGTAACTTTCCATTAATGATACGATATATAGAAGATGTTATTCCTTTTGTTGAACTGTGTAGTTTGTTACATAAATGGGTTTCAAGAGGAGTTTCTTTTGGGATATCTGGAAATGTTTCTTTAGATTTCTCCTTAACCCAGTCTCTTATTTGTAGGAATTTGAAGAGACTATATTTAGGAAGATTGAATTTTTCATTTAGTTGTTGAAAGTAAGCAAATGTATCATTAATGTATAAATCAGCAACTGTTTGGATTTTCCTGTCCCTCCACCCCCGCAATACTAAGTCAGCGATGTGGTGTGAGAGACTGGGATTACCCCACAAAGGTGTCCTTCTAAGAAAAGAAATATCTGTATCCAGAAGTGAGTGAGATTCTTGCCAGGCAGCAAAAGTGTTCAGTATTATTGAATTGTTTGTGAGTGTGGATAAACTTTTTTTTGTACCTATAAATGGAACGTCCTTTAAAGGCATAGACTTCATCTCATGTTGTTCTATTGGGACCCATCTAACTTCACTGCTCTCTGCATGCAGCCAGATCCAAATTGATCGGTACTGAGAGGCAAGATAATAATTCCGAAAGTTTGGTAAGTTAAGTCCTCCCCTTGAATATGGAGCCTGCAGAGAAATGAGTTTGACCCTAGGGTTTTTCCTTTGCCATATGAAAGGAGTTATAATTTTGTTAAGCTCTTTGAAGAAACTCTTGGGAACATTTATAGCTAGACATTGAAATAGGTAAATAAACTTAGGCAAAATATTCATTTTGATGGTATTAATTCTGCCTATGAGAGACAATGGGAGATCCATCCATCTTTGAAGGTTAAGTTTGGTTTGTTCCAGTAATTTTATATAGTTCTGTTCAAATATATGCCCATCTGATTTGCCTATTTGTATACCCAAATATTTGAAACCATTGCACCATATCAATGGGTCGGTGAGAGCTCTAATATTGTTGTCCTGTATATTTAGTGGTAGAATCTCACTTTTAGTGTAATTTAATTTATATCCTGAGACTGCACTATATTCTTTGAGACAATCCCGTATAGGGGGTACTGATGTGTGTGGGTCAGTTATATATAACAGGAGATCATCTGCATAGAGAGAAAGTTTATGTTCACTTGTACCAAATTTGATTCTGGCTATGGAGGTGTTGGAGCGGATGGTGATGGCTAATGGTTCGATCGCAAGTGCGAAGAGCAGGGGGGAGCTTGGACAGCCTTACCTGCAGCCTCTGGATAAGGAGAAAGTGTTAGACAGGACGTCATTTGTTAAAATATTAGCTGTTAATAAATATTAAAAAGTGTTTTAATGTTTCAAGTGAATTTTTCTCCAAAGCCCATTGCCTCTAAAGTCCGAAAGAGAAAGCTTGGTTCAATCCTGTCAAATACTTTGTTTGCATCCATAGATATTATTAGCATAGGATCTAGATTTTTTGGAGCGGTGTTTAGTACATGGAGCAGTCGCCGCACGTTATCTGCTCCGTATCTGTTTTTAACAAAACCTGTTTGATCGGCGTGTATTATCTTTGGTGCAACATCTTCCAGCCTGAGAGCAATGAGTTTAGATAGTATTTTATAGTCTGCATTTAAGAGACTCAGGGGTCTATATGAGTCACATTTCTGTTTGTCCTTGCCCGGTTTTGGAAGTAGTGTGATTGTTGCGATTTCCAGTGAGTCTGATAATTTTTTATTTTCTAGAGCTTCTTTAATCATATTGGTAAGAGGGGGGTCAGTAATTTTTTTGAAAAGGCTTTATAATACTCAACAGGGAAGCCGTCTGGCCCAGGAGCCTTATTATTTTGTAAAGAGTTAATGGCTTGGAGTACCTCCATTTCAGATATATCTGCGTCAAGGAGTTCTCTATCCTCATCTTGTAATTTAGGAAGGGTTATTCCATCCATAAACCTTTTGGCTCCAATATTGTCAGCATCCTGCTTGGTTTTATATAAATTATCATAAAATTGTTTGAATTCTGCATTTATGGATGCTGAATCATCAAGGAGTCTGCCCTCTAAATCTAAAATCATGGAATTGGTCAACTGGTCTCTCAACGCAATTGAGGGCGGAACGTACGCCGCTGGTTACATGAGGGACTCCTGGGAGCAGTGGAGGGTCGTGTGCCTGGCGAGTCTTTCCGTTGAGGACATCGAAGATCTCTATATATTCGGAACTGTGATATCAGGCTTTCTGCTGATTGGATTAGGCATTGCCCTGGTGTATCTGAAAATTCGGAAGACGGTGACAGCAGTCCAAATCCCCACACTGCCCGACATAATTGATGGAGTGAGTAAAGCTGTAAGCACTCAGACTGTGATTGTGAACCGCAACTTGGGAACCACCTTGGAAGGAGCTGTCAACACCCTGTCTGTGGCAATAGACAGAGCTGTTAACGCTCAGACTGTGGTCATAAATCGCAATATGGGTCACATCTTGGAGAAGCTTTCAGCTTTGCAAAGGAGAATGGATGGAGATGACCAGAATGGACTAACAGAGTAAGCTGTGTCTATTGAAATACGACTGCTCGCCCTAACCCAAACAATCATAATCTAATCTGCGTTCCAGCCCCCGCAGCACCAGCCTTGGCCAAGGCCGGTGCTGGAACAACTCCCCCACGAGATCGCTGCAGTGAGACGCTTCTACTCCTACCCCTCCCTCCTTTCCTCCACGGACACCTGTTGATTGTTGACTCCGTCCGGGACCCGATCAAGGATGTCTCCATGGCAACTTGCTGTGTTATCGCGATGACACCCTGCGAACTGAGGCACTGATTGTGAACTAGACGAAGCGTCTCTCCAGGCCTATGCACACACACACACATTCACGGCACTCCTCACATGTACATATGCAACTCACCCCAACCCCCAAACCCCATCCCACGCCTTCGCCGCTTCTTCCCATCCAGTGCAGCGGGCGGGGTCCGATGGCGGCGCCTCAATGGCAGCGGCTAAGGCTGGCTGCCTGTCTGTACTGGAACCACCTCCTCCCCCCCTCCCCCCTCCCCTGGAGCAAGTTGTTTGCGTCGATATGTTGTAAAATGTGCTTATATATGCTTATGTTGCCGAGGTTTTTTTTTTTTTTTTTTTTTTTATCAAATCCACACTGTACCCCCCCCCCCCCGGAGTATAGTTTGGGTTTATTTCTTTTTTTTTTCTCCTCTCCTCTCCACATGTTTCTCCCCCCCCCCCCCCCCTCTTTTTTGCTACAGTCATCCTGTTATGTTATGTGTTGACGGGGTGATTGTTGTAATTTCGCTGCAATTGTACTTGTACTGTTACAGTGACAATAAATCCAATCCAATAATATTGAGTGTATGAATTTTTCCGATGTTTCCTTTCTAATTTGCCAAGCCAAGAGCTTACTTGTTTTGTTCCCAAATTCATAATAGTAATACCTAGTTCTGGCCATTGCTGCTTCCTCTTTATTGGTGCACAGATTGTTATACTGCAACCTTGTTATTGTTAATGCATTAAGATGTTCTTCCTTTTTAGTAGCGATGTAGTCCTGTTCCAGCTTTTTCATATCACTTTTGTCAGGTCCCACAGAGTGGCAGGCAAGAACCCAATAGCACGACACAGAAACAGTTCAGGTGAAAGAACAATGTTTAATAACAAGCCGAGGTCAAACCAGGTAGTCAATCCAAGTAGCAAACAAATCCAGTAGGAGCAGGCAAAAGGGAAGGTCCAAAGTCCAAAAAGGCAGGTCAAGACACGAACAGGCAGGATCAGGATCAGGATCAGGATCAGGATCAGGATCAGGATCAGGATCAGGATCACAGGATGGTGGAGAGCTAGATAAACACACTAGACAATCTGGCAAAGAACTGAGGGAAATGGACCGGTACATATACTAAGGGCTGATTAGCTGATGAGGAGCAGGTGGGTGAGGGGGCGGGGCAGGCCAGGTGAATGAAATCAGCAGGTAATGCCGAGCAGGAGGGAGTGGCAGAGTCTGAAATCACATGAGAGTTAGTGTGGCAAAACAGGAAACAGACAAATGAAAAACTAAAGCCTGGCTGAAGTTGTGACAACTTTCCAATTTAGTTAGTGTCTCTTTAATTTTTTTTTTACCTTATGAGCACTATAAGATAAGACCTGACCTCTCATATAGGCTTTAAGAGCCTCCCAAATATTGGCATGTGACGAGGAGTTTGAATTGGCATCAATAAATATTTCAATATGTGTGGTCACATATGAGATAAATTCAGGGTCTTTTAACATGTAATTTTTAAATCTCCACCTACGGGTTGTGGGCTGTGGAGTGTTAATTACTCAGGAGAGTTTGATAGGATTATGATCCGGGAAGGTAGCTGCTAAATAGGAGCATTCTATCACCATGGACATCATATTTTGTGGCACTAAAAACATGTAAATTCTAGAATGTGACTTATGTGCTGGTGAAAAGAAAGAAAAATCTCTCTGATTCGGATAGAGGTTTCGCCATACAGCTATGCCTATATCTTTCAAACCTTGGTTTAGTGCTGTTGCTGCTTTTGATTATGAAGTTGTTTTGGGTGAAGATCGATCCAAAAAAGGGTTTAGGACCAAATTAAAGTCTCCACTCACAATACATTGACCCCCAATTGTAGCCAGCTTCATAATCAGATTGTTAAAAAACACCGGGTCGTTGTAATTAGGGCCATATATATTCACCAAGGCTATCTTGTTCCTATTTATTTCACAATCTACAAGCAAAAATCTACCGTTTTTATCCTTTTCAACTGAATTTAATTTAAAGTTCAGGTGTTTGTTAATGAGCAGGGTGACACCTCTTGCTTTTGAGGAATAGGAGGAGTAGAAAACATTACCCACCCTGTCTCTGCGCAGTTTCAAGTGTTCTGTGTCAGTGAGGTGGCTTTCTTGAATAAAGGCAATATCTATTTTCTGCCTCTTTAAATATGTCAACATTTTTTTCCTCCTAATTGGTGAGTTGACCCCTTTAATATTCCATGATATACATGTTAATTGACCCATAGTGTAAGTAGTACTTCATATAGATGTCTCGGCAGAACAAGTGTCATGGTAATTAGCTTTAAGGATGCCTGGTTGTATTCCTGCCCTGAGTTTGGAGGTGGTAGAACAATGAAGATGAGTATAGTTATAAGAATCAACCTGGACCAAAGAGTATTCTGGACATATGTGTAAGTAGAAGTTCGAGTTGTAGTGAGAAACCATACATAACCCCAAAACATTAACGTAAAAACCTGCCTAGTAAAACCCCTGTACAAAAACCACATTAGGTAGGTAACTCTCTTACACAACAGTGGTGGCTCCAGCAACTGCTGAAAGTTCAAACTGGGCACTCATAACATTTTGTATATGGCAAAGTTTTGAACTTTAAGGCGTTATTGATAACACAGATTTGTATAAAGGTTAAAGAGGTTAGTTAAGTAGAATGTGACCCCCTTCTAGCACTGGGATGTAAAATATGACACATCATGTTCGTATGCCTGCATGCAGAGTCTGTAGTGTTATAAATCTGTACATAGTCATAATAGAACAATGCACAATGTGCTTCGGCTGGAGTGGAGAAAAACTTGACGGATCCCCAGTGTTTAATGTGAAGCTGGGCTGGGTAAATCAGTGCGTATTCCACCCCCTTCTCTCGCAGCCTCCGCTTCACGTCAAGGAACTCGTCTCTCCTACGCTGCAGGTCTGCGCTGTAATCCGGGTAGAATGATATCTTTTTATTCTCGTATGTCATCTCTTCTTTACTTCTGGCCAGCCGAAGGACTTTCTCTTTGTCTCTGAAGTTCAGGAACTTGGCGATGAGGGGCCGCGGTCTGTCCCGGTTCTTCCCGATGCGGTGCACTCTTTCCAGAGTGACGGGTGATGTGAAGTTGTTGTTACCCAGAATTTGTGGTATAAACTCTTCCAAAAATCCTACAGCATCACGACCTTCTGCCTTTTCCAGCACGTTCAGTATCCGGATGTTAGGTCTCCTGCTGCGGTTTTCTAGGTCGTCAGTTTTGTCTTTGAGGTGCGTTATCAGTTTCTCCATTTCGCCGACACGGTCCTGTGCATCTTTGATGTAGTCTTCATTTGTGCTCGCTCCTGGTCCGACAGTGTGGAGAGTGAGGATTCGATTTTCGTTAATGTTGTTTGTATGCCGGCTATTTTTTTGTCGATATGTTTTGTGAGATCCGCTTTAGTTTCTTGAATAGCATCGAGAAGCTGGCTGAAGGATATTTCTTCCTTTTTCCCGTCCGCCATGTTTCTTGTGGTTGCCTCGTGCAAGTGTCATGAAGTTTGAGTGGTATTTCTTAAATTGTAGCTTGCCATGCAAAAAAAGTTATTCGCCTCTTGCATAAAATGCAAAGTTATGAGAGGTTAAATCAGGATAAAGGCAGAAACTAGCGCCTACCACCGAGAGCTCACGAATACACGTCTGCACTCCTCAGCTGCATCCGGAAGTCCGAGTATGTAATTTTTGATTTCTTTCTGTTTTGTTGAGAACCACAGATTTATGAAAAGAAAAGAAATCTAAAGGATAAAAATATGACCTTTAAAGGAATTACTTCTTTTACTCCTGGACCAAACTGTTTACACAGCTTTCTGCTGGATATGAAAACCATAATGTTGGTGCCCATATGGAAAAAATGAGCCGCCAGATGGAGAAGATGAAATAAATAAATTCCCTGTGGAAGAGAGAACCACAGGAGATAATAGATCTGAAGTTCTTAGAGTAAAAACATAGAGCCCGTCAGTGAAGCCTTAAACCAGTGAGCCGAAGATCTGTCGTCACAGAGGTGGGCCCCAGTCAGTGGATCTGCAGAGGATCTGCAGCGACTGACTCAGAAAACTGCTCCTTTTAATAGGTTTTAATATCATGTGACATGGTGACGTTCTGCACGCCGATGAAAGTCACACAACATTTCTAACCAACATGCATTGTTGCACAACGTATCACTTTGGGTCAGAGCCGTATATACAAAACACCTAATATGTTTGTGTGTGAGACAGCAGGAGAGAGAGAGAGTGACATCTGACTGGTGTTTGAGTGCAACATTTTCACAGTATATTGTCAGGGATATAAGTCAGTACATAAATAGTACGTTATGAGCCGCCTAAGGGTCCTTTGCCTGACCTTTGCGTTGGCCACCTCTTGACCTTGGGCCTTACCCTTTGAACCTCTCTGATGACTGGCCTGCTTGGCAGTGAGGTTGCATCAAAGCATGTTGGAGAACTAAAGTTCCTCTGTGGACTCAGGCTGTCTCACTGTCTCCTGTCTGTTAAAGTGATAGTTGGAGTTATTTGATCATTTGTATAGCATGTGATTTCACTTGCTGTATTTCCCATGATTTTATGTCTATTTATGGATTTGTTGGCTCAAGGGCTCCCTCCCCTGCAGGCAGTAGATATATGCCCCTGGAAGCTATGAGGCATTGCCAGTTAGTGAAAGATGAGCCGAGGTGAGTTGCTTGAACATACATGTGCACTGTGAATTGTAGGAATGTTCATGAGAAGTTATGAGTGAGGCGCTGGACTTTGTATGTGCTGAAATGTTCACATAACGGCATATCGCACGCTAAGCTAGCCTCTGTGCTAAAATAACTTGCTGTTCTTCTGTAGTGTGCTGTGTGCGAGCTGCCTGTAAGCAGCCAATTCTATGACTGACCAGTACACATTCTGTTCCTGTCCAGACAATAAACCGTGGCACACAAACACAGCAAGCCTCACGCTCCTCAATCTCCACACACACAGACACACACAACGCAGAGTCGAGGGGCTGCCTGAAAACGCCAGTTACAGTGAAGTGCAGCTGAGCGCAGTTACACCAGACGCATTAATTTACAGTATTTCCTTAGTGTATTGATTGAAAACATAATCCATAACATAATTATGTCTCCTTCAAAACTTACTTGCTATCGCAAATTAGTTAAAAATGGATGTAATTTCTCAGAGATAAGGTTGGTATGGCTCAGGAAAGGTGATGTGAAATGTTGTATAAATTCTGCATATGATATCAACACACATCTTCAATGCAACTATTCACATCCAATCTTTCTTCAAACAGTCCTGGTTATTTTGAAAAGTAAAGTATGTGGAATACATCTATGTTTGGAGCTAATGAGAGAGTTTGAGAGGCAGATTTCATCTGCTGCAACAAGCAGGTGAACCATAAAGATCAGATGCCTTTTCTGAGGCTTTCAGGTCAATTTGTTTTATAGGTTTTGTTTAATTTTTTTTTTTTTTTTTTGGAGTCTCATTATAGAGACATTAGCATTATTATGCAATATATTAGACAATATATAACAACCCACCCACCCCCAGAAAAAAAAAGTCATACAATGAAGGACATAAACTGCCATTGCAATACATTTTCAAAACATGCCTCCACCCCCCTCTGGATTCTACCACTATCTTGATTCTTTAAGTATTTTATCATGAGTTCTCCTCCCACAGAAGCTCTATTATACAGTATCTTCATACTCCATAAAATCATTAAATAACTTCCAGATTTCCACATATGCATCCCATTTGTTTTCCAAGGAATATGTTATTCTCTCCATGGACATACATTGCACCATATTCTGGATCCAAGCACAAACTGTAGGTACAACAATTTTCTTCCACTTCCAAACCTCAAGAATCTTATATTCTTTGGTTCTCAAAGTGAGAATGGTTGGATACAGGTGTAGCAGTACCAGCTTGGAGTTGGGTGGAATTTTTGCACCTTTTGTTAAAAATTAGAAACAAACGCCACAGACGGCTTAAAAATATTGACACTGTAAAAGTAACAGAGAGCACTGATTATAATCAGCAGTCAGTGCAAAATCCTGTTCAGCTTCACTGACGTATGGATTACGTGTCATCTGAATGATCTAAGATTGTTCTCAGACTGATCAGCTTGTATTTGTTGATTTCTGTATTTGAGCTGTTTTTTACCAGCTTTGTTCTTTCTGATGTTTGCACAGTTGACTGTGAGGAAAACTGCAGCTTATGATTTGGTTAAATGTGTTGCTGCTTACATTCTACAAAGTCTATTTAAATTGAATGAAGCTGTCATTAAAAGTAATTACAGAAATTACTGATGAAAAGCCTGATGTGTCGAAGTTGTGATTAACTGCTCAGCCTTTGTCTGGAGAATTTTTCAGTAGAGAGCATCCAGCTAAATCCAACAAGCTCGTTTTTAGAAAACTGAGGGGTCATGTCAGTCATCGGGAAAACAAATCCCAGTGTTACAAGGTCTGACCCATATTTAGAGAGAGACAGATGGGTTTTATCCCCTCCTCTATTCTTTGATGGTGAGGAGTAAATAGAGCAGCTTTTAAGTTGGCAACAGGGGAATGAAAAAAACTCATGGTGGGTCAGCTTGTCAGAGGTAACCTATTGGGATTTCAGATGTGCTGCAGCAAGTGAACCCCCCCAACACCCACACCCCCTGAGGAGAAAAGATGATCATTGAGAAACTCACAGGGCTTTCAGCGTAGTGTCTAGAAACACACTGAAGTGCTGTGGTGACGCTCCAGGTGGGCCGCAGGAAGGGACGGAGGTAAGAGCAAAAACAAACCAGCAGAACCAAGTCAGGAGGGAAAGGGGAAAAAAAAAAAAAAATAAAATAAAATATATATATATATATATATATATATATATATATATATATATGTTGGGGCACAGGTAGGAGCAATTTGGTTATTGGCTTATAATATTAATGATTATCAGTGATAATCACCAATACATGTATAGATGTTTACTACAAGTAGTAACCTCGGGGCACCACCCTGTCACCAGGGACCAATGACCAAATTGATGGCCCAAAATACAGTCTCAGAAGGTTGGTTGAAGAATAAATTTGAGCACTGACTGTCGTGAATCCAGCTGTTATCACAAATATAATCAAAATAATCACAGACAACGACAAGTTAAATTATAACAGGATTTATTAATAAGAGTAATAATTATTCAAAATAACATTACTTAATATTAAACCGATTATAATTCAACTATAACTAAAACAAACATTGGTTACTAACTAGATAATTACAGGCAAAACACATATGTAACAACTGTGTGTGTGTGAGTGAGAGAGAGAGAGAGAGAGAGAGAGGATGGTGACGAAGTCACGTGAGTGACGTGTCAGTAGGAACCAAGATGGCAGCAGTGTGAGGTACTCGCTAGAGCCAAGATGGCGGCTGGCCGCAGAGTGCGAATGGCGTGAACAACGAGAACAAAGGGAGGGGCCCTTGAGCTTTACGTGTATGACACAAACACACTATAGGGCAGCCTGAATGTGAGAGTGATGTATATGAGGTGCGTGATAGGGAGAAAAGAGGGAGAATAAAGGTGAAGAGAGGAAAGTCCACAAGAGATCGTCACCACAGTTAATAATCACCACAATATCACTACACAATAACAGAGCCAGAGAACCGGCGTTCGTCTGGTCAGATATTGGTCCTTTAACTAGTGATATTTGGCTTATTAAGCTGATCACAGTGAACGATCTAAACAACAGGATATGCAGCACTTATAAGTCAATAGCACAATAAAACACGCTACACTAATTGTGTCTCTGCCCAGACATTAGCCTCTTACTGTGAGTTGCTCCGATCCTTCGGAGCTAAACAAGAAAGTCCGTTCTGGTTCTCCACAGCTCGGTCCTTGGCTGGGAACTCAGCGGGTCATGTCCCGCTCTCCTGGTGATGACAGTGATGAGTTCCTCGGCAGCAGCGGGAAGATCACAGATGAGGGACGGTGAACTTTCTTTGTCCTTAACAAAGTCAGCGCTCGTCTTCATGGAACGTGAAATCAGCTGATTGCACAGCGTGATCTGATCAGATCTGAAAAAGGAAACAAACAAAGCAGTCTGTGCGCTCGGGCCGCGAGTTGAAGACTGTGACCTGGGCTTTAAGAAGTTGTGGAAAAGGTCCAATGTTGCAGATTGCTCCCTTTCAGCAGCCGAGTCGCAGAGAGAGCTGGAGTAGCTCTCTACTGTAACTGGTGCATGGGAATTAAGCGCAGGAGGAAGGTCACAGCGCCACTTTTATCACCTGATTGACGTCACCGAGGATCCCTGCTGGGAATGCCTGGCCTCGGCCAATGCCGGTGCTGAGTTTCCCTTCAAACTCTAATTCACACATAGGTGTGAATTGTGGGGGTGGTTTTGGCTCCATTGCTTGGAGGGAAATGTAGTCCTCTCCTTTGTTCCCTTCAGGATGCATGGCTTGAGACTCAGGCTTTTGAGGGACATGTAGGCCTCTCCATTGTTCTTTTCAGAACCCATGGCTTGAGATCCCAACATATATATATATATATATATATATATATATATATATATATATATATATGAGGTCTCTCTGTAATAAAATTTATACAATGCTGTTACACGCCGTGTGCAGATTTTATTTGTGCAGGGAGAGGGGGATGTGTCTTTTTATTGTTTGTTACATTGATTCAGGTGTATCTGCGTACTTTATCAGACTGCTCAGAACTCTTGTGGCATTTTACAGAAACCTGATTTGCTGACCATAATTGTCTCATTTGCATTCATTTACAGCCTATAAAAATAAGCAGTTTGAATCCATTGCAATTTGCTTCTCTCTGCTCATCTTGTGCAGGATGGGCAGCAAACCTTCACCCAATCAGAATGTAAATTAGCATCTTCAGCAGCATTTATCAAAATTTTGGAAGCATAAAAAGGATATATTTGCCAGGGGATTTGTCTGAAACAATCAAAAAGTAATTTACTGCATATATGCTGACCATATATATGTTTTTGTTTAATGTTTTCGAATAGCTAGAAATTCTCCTATCTATAATTGTAATACTTAAGGATGAATTTGAAGTGCCAAATCCCTATCTTTGTGTAATTACTTGAAGAGATGAAGCCTTAATTCACATCTATTTTCATTCAAGGGACTGTCCTTCAATTCACTTTTTCAATACCTCCATTTCTCCATCATCTACAGCATTGCACTTGTGCTGTTTTAATCAGGACTGAGGCCCTAAACAGTCAGGGATTACAGGGGGGGTTGGTGGCCCATCAGCTCTGCAACTTGTGAGCACTTGTTTTAATAGAAAAAATATATATATAACAGTTGCTATACTACAACACGTAGATATTTGAGAGGACACAGAGGATGGTAGCTAAGTTCTGCTGCAGCCTGTGACTGTGCAGAATATTGCTGGGATGATTTATTTATAATTTATGGGAGTGAGTCACTCCCGTTTGTCCAGTGTGACCTTTAGCTGAACAGGTTTGGAGTTGCCAGGATACATTTTCTACTGCAGACACAAAGAGAGAATGACACGAAATTAAATGATTAGAAGTCATCACTTTCTGCTTCCCATGCATGTGGGTGCAAGGCAACTGCTGGTTTCATTCAGTGTCCCCAGTTGGTTCACTGTCTAACACTTCAGACC
This sequence comes from Trachinotus anak, assembly GCF_046630095.1. Classification (NCBI taxonomy): domain Eukaryota; kingdom Metazoa; phylum Chordata; class Actinopteri; order Carangiformes; family Carangidae; genus Trachinotus; species Trachinotus anak. The sequence goes on from NW_027273883.1 coordinate 28,220,078, forward strand.
AGAAGAAACTGTTGAAGGTGGTGGTCAGGCAGTTGGGCTGATCGTTTTCATGTCCTGGAAGTGATTTGCATTCATATTTGTTTCGTTACAAGGCCCCTATTGGAAAACTGCCTTCATATATTACCATGTTAATTTCATCCACTGCACCACATTACACCAGGACGAATAACTGGCTTATGGGGCTTTCAGACAGGACGCGAAATGTACTGTGCTCAAAGTTTGTGTCAGTGCACTGTTCTGGGGAGTTGTGGAAGACAGAGCAAGACTAGATGGAGTTTTCCAAACTTCTCCAACAACAGAACAGATGAGACATTCAGTGACAGTCAAGTGGCACCTGCTGGTGGAACACGAGCGGGAAACCACTAGAGATCAGCATATGCTGCTGAGGGAAGCCATAAGCCACTCCACCATTAGCCACACTCGATCTCAATGTCTCTCTGTGTGTTTGTTGTGGGTGTCACGTGACCACTGGAGTGTAACTTGATTGGTTGGATGCTGGTTCAATTGCTTATCTTTGGTATCCTGAATATTAAATCTTAATTTTTAACTCAGATTTTGGGGTCTAAATTTGGCCTGTCAAATTTCAGCAACTTGAATGAATTGCAGTATATTCCTTTATAGTTCAAAGTTATTTGATGTGGAGTTGTGTGAGGTACTTATCTACAGTCAGTGTATTACCTGGAGTATATTGAGATCAGCTGCTGGTTTAGAGAAGCAGCAGGAGCGCCAGCACAGAAGCTGAGAGATGTGCTGCTGTGGACAGCGCAATCTTTTTTAGCCTCATTAGAAAATTGCGTACAGAAAAAAGCTAATATAAATTGTGATGTTCACCACTTTTTGTGGTCGTGCATAGGACTGTGGTAGTTCAATCCTTCACAATCTGTAGTTCCAAAGGAAAGGGCTTTTTTTGACAGAAAGATATAGTGGTGAAAATATTCTAAATAAAGCATACCTCACACAACCCCCACATCAAATCACCTGAACTATCACTTTAAAAGGTAGCAGTAACAAGTGGGGCAGCCCCTTTTACAGCTCAGCACATAGGTTTCGTGCATAGCAGGCAAGAGAGAGAGAGAGAGAGAGAGAGAGAGAGAGTGAGGTGAGGCTGGTGATAGGAGCATAGCTAGCAGTATAGCTTTTAACAATGCAATGTAGCCCAAATTCTGCTGCCCCCTAATGACCAAACCAATAAGTTACAGTTGAATTATCTTTCCTTTTACAGTGAAAATGCCAAACCTTAAATGCGCTGTATCTGCCTTGCTATGCCAAGATATTGTAGAAATAAATAATTTATAAAACGGTAGCACTTAACATTGAAAGCTGTCATGCCAATGATAATTATTTTTCTATTATTTCTATTATTACCATTACATTGCAGTTCTGTCTGGTGATAAGGTTGATTATTTCCCATTATTAGTAATTATATTTGAATCAATAAACTATAATAGGTATTAAAGTTGACCTGAGAGTGTCCAAAATAGAAAAGACTTGCTCTCTGGGGAGAATTACTGGACTCAGTTATTTTTGTTACATTATGCCTATTAAATTCTGATATGTAAAGAGAAACGTTTTGCACATGAGGAAAGGTCACTGAAATCATTACAAATAATCCTATGTGGATGAGTAAAGTATGTCTACAGCAAATTTCATGGACATCTGGTGAGTAGTTAATGTCATATTTGACTCTGGACCAAAGCAGACTGATAGGCATCTGTGTGCTGATGTCTTCCGGCCCCCTGTCAGCATTCAAACTGCTGCTTTCATCACACTTCATCTTACACCCTCATGTGCACTGCTTCACCTCATGTTGGGCTTTTCCAGTTGCTATTTGATTGTGGCAATCTTAATTGATTTTGAATTATCCATGGCCATCCCTCTTTCCCCATCTTCTTCAGTCACTGACCTCTTGTCAGACCCTCAGCTGAAGAACAACCTGTCTTCCAACTGCCTCATTTTTTCAATTCTCCTTAATGAAAATGACTATTCTGGACAATAGGGGGAAATTACATTTGAGCAATGGATGGCTGGCTCTTTAGCCCTGCCCCTCCTCCCCTGATGCCACTACACCCTCCCAACACTGCCCTCCACAAAACCTCCAATGGAACATCTGTAAAGATGGATTTAGCTTCAGTGATAATTTTCCTAATTAAACCACACAATATTTAATTAAGAGCCAGTGTAGTATAATTACAGAGATTTTTTTTCTTTTCCTCCTCATCTCTCTCTCTCTCTCCCCCCCAGCCTTGCTGACCAGAAAAGACTCACCTGCTATAACAGTGGAATATCTTTGCACTGATTGTTGACCTAATGTCTTCACAGCTCAGTTTTGGTACAGAGTGCTGCCATTTGTTCTTTCCTCCTCTGATCTCTATTATGGAAGCATTTATATGCAAATACAAACAAATCAAATACAGAAATAAGGTTAAATAAAATATGCATTATTTATATTTGGATTTTAGCCGTGTATTTTATGTATACATTTATTCAGAGTTATTGTTTAAAACATTTAAAATAGAAATTAAAATTAAAATTTTGGCAGGACAAATCAGACGTTTTCTTTCTAAGAAGAAGATGCATCATCAATGCCAAATGAAAAACAATCCCCTGTCCAATCAGAGCTTGGCGATGGGACTATTGGTGAGGCTTACTGGCAGTGACATGAGCTGATGGCAAATGTGATAGCCTTTCACATTAAACGTTACCTGTGAGATGCTACTATTGACAGTATATTCAGTTATATATGTCACAACAATCTATGATGACAGTAAAAGGGGAAATCATTTCAGAAAAAAAAAAAATCAGGAAAGCCAAAGCAATGAGCTAAGACAGGATAAATGGCTCTGAAAATTCTGAGGGAGAGCTGCAGAATTTGGTGCTCATAGTAATTTGATACATTTTTAATATAAAAATTAATCAGAATCGGAATCAGAATCAGAATCGCCTTTATTGTCATTATACATAGTACAACGAAATTTGAGCGCTGCTCCCTTGGTGCAAACAATGGTAATTAAATAAAATAAATAGGAACTTAAAGAGAACACAAAATTAAAATAAAGGAGGTATAAAAGGGCAAGTGATATGTACAGCTATTTACACGTGGTATGAATGAAAGCCCGATTATTGCACTTTAGGCCCAGTTTATTGCACGCAGTCAGTCTTTTGACCTCATCTCTGTAGTTGGACTCATCCCCCCCTGAGATGAGTCCGACCACGGTTGTGTCGTCCGCAAACTTTATGAGGGTATTTGAGAGATGTGTCGGGGAGCAGTCGGATGTGTAGAGTGTGAACAGTAAGGGGCTCAGAACACATCCTTGTGGAGAGCCGGTGTTGAGTGTGATGATGCTGGACAGGTGGGGGCCAAGTTTGACAGTCTGTAAGCGGTTTGTCAGGAAGTCCTTAATCCAGAAGCAGATGGGGGTGGAGAGGCCCAGGTGGGACAGTTTCTGGATCAGGATCTCCGGGATGATATGGTTGAAAGCCGAACTGAAGTCCAGGAAGAGCATGCAGATAATGCAGCATTTTGGATAACTGCTTATAGTCAAAGAAAAGTCACAATAATATAATTCATTAATAATCCTACTTGATGTAGCTTTTTCAAAACAAGAATAGAATTTGGGTGATACCATATTGATTTCAGTGCTTTTTTTATCAACTGCAAAACCATACGAATGCTCAGCACTTAGGTTTGGTGTCCGTCTTTACCTACAGCTCTCGATCTCCTCAATCTCAAACAGACTCTGTGTTGGCACATTTAGCCAAAACGGGTTCAGGAGGTGTTCATGTGACAGGCGTGACACTCGCAGCTGCTCCCACACATACATCGCTCTTGTGCAGAAAGAAGTAGTTGCTCCAGCACCACATGGAGATATGAAGTTAATTAAACTGCCAATCCCAGAGAGGGCCTTGACAGCCAGAGAAGACCTGTGCCTGGATTAGAACAGAGGAACAGTGGGGTGGTGGAAGGGGTGAAGCAATCTGCAGTGTCATTAATTCTATTCAGAAACCATATATATACAGACAGTATTGCATGTTGTTCGGGTTTCTTTGGGTGAATAACAGGTAGTGTTTTATGTAATAGAATCAGTTAAAACGAGAGGACGTAAGAGAAAAGGCCTTTCACAGTGGATAAGATGGAGATGTGCAATAGTCATCCATCAGCCTGGCAGCACAGGTGTAAAGAAGTGGGAGCTCTGTTTCCTGTACATCCCGGCTCTATATCCTGTCTGAAGCCTGTTAAACCTCCACTTTGCTTTACTTTCATTACCCTTTTCATTTGCACATAATAGTCATCCCTTCGATCAGCTGTGAACAACTGCAGCAGTCAGACTGATAAGAAATAATGCTTTCTCTTTGACCTTTGACCCCATGGGAGCTGTGGGAGTTAGCCTGGGGGGAAATCAATGCTGATAAAAGAAAATGATGAGTGAAACCCTGCAAACAAATAACACCAGTCTATCAAAATGTCACTACAGAACCAGACTGCTTTCGCTGCACATATTGACAAATGCAGCTGGTCATGTGTGGACAAAATCGTGATAGAGCAGTGCTGGTATCAGCCGGGGAAATGTTCTCCAGTGGCTCGTTCAGTAAAAATGTTTTTTCCAAAGGCCCCCTCTCAGCGGGGCACACTGAATGAGACGAGGAGAAAAATATGCAAGAGCACCAGGCAACAGGGAATATCCATTTTCCCACCCAAATGTGATCTGCTTTTGTTCAAATGAAATCAGTGTGATCGCTCTATTTCTCAACATAAATGAATGATTTCTTGCTGTGTTGGAAGCACAGAGGCTTCTCCAGCTTCAGTCTGTCACCGCTCTGTGTTTTCTGTTGCTAACATGATAAAAACACAATTCTGCTCTGAATGTCTTTGCCTTTTATCAACAAAAGAGACATGGATGAAATTCCCCCAAGGGCCATGGATACAGAGACCAGAGATAGGAAACTACTCGCCATTATTCTGTCTTTGCTGAATCCCTTTTCACTCAGGGTCAATATTTACTCTTCTAAAGCTGTAGAACTCTCCTTTCACTTGAGGCACAAAATTTTGTACAGACATGTATGGTTCCCATTGGATGTATTCTAATGACTTTGGTGCTCTCCTGACTTTTCCTGTAGCACTACTGTAAGGTTTACATTTTTGTTTTTTTAATGAAATATGTCAACGACTATTGGATGCATTGTTGTTAAGTTTGGTGCACACATTCATTGCTTCAATAAGTTTCATCTAGTGCTACTGTTGAGTCAACTTGTTAACTCATCAAATATGTGTAATGTGTAAAACAGATGCAAGAGAATGGAGGGAGCATCGTCATTTTTTATTTTCTCAATCTTTCGTAAATTGTTGTCAGAGCCTCGCAGTTTTATGGAAGTTTTTTTTTTTTTGCACATGTAAAGGGCCCAATGACATCTTTAACCTGTAGGTCACAATCAATCCTCCAACTTGAACCTGAACAACCACACAAGTCTATTACATTATATTAAAGACGTGGACTATACCTATACCGGTGTTCCTACCTTTGTTGCCATGGTTACTATAATATAAGTCATGGTATGGTTAGGTTTAGGCAATAAAATCATGATGTTTTCCGAAAATACTTTAGGAAAACATCATGATTTGGGTGAAAATAAGTACCTCCTCAACATTAGACAATCTTTGTTGTTATGGTTACAATAATAACAACAAACCGCTCTCCTGGGTCATATTCCTGTGTTTTGTTGACACATCCATCCACCCCAACCTCCTCCTGAAGTGGGCTTTGTCGCTCTATAAACTACGTCACCGCACTTTTCCCTTTGCTCCTGTCATAATTAATACAGTCAATAGATGTCGCCTATACAAAACGTAACTATGGGTCATAACAAAAACAACCCATGGGCTTGTTTTTTGCAGGACAGTGTCATGATGGTTGTGCTTACCATGCCTACTTCACCTGAGGTCCCCACGCCATATACTGCACTACAAATGGGGTTTATATCATGAATATTTTTGCTTCAATAAAATATTTTCCGACACTGCCAGTATTGTCTTTATGTAAATGTAATTCATGGTGCTGTGCTCTAACCCACACTAGGGTTAATTTATTCAGCTATGAAGAAGTGGCAAGAAATATAATATTGATTTTCATGTGTTGGAGTTGAGTTTATTTAACAGTTTTAAACTGTAGGTTCTGGCCTGTTAGCATTCTCTAAAAGCCCATCTCATACAGAAGATAACCTGGAGCGCATTTCCATGACCATACACTGTCACACTGCTAATAATCATTTTTAAAACTCAACATCAAACTGTGTATCCCTGAACCACTTATGAATAACAAAGCATACAGTCGCTTTGTAAAGTAAACCCATAACACAGGGCGAGAAGAGCAACTTAGTCCCTGTAGCAATATGCTAATCATCTCCCACTACTGTAACCTTCTCCCCCTCATCCTCCACCACATCCCTCCTTCTGTCTCACTCCTCATCTCATGCTGCATTCCTTTCCTGAGTCAGATGTTTTGGAAATTTCTGACTGGGAATTCGGTAAAGCCTTGGAAATTTCCAGTTCAAATAGAACAAACCATCTCTCTCCCTCTCTTATCTCCAAGTCGTCATAAGGAGGGAAGCACTCAGCTGCCCCCACCTTAAAAATCATACATATTCAATACCCTTCTCTCATGTCCTTCCTAAAACATTATAGGATTTAAGGTCAGAGGGAGGGCAAGCTGTTTGTCCAAAGGTAAGGTTACTACAGCCCCTGTGGCACCTAATACAGCTTTATGCTAACGTTGTTCAACACATGAAATGACTATAGGGTACTAAATAATTAAAGGTGTTGCACATAGCATTTGTATTGTATTTGTATTCAAGGAAAAAAATTAAATAAATGTTTGGTGAAATTTTATTGTGACCAAATCCAATGAAAAGACCAAAACCGACAATGAATGTATCCATTCATTGTAGTTTATCAAACTACATGTTAACTGAGGAACTGATCACTTGCAACAATCAAATAGCACAACAATATGATTCCACATTAGTTTGCTAGATCTTCTCATGCTGTGCACACTGGTAGCCTCAGGGTTTCGGGTGCCAACCATCCTGTCATTTCCTGTCATCTCTCAGCTGTTGGATAACATGCAATTGTTTAGTATTTTAAAAGACAGAATGGAATCTGGTTCAACGCTTAAGCATAGATACAGATGTACAGAGCCAGTAGATCTATAAGAACAAATAAATTCTAATAGTTATTTACGTATTATGAAGGCCAATGAGTGAATAAAGACAGTGGTACATGTTAGTGAAATTGCAAATTCTTAACAATAAAAAATATATAACAAAATGAGAAAAGAACAAGTTATTACTTTGTATCTTGGTTCCGTATTGGCAAGTAATTATATCTTGGCCCTTGTGTCTTCATGTAACAGTCACTGAGGATATATTATAGGCAAAGTCCATGAATCAGGACAAGTGCAACTAAGCGCAAGGACTCCACCAAGATGTCTCACTGTCCATTCATCAGATCAACAATGTAATAACGTAATATTCTCATGTCACTGTAAAATGATCCAGTGACACATGGTACTGAGATGTGACATATGGAGAGTAGCTGCCATCCAACTGAGTCCTTCAGCTCTTTCACACCTCACTGCCTTTTGTCAATAATACAAACTCAACACCCCCACATGAATTCTGCCAATGATTTCAGATGCCTCAGACGGCCTTGGAAATTAAAATCTCTTTTTAAATGTAAAGTGCAACAGTTTTGTGACTACTATCAGGGCCAAAGGCTGCTATCACCATCTTAGTGAGAAGAACTTTGTGAATCATATTTACCTTCTTACCTGTTTATATACTCGGACTTGCACCTTTGACAAAGAACTGGATATCTTTCAGTTCTGTTCAACCATGCAACAACAAATTATTCTGGCAAAGTTGTGAATGTCAACTCTGATTTCATAGGGTCATGGCAGACGCTGAGGCTCGTGGGTAGTGAAGCAAGAAATGTCATTCAGTACACCCAACTGACAGAAAAAAATGTTTGAACAGAAACCAATAGGACACACAGCATGTATTACTGATTAATAATATACACTGGGCTTCTCATTATTTCAAATGAACACATTTTTTTGTGGATACTCAATTAGATGATGGCTTTAAGTTACTCTTACACACAAATCTCGGGGTGTTGAGATTTTCCATCACTTCTTATTTCTCACATGTTGACCAGCACTTAATCCAGCAAAGGCAAGCCTACATTTTAACATGTAAAGTGTCTTGTCCCAGTAATTCCCTCTTGCTCCACAGAAAACCTTCTTGTGTTGTTTATTCACACGAAAGTTCAATCAACTGTTCTCACACGCCTTCCTTCCAAACAAGTAATCCACCAATTTCGCGTTGAACTCCTATAACATTGTTGGAGACATGAAAATCGAAATTAATGCAGCAGAACCACAATGCAACCACAGACAACGATTACCTTTCATTCATCCCTCTCCTTCAAGGTATCACATTTTACCCTTTTCTAGTTTTGATATCAAAGAGAAGATATATTTGTGCTTTTAAGAACCAACAATGTAGATTTACATCTCCTTTCTCAGGCTTCTCTCTGGAGCTCAAGTAGCAACAGGTCAGTGAGGCAATCAGAGTGGTAACTGTTTGGTTGTGACATCACAAAGCTCCAGAAGTCCTGACGGCTGGTTTTAAGGCTCAGTTTCTGAATACAGGCTGTGTGCATTTCTCTGTGGACTGAGGCTTTGATACTTTCACAGTATTAATATAGAACCTAGAGCTGCTTTATAAAAAACACATGGACATCTACCTTTAGACTGGATGGGAATTTCTCACATCAACACTCATCTGGTCCTTCATTAACAAGTAGATAATGACTTAAAGTTATGTACAATACACATATTTATGAATAAATGTGATAAATGTTTTTATCATATAATGTATATCGTATAATGTAGTTATCTCTTACAGCTTTCTGTTACGTTCCTTTATACTTCCTCCTATCTCTGCGTCAAATTCCCTTAATGTAAACATCTTCCTGCAGTTTCATCATCATCAAAACTATTATTGGCTGGGCCCTATAAACATGACTGTCGCTGACTGAGTGACTAAGTGATTGAGTGAGTGAGTGAGTGAGTGAGTCATGAGGTTAAAACCATCGGTCAGCTGAAGTTAAAACCACTGGTCAGCTGAATGCCACGTGACTGAGTGATAAGGTTACATCTGTGGTCGGTCGACAAATGGAGTTCACCCATCGGTCAGTGCTCTTTGAAAATTATTTGACACAAAAAAGGATGTTGCTAGTTTAACGCCTTTGTTGCAAGATTTCCTTACCTTTTTTTTCATAAATGCACTTAGCGGCAAATCAAGTGACTGTTTGGACAAACCAAAGCTACTTTCCATAGACGAGAGTCACCAGTTTTGCCCCATGAGCACGAGACTGGAGTTTCCCTCCACGGGCACGCCTTTCAATGCCACTCATCCAATTAACTGCACAGCATCTGTGATGGATGGAAGATATGAATGAGATTCCAATGTTCTCTCATAGCACAGTCTTTGTCTTTAACTTGGCGATTTTGTTAGATGATGCTGTGGTTATAAAATCAGGATTTTAGAAGTGCAATAGATATAGCATATACAATACTGTATATGTGAGCACATAGAGTAGGAGAGAAGCAGAAGCAGAAGTAAACAGAATGCAAATACTTTGCAGTCCAGCCATATACTAGGTTTTGCCCTATTCTTTTTATTATCATTATTCCTGTTTAGTAGTGTTGGTATTCATTTATTTTTGATCACAACTAGAAGACATTATTATTAATATTATCAATAATGATACTGCTATTGTTACCTTATCCATATTATTGTCATTATTAATTCTGTGTCTGTGTGTTTGTTCTAATTATTTATTAAATATGTATGTAATATTGTTGATAAACATGTTAAACAACAATTACTAGATATTTTATAACGCACCCACTACCAAGTTAGCCCTAGTATTGTAGATAATGACATATTTCTGTTATAATGAATTCAGTGTTATTATTATTATTATCATTATTATTAGTTTTGTTGTTGTTGTTATTACTACAACTTGCAAACATACATTTACATAAATGATAACTATCAATCCATTTGCCATTGATACATTAATATTGTAATCATTTCCATGTCTTCCATGGGAAACAAAGATGTGTTTCTGATGTAACTGAGAGCTGTATGATTTGAGGCCCTTCTGTCAGATGACCTAAATGAATTTTAGGAGCATCTCTTCCTAAAAAGGAATGTGATTTGGCTCAGACTCAGACTTAAAAGGTGGTTCACTAATTTTTCTGCCTATAGAATAACTGCCTCTGCTCTTCACACGTTCATTAACCTGTGTATTGACATTTCAGCTTTTGTGGCTGCTTGTGTGACATAAACGTGTCCTCTCTCTGTAGGAGCAGAGTGGATATAAAAACACATTGTTAGGAGCAGCTTTATCACTGCCTGGGGATTCTTCAGATAAACAGTCCCTCCAAGTGTTTGCAGGGATACCTCCGACCACCTCCTCCCAATTGGAACCAATCTCCCTCTTTCAATGAGCCTTGTGTCCATCTCTTTGTCCACAATCCTCTAAATCTCTGCAGTGTCACGGCTGCTTGGATACAGCCAGCTGGAGAGGCAGAGGCTTTGGCAAAGACTCAAACCAGGGAAGTTTGGGTTAAAAAGAAACTCTGTTCCACCTCACAGTGTGAAGATCTGGATTAGAGCCACAATCGTACTTGGTGTGTTTGTGTTCGTGGGTGTGTGCATTAGCATGTGTGCATTGGTATGCATTGTGTGTGTCTGAGTATGTGTGAGTGTGTGGGATATTCTCTATGTATGTGTATGTGTGGAGCTGCAGGAGGATGTTGGGCTGTTTCATTGTTGTACGTTCATATGACAGCCTGCTCATGCAGCTCCAGAAGCACATGACTGCCACCAGTAGTCAGTGAAGTGCTACTACAGAGGAGAGAACTGCTGTGCTCATCCTGCAGACACATCACACAGGGCTGAGTCCTGTGCTCTCAAAGCTCCACAGGGACTGTGGTAATCACATAACCCCCAGGGTTCAAATCTAATGTTAAAATTATTTCACTATAGAGTTTAACCAGCAATTGATGTCAGAAAATCAGGAGGAGAGATGGGGAATGATGTGCAACAAAGGTCTCCCTCGACTCGAACTGGAGAGGCATGGAAAGACCTGGTACTGAATCATACCAGTGTACTGTATCGAAAAAGATTGAAAGCTCCAGAGCAAACTAAGGGGAAGTGGAGTTACTACTGTTTCCAAGGTCAAAAAAAACTTCCAGGCTCAGTAAATATGTATGTAATATGTAATCAATCATATCCCTCTCATCAATAATGGCCAAAATTTAAATTAGTATCATTCCTGTCCTTATGTGAAGAATGTATTCTGACTTTTGTAGGATTTGAAACCCAAAGATTAAGTCTCAGGATGTGACCTAGATCTTTAGTGTTGGGACATGAAGATTTGCTTTGGACTACATGTTGGCCTGCTGTGATTACATGGCTCTGTGCTAGTCTTGCCTGATAATAGTATACCACAAAACTCATCTTTCTCCACAGGAGCATTTCTGACTGGCCAGCTTTTTGGGGAAAATCAAACCTATTGTATTCAGTTTTTTCCATTTCACAGCCAAAGGGCTGTTTACACAGAGGGGGCTAAGAAAGCTTTATTGTGAAAAGCCCGGCTGAAGAGTGTCATCTTTGGCTCAATTCTAAATATGTGCTTTATTCTGTATTGTAAGTGATAAAAATGGTGTTCTCTAACTATTAACATTTATTTTTGACCTTCAAAATACGACAGTAGTTTGACATACAAATTCCAACTCAAAGTTCACCTACTACCCATTACACTTACTAGCTTAGCTCAGAACTTTCAATCATATCACACTATCTTCTTCAGTGGAGGAAATCTAAATCATCTACCTTATACAGTTGTATATTGTTTAACCTCTGTGTTGCACCCTATATTTTCAAAAAAGGAAATGTTGCTTTGGCTTCCTTTGGTCTGTTTCATTCCTTGAATTTTAATTATGTGAAATTTAAAGTTGGATAACATTACAAGATGCAACCTTCATTCAGTTACAGCCATAATTTTAGATTATTCATTAGCTTTATTTTATCACGGAAGAAGTCTATATCTTAAAGACCCAGTATTTAAATTTGTTAACATGCCCGTAGGGATGTATTTTTGTATAATGCAAGACATCATGGGCAAAGTACGCAGTCAACACCATGACTGTGTATTGACACTTTGAACTGCAATGAACCAGTGAGAGTAAGGAACCAATTCATAGGGAACATGTGGGGACAGGGGGTGCAGCTAAATAAACAAGATAAGAAACAACATGAATTAACTATTAATAACTGCGCTAAACATTCTGATATGTCTGCTAGTCTCTGATTCTGGTCTCAACAGACTCCTTATTGGGTCTTACTGAGGCTCAAACATGGCTGAGTGTCTGTGATGTTTTCTCTAACCCTAATCATCTTGATACTCTCTGCTCTTTCACCTGTCACTGAAACCTTGTCAGTACAGAGAGAGAGAGACAGAGAGAGAGAGAGAGATAGCATTAGCACAACCACTAACACTGTGTCAGCCACTACCAGTTCTAAGCTAACAGTGTAAAAAAATAACTAGCGTAATTCAAGAATGTCCACTAGTTGCTGATGGTCATAACAAACTCCTGAGTCTGTGTTGAACTGAGGCTTGAACATGTGGCTGATGTTTCCATCCTCTAACCATCTTCATACACTCCATACATTCTTCACCAGTCAGCCTAGCACAAGCAGTGGTGGTGGACAATGGGAGGACAAAGTATATTTCTAGTGCATTAAGGAGCACATGTATTCTAAGACACTGTAGTTGCTTTAGGTTGAGAAACACCTATACACCTATACATCTGCTTATTCATGAAATTATTTAATCAGCCAGTTACATTGCAGCAGTGCAATGCATTCAATCCTGCAGAGACGGGTCAGGAGTTTCAGTTAATATTCACATCAAACATTAGAATGAGGAAAACATGTGATCAGTTATTTTGACTGTGGTATTTGCCTGTTCACCCACCATGTAAGCAAACAACAAACTAAATAATAATAAATTCTACTAATAATAATATGATTTATTTGTGCAGTGCCTTTCAAAACACAATTACAAAGTGCTTTGCATGAAACACATTTAAAACACAGAGCTAAAACAAAGTAAATGCCATAACGAATAAAGTTATTATGAAAAACAGTATATGATAAATGATACCAATATATGAAACTGTGCACTCACATCTGCATAGAAAATTGCACAAACATCAGTCATCTTACTTATCACCATATTACTTAATTCAATTAATAAATTTCATAAAATGTACAACAAATTTTGAGGGGTTCTTTTGCAACAGCAGATTTAATGGCTTTTATCCATTTTTGCTAAGTAACTCTTCATATATGATACAATACATTAGAGGTAATGTTTGGATTTATTTTATGCAATGGTATTCGTTTCACATATTTCATCCTTCTGCCATCAGAGTCATAGTTTCTCATTTCTCCAGTTTATGAAAACTGACACACATAGGTCAGAGACAACATATTCTCCTGTCAATTTCCAGGAGATTGGCAGCTTCAACATGTAACTAAAACTATGAAAATTGTTGAACATGTCAACATGGTGCAGAGCCATGAAGATTGTAGCTGACTCCTCCCACCCTGGACACAAACTCTTTGAGTCACTCCCCTCTGGCAGGAGGCTGCGGTCCTTCAGGACCAAAACCTCTTGCCACAAAAACAGCTTCTTCCCGTCTGCTATCAGCCTTATCAACAAGGCTAGAGAGCCCCACTGTCACTGATCCCCCTGATCCCCAATTGCACCAATCACCAGCACAAATTCCTTGTATGTGGAAACATACTTATAAAACCGATTCTGATTCTGATTCTGATTCTGAACCTCAAAGAAAAGTTTCTAACATCTTGTGGAATTCATGCAAAGCGAGGCTCTACCCAGTATTAGCATGGTGTGCTGCAGTTTGACTGTGACTTATGTTCACAGCACAGCATTACTGAGACTGCCAGGTGGAAGTTTGGAGAAAATAGGCAGTAAATTATATGTGTAAATAAAGCAGACAAATTCATATCTAGGTCCACAGCACTGAACCCAAATTCATTAATATTTTAATAAAGCACTCTTCTTTTGAGCTGTAGCTCATTAACTTCGACACTAAATCTTCTGTCAGTAAACATACTGTGCTTCCACTGCTTCCAACACTGACGTTGCCATGCTGGGTCATCTGATGTGGTGAATGCAGGTTAATTGTGTGAATGTTAATGTCAAAAATAAAAATCCATTCATTCATAAAGCCAACTTTAATGTAGTAATATACTTTTCTGATTAATGTAAAGGGTCAGTTCGCCAATATGTTTTATATCCTGAAGTCTTGAGGTTGCCTATCTGTCATTGTTGATTTGTGGTGTTCACAACATAGAAAGATGTTAGTTGAACAGAATTCAGGTTTACCACCATGTTAGCATCTCAGCAAGGCTGCAGTCATGGCAGGGCTTTGAGCTCACAGCGACAATGCTAACATGCTGGTGCAAAGCAGGTATGATGTTTACATTTGTTCAACTTTTTAGGTAAGCATGTCAGCAGGCTAACATTCAGTAATTGGGGTGATGGGAATGCCATAAGTTTTGCAGGTACTGGACAAATTAAAAAATTTGGGGACCTTGGATATCTGTGGAAAATGAAAAAAATAATCTGTGAATATGAAAACTTGATTTCAATCCACCAAGTGGTTGTGGGGAAATTTCAAAATGACTGCTGGTGGAACTAGAAGAGAGATTCAGAGATCATCAAAGTCAGCAGGAATCATCCTCTGAGTACCATGAATGTCTTTGCAAAATATTGTACTTGCTCATCCATCCAGTAGACGTTGACATATTTCACAGAATAAGAGACTAATAATGTGCTGGAGGTGCGAGAGGAAAAGTAAGTAAGTAAGTATAGCTGTTGTGATTCAACCTGTAGAGACCATGAATATCTGCAGAAAATTTCATGGCAGTTCTTGAATTGTTCATTTTAGTCTGGACCAAAGTGGTAAACTGATGGGCTGACCAATTGATCGATACTGCCATCCCTAGAGTATGACGACACACTCAACAGCAATGTGTCTTGGTCACTGTGGATACCCCACAGATGTCCATTTCCTTTGCCTCCATTACACTGTCCTGAGTGTACAAATGTTGAGCCAGATCTCAAAATCTTTATGGTGAGATATCAGAATCATATCATTTCATATCTCCCTCTCTGTCTTTTCCTTCTAATGTGACAGTTGCACTAATATATATATATATATATATATATATATATATATATATATATATATATATATATATATATATATATGACATAAATGACATTGGCAACGGAGTCAAAAATATTCTTATCTGTACAAGAGTGTATTAAGCGTTCGTCTGCATGTGTTGCATGCGGCAGACAGTGTCAGAGTGATCTGTTCTCCTCTCTTCACCGTGACGACACTGCTCGGCTGTCTGTGTGTGTGACATACCTGTCTGTCTGCTTTAAGCTCTGACTGACAGATCCCAGCTCCCTGAAGCACACACTGCTTTGATCACCTGTATTAGAGCTGAAGATTCAACTCTCGACAGCCTGTTTGTTTCTCTAAGCTGAGGATGAAACTTAAAGGAATAAAAGAGTATTTATCAAAGAACATGAGCAGAGAGGCAGAGATAAAAGAAGATGAGGGAGTAGAGATACTAGAAGTTAAACCTTTACACTCCCACAGAGGCAGGAAATGGTTGCATTTTGTTACAGTACATCTGATCTTTTAAAATACACAAGCAAAGCATTTATACAATTAAAATCAACTTTGAATTCTCAGCAGGAGGAAAATACTGGGAATAGCTCATTATGCCATTACAACATGTGGGCTTTTACTACATTAAAACAACCACTTCTGCCATTGCTTTGCACCATTAGGCAATCTTGGTACTTTGCACTGACTCCAAGCAAGACACTCAAAATACAAAAGGCAGTGAGAAGCTGGATTTTAACATTTGCATCTTCTCAGAGAGGAAGTGTTTGGTTAATGGATTAATCTGCTGCTCTATTCTGTATTTTTTTAGTGGCGACAAATACCATAGATACAATACAAATCCCAAGACCAAAACAGCTAATGGTTCAGTTTGTCTCCTGTTACTGTCAGACTTTCCAATGAGTCTACTGATGATGTCAGTCGTTAAAACAACTCAGAGACTGTAAAATAAAACATAACTCAAACAGAACAAAAGAATTTTTGTTGTTTGGGACTATTTTCAGCAGCTGATTAACACACTATACTGAGTATATTTGGGACTGAGTCAAAATGAACTATTATCCACTATATTCATTTTTTCTTGATGAAGAGTTAGCTACACTTACTTTATACTGTCTATGACACAATACAAAATAAAATAAAATAAATTTGTAAACTAAAAATAGAAGCAGTGCAGAATTTACTGAAATCTGTTTATGCAATTAAAGCTGCTTTCTGAGAGATTTTAGTGAGGTTTGGTTTTACAGCAGGCTGACGATAACCACGTAGACGTCTCTTTAATAAAGTTCATTAGGAAAGACCTAGCCAATCATGCTCCAACGGTCACCAAACAGCCCAATCATATTCATTGGTAACGTCTAACAGTGTATAAACAGTATAAACTAAATAGCACAAGAAAATTGCTGATCACAATGTCAGCCAATCATATGAATGCTGATCATGATTTAAATTCCCTACTTATTTTGCCTTTATTTTGAAATAAGAGTGTATTATTATTAAAGATAACTTCAGCCAGGATTGATAAATCATTCCGCAACCTGAAATTAGCTGGATTAGAATTAACAGGATTAATTTGTCCTGTATTCAACACAGTAACCAATAGCAGAAGCCAGTTAGATTGCTAGAGTAAAGCAGATGCCATCACAAAGTTCGTTTAGAAACCCAGCTGTTTATTCACATCCTGCTCTTCCAGTTCTTTTTTAGCCTGTTGACCCTCCTCCAATCTCACTCTTTTCTTCTTACTTGTACCACTTACTGCTATGGTCAGTGGTGTTTCCTCTATTCCCCTGATATATTTGTGTCTGAGGTACATTATTTAACTACAATGTTGAGACTGTTCTCTGTAAAGTGCCTTGAGATAATGTAGGTAATGATTTGGCACATTGCCTTTTTTAATATTTAACCCAAATGTCATTAATCTTTATCCATACCCAAGTGTTAGGGTAAACCTGACCACACATGGGGGGCAGTGTGTCATAGTTTTGTGTTTGTATGCTAAATCATCTCCCTGTCACTTCCCCACAATTTCTCTGCATTTTAGGAGTATCACACGATCTTGAAAGACACATTGCTAGTGAACATGTGTCTCCTCCAAAATGTTTTTTACAAACCAAACTGGTGTAGAAATGTAAATTGTAGGAAACAGGAAACAGCCAGTTCTACTGACAAAAACAAAACTCTGTGATGTAAGAAAAAACTGTAAATCAGTCATCACCTTTTTCATCTTCCTCTTACAGCCTTAGAAATAACCTCGTTTTTGTCCTGATCTGCTCTGAGGAAAATGTTCACATGTCAAGAAATGAACTTCCTTCAGGAAACTACTCTTTACAACTGTTGTGAGCAGATAAGTGGTGGATGAGCTGAAGACCACGTCAGGTTCAGCTCCTGTCAGCCAGGAACAGAAACCTGAGGCTGCAGTGGATGCAGGTTCAACGAGACTGGACAGGTGAAGACTGGAAAAACACAGCCAGGTCTGATGAATCTGGATTGTAGGACAGTAGGGTCAGAGTTTGGCACCATCAGCATGAATCCATGGACCCAACTTGGCTTGTGTTAAAATTCCAGGTTGGTGGTGGTAGTGTGATGGAGTGGGTAATATTTTCTTGGCACACTTGGGGCCCTTGATACCAGTCAGTCCTGGTTTAAATGCCACAGCCTCTGAGTATTGTTGCTGACCATGTTCATCCTTTTATAGCCATAATTTACCATCTTCTAATGGTTACTTCCAGCAAGATAATGCTCTATGTCTCAAAGCAAAAGCAATTTCATAAACATGACAGTGAGTTCAGTGAACTTCAGTATCTTCAGTATCAGTATCAGTGAACTTCAGTATCCTCCCCAGTCACCAGATCTGAATCCAGTAGAACACCTCGGGGATGTGGTAGAATGTCAATTGTAAAAGAAAAAAAAAACACATTGGCAAAAGTTTTGCTTCAGCAGCGTGTAAGTGCTGTGACTCATGTCCTTTGTAAGATAAAATTTATTCCAGAACTCTGGGCAACCACACACACTGTTCTACCTGGTAATAATGACAGGGAAAATAGCAAAACTGTGGGAAATGTATGAGTGAGTTTGACCACCAATGGCTCACTAGCTGCTAACAGCACAATAAGTCCACTCAATTTATTCATAAGAAATATTTGTACTATTGAGTCCTGTCTCATAACTGTCTGCAAAACACGTCTGTCTTGTGGAGCAGTTCATACATAATGGTGGAACACAGCTAACGATCCATGATAGCTTCAACTGTTTTGGGCTCTCCAGTTCTCCGTCCTTTCAAAGGTCAGTTCAGTCAAGATGGCTTGCAATTGGTCAATGGCACAACTATCATTCCAAGTTCATTCTGTGTTCACTAGTTGCAGCAATTCCATTGATATTACTTGAATATGCACATCTTAAGAAAGACCACCAGAGAATAAAGCCTACATCCAATGAATGTGTGGTGTGTTAGTCTCTAGCTCTGCATTTCCCCTAAAAACTGACTCTTAACACACCTTTAGCACAGCACCTGCATTTCATCCCTGTGTTCTAATGTGATGAAACCAATGTCCAGTCCAGTGTCTTCTGTCTTTCTGATATTTGAAATTGAAATTGTTAGTGTTCTACTGTTTTCTTCCCTCTTCATCATTATATGTGTGTTCTTTGCACAATCTGCCTAATATTTATGCCTCCTTACTCTAACTTTGTTCCCCAAAATAGAGATATTTGTCCATCAGCCCTGATCTTATCACAAGCTCAGTGTGTTACTGTTGCCTCTAGCTGTGGTTCAGAGTGTCCTCCACTTCAATTCAGAGGGAGCAAGCTCAGTATATTTCAGTGTTTTGATGGCTCTCCAGGGTCAGGGCACTCGTCTGCTCCTTTGT
The DNA here is from genome assembly GCF_046630095.1 of Trachinotus anak. Taxonomy (NCBI): domain Eukaryota; kingdom Metazoa; phylum Chordata; class Actinopteri; order Carangiformes; family Carangidae; genus Trachinotus; species Trachinotus anak. The sequence continues at coordinate 28,239,303 of NW_027273883.1, forward strand.
CTCTTCATCTTCAACCAGCAGTGGGTGGTATGAGTCACACAAAGGCACATTCACTGTCATCAGCGCTAGCCTTTTCTGTCCCTCTCTGAAAAAAAAAAAAACAACTATTCTCACAGACCCATACCTTTGGCACGCAAGGCTTTCAGTTTCCTCTATTCAAATGCAAATAGGTGATTTGTTTGAAGAATATTTCGACAATAGTATCACACTGCAAACACATTCAGAGGCGCTCATTAAGCATGTGACTTAATACACCATGGGGCACAGAGTGCACAGCCTCCCACATGAGCTCGTTTTGCATAACAGATCTCTGCTCATCACTTACAGTGTTTTGTATTCATATTATAAAGGTTATTAGACAGGTTATGTTACCCCCAGTAACTAAAGTTATTAATCTACAGAGAGAGGGTACTGAACTAATATGACATCACCGTATGCTACCTTTAATAACTATGGAATCATATCACTGTGAGTTGATGTAGCTGAATAAAGATCCTGGAAGAGAGTGACAGAAGTTCAAAGTGTAGTCATATTGAGTTATATCTCATACTTCAGTTTTGTCTTTTTAGTAAATCTGCAAAATTTTCTAAAATTCTGTTTTCCCTTTTTCATTACACGGTATCAAATTTAAAAAAAATAGCATCAAGCTGCAACATAAAAAAATTTGAAAACATTGTACGGGTCTGAATACTCTGGATGCAATGCATCTGTTCCAGAGACCCATCTGAAAACTAAAGGGGACAGAGCGTTTGCAGTCAGGGGCCCCGAGGCTTGTCCATCCATCCATTTTCTATACCGCTTATCCGAACTGGGTCATGGGGGCGGGGGCTGGAGCCAATCCCAGTTGACATTGGGCGAGGATGCGGTACACCCTGGACAGGTTGCATATCTATCACAGGGCTGACATATACAGACAAACAACCACACACACTCACATTCACACCTATGGGCAATTTAGAGTCACCAGTCAACCTAACCCTAACCCTCTTTGGACTGTGGGATGGAGCCGGAATACCTGGGAGGAACCCACGCAGACACAGGGAGAACCAGGGTTCGAACCCAGAACCTTCTTGCTGTTCTTGCTCTAACCACTGCACCACCTTGCCCGTGTCGCCCTCTTCTTAAATCGTTTCCTACAAATAAAGATTATTATTATTATTATTATTATTATTGTTATTATTATTAGTAATAGTTGTGGTAGTAGGAGTGGTAGTAATAGTAGTAATAGTAGTAATAGTTGTAGTAGTAGTAGTAGTAAATGAGCAAGACAAAATACCTGTTTTATATAATTGTGAATTGAATATCTCGCTGACATCACGTTGGGCTCTGGGACATTGTGAGGAGCATTTTCCACCATTTTCTGATGTTTAATGACCAAGTGATCAATTAATCAAAAGATTAGACAGATTAATTGATAATGAGGATAATTAATAGACCTAGATAACAGTTTTAAATGGATACCTGTAGATGCATACTGGATTTACAAAATGTGTCAACATTTGATAGAAAGATTTTTGTTAATTAAATCATTTTAATCCATGATCTCACACACACACACGCATACACATGCACACAAATTTCAGAGTAGAAGAGGTGTTTTCCAGAATATGCTATCAAGCTCAATTAAGTGTGAGTCATATAATGTTACATACCACAAAGCTCTCAGAATGACAAACACCTGTATTACTGCAAGTAGAACAGACAATGAACTGATCTCATGACTTCAGCGAAATGGAGGTACAGCAGTGCTTCACGATCTTGCCCTTTAAATTGTGGAGACACATTTTTAGCTGCTCACACAGAAGCATCACAATTTACACACTGTACTTTGTTTTGATAAATAGTAATGAAAAAGATTTCATTATTTCATCAATTCTGGACAAATTTATTTGCAGCATTGAAAAATAGCAGCAAACGGGGAGAGAGGGGAAGGGTTGGAGTTGGCAAAAGAGGGTGTGCAACTCTGGGTGCACTTGAGGGAGATGGCAGACTGGAGAGGAGAAAAGGAGGTGAGAGAGATGAAAAGAGAGGGATTGAAAGAGAGGCAGAGAGGACAGGGAAAAGGAAAATCAATAAAGTCATCAAACATGAATTGCGTGCTGAAATGACTTCTTAAGTCCCATCAGGAAAGCAAGTGGGAGGTGAGATGCAGTGGGGGAACCTCTACTCCGACTTCTATGTGTCCTTCAGCAGCACTGACTCAATCACTGAGCTAACCTCTGTTCCCCGCTCACAGCCAAGCAGAGCCCAGGGATGCCTCTGCGCTCACAGAAAGATATTCATCCTCATGCACCTTATCTTTGTCTTTCTCTTTTCTTACTTTCCTTCCACTTGCTTGGAAAATTTTAACTTTAATAAATATCAAGTGGCAGTGCAGTTTGTCCAGCATGCGTCACACTACTGGTATTTAAAGGGAGGGTCACGAGGACGAGTTCATTTATCATGTGGAGGACTGCCCAACCTGCACAGTTGGATTTGAGAGAATAGCCTTGATGTTGTCACCAGCATTTACATAATAACATGATGATCCCTTTCATTTGTAACAGAAAGCCTGTGTGACAGGAGGCATGGAGTTTGACAGGGCTTTAGCAGGCAGGTAGTGCCTAATGAAACATGCTGCTAAGCTGCGTTAAGGGAAGTGTAGGAGAAAGTGTTTTTGAAGCTCGTCCCCTATGAAGTCAGATATTTTGACATATTTTATTTTTTAATCTGTCTCTAGCAAGTCCTCCAACTCTATGGATGTGCAAGATTGAATCACTGGTGTGCAGCCCCTCTGTGCATCAGCACAAAATGGTCTCAAGGTAAAGATGGACTGGTTCATGGAAAAAGGGTTGAACAGAGCTCAAGTGTCCCTACAACACGATGCACTGTGAACTGACAACAATTACATCATGTCAAAGCATATTCCTACTGTTAAGTAATAAAAGTCCTTCCTTACACCAGTATAAACCACTGTGTGGTCTTGATAAACCTTCATATTCATGGATCTACTGTTTAACTAAAAAAGGCTTTTCATGATATAAATCCATTGGACTATATTGGCCAGGACTTAAAAACACAGGCATGGATATGTACTCAAATCATGGTTTGTTGTATCACAATTATTACTTTTACGAAAGTTTCAGTCCACAAATAGAAGAAGAGATTCAGGACCTTGAGGTCTTGGTCCATGAGATCTTGGTTTATATTTGCCCTTCTGTTTCTTTCTCCTGTCTTATTTACTTATGTTGCCTATGTGGTTCACCACAGACCTGTGAATTGCTGCCCACATGTCCATGTTTTTCAGAGATCCAAATACACCTGGCGTTGACAGCTGGTTGTTGTAAAACAACCAAGCCAAGCAAAGCTTTTTTAGGTGGGATTAATATGGGCAGCGCTTTGCCTCAATATTATTTATTCAAAGGGATGTGTAAATATAATTCAGCTTCTATAAAAAAAAAAAAAAAAAGATTTGTAAAGTCCCCAGAAATTTCTTGCAAATGTAAAACAGTTTGCAAATACACAAAGAAATTCCACATATGAAAATACATTTTTCTATCTGTGGTGGAAAGTTACAGAAAACAACATTTCAAGCATATTGAGAATTGAGATGCACCAATGCCTTTTTGATTCACAGGTAAAAATGGATTCACAAATGTCTGTTTAAACATTGTAAATGTTAGGAAGAAATTCACAAATGCTTTAATTTATTTGTAAATTAATTGAATATATTTGCAGATATTTTTTCACTTTCTTTACTTTGTGTATTTTCAGATTTGTTTTATATTTGCAATTTTTTTGTGAGTTTACAAGTCTTCTTTTGTGTTTGTGGATTGTTTCATATGGACAAATAATTCTGACACAAATATTATTTAGACAATGGTAATGTTGTCTTCTGTTGCCAGAGCCAGAAAAATAGTGAATGAATAATGAATGAATGACTGGAACTCAATTAATAATGCTTACCTTTCGATTACCATGAAAGGTAATTGTTCCTTGCAATTGGTAATGCGAACAGCCTCTATTGTGAAAATGTGATGATGTGATGGATATTTCAGTCACTACTGACAGGACAGACAAAACAAACAACAGAGACAAATAGATAAGTAAAAAAATTACTGTAATTGTCAGGCAAGGGTTTTCTTCACTAATTTAAGGTAGCCATAGACATGTAAAGGATTTATAGAGATATTCTGAATTCACTCTGGGGATTTCATTTTTGGTTCATTTGCCTGTTTGCCTGTGTTTGAGAGGCTTTTATGTCGTAGTGTATGTGTTTGAAAATCGCCCATTTTTTCAGTTTTTTTAATCCCCTGCTTTCTCTAATTCCTTGTTTTTTCCCTTTTCTCTCTCTCCATAAAGTCTCAGCCTATCCATAACTCTTCTTTCGGGTTAGTGTATTGCTTTAAGTGTCCAGAGGGCTGTGTGTTTGCTTGAGGGCCAAAGTCATCATTTCTGCTGGAACTGGGTGCATGCTTTTGGGGCTGAGGGGCTGGCGGCAGTGTTGGGCTAGGTTGCTTCACACAAGTGTTGAATGCTGACAGGAATGGGCTGTTTAGGGGTTCATACTCTAAATGAGGTCGCAGCGGCTCAGACGTTCAGCTGGCATTCAGACAGCCCTGCTCTCATTCTTATTCAGCCCTCAGCTTTCAGTACAGGCTGCCATTGTTGACCGGCCTCATAGCTTTCTCACTGAGCCTAGGATACATCTTTGATGAATCAATAAAAACACTTTACATCGCCAAACAAGCCAAGCTAAAATCTCATCAGAGAAGTGGTGTATCTGCATTAAGTTGCATATTCACCTTTTTCTCTGCATTATTTCTAGTGGCATCTGACATACCAATGTCATACCAATGTCTGAATACCACACTGTGAATAACATAGCAAAGCTTCATTATGATAACACCTGTTAAATCTCCATCGAGATGATGTTCATTTTCTCCAACATACAAATGTTTTAGAGTGAATGAAAAACATACTGATGATATTGCGTCTTTTGCGAAAGGACCATATGGCGAATAAAATAAAAAGATTCATCTCTTTTGGGAGCATGATTACGCTCTGCAAATATTATTGCTGTCTAGACAATGAAATCAGATGCAGAGTTAATTTTTTTTTATTTTAAAGTGACACAATGATTTCATGGCAAAATGCCTAATAGATCTTAACCTTAGACAGTTTCCATTAAAAAAGTAACAAGGTATTTAAAATAACAGCCTATGTTTTTATGCACATCACAGGTATGTGTTGTATGAATGAACAAGACAGTGTCAGTTTTCCAGGGGATATAAGAATTATGTTGATGGCCCATCAACATAATCCCATTAATTAAATTACATTTTATTCTACAGTGCAAACAACAAAAACGATTAGAGATACTGCTGTTCCTGGAAAGTGTGTGCGACGTCTGTGGGTTTCAGTTTGACAGTGTTTAGCCATGCTAGTGGCACGGCTCTGGGATGGCGATGTCAGTGTGTTCAGATTGTTCCCAAGATGATAAATCATGATGACTTTTGTGATCACCAGACTTTTCCGTCACTGCCACCAGCAGGTCACAGTTTTCACTTATTTTGAAATATCTCAATGTTTATTGGATGGATTGGCACAACATTTTGTGCAGACATTCATGGTTCCCCGATGACGTACCCTGTTGAGTTTGGTGATTCTCTGATGTCTCAAAATTCAGAATCAGTTTATAAGTTTTTTAATTCAGTTCATGACCAAATACCTGCAAAACAAATGACATTCCCATTAGCCTCAGCTGTACTTGTTTTATTTTGGCATGCTAACATGCTAAACTAAGATTATGAAGATGGCATAAACAGTGTTTAACATCACCATATTACAACTGTTACTGCAAGTATGTTAGTATGCTGTTTTTAGCAATTAGCTCAAAGCACAGCTTCACAGTGTTGTTAGCATAACTGTAGACTGTCTTTTCATTGACTTTGTATGTAGCTTTATTATCTAAACCTTTTATTTGACATTAAAACTGCAGGAATGATATCTGTGTGTTTCAATTGTCAACTGTGATGGATGTTCAACAGTGGACTGTCTAGGTAATAATTTTAGCATTTATGTATCATCTGTCTCCTTGTATTTAGGTGTTGCTATCTATCAATTTAGATTTCAGCAGTTAATTGGCAGGTACAGGAAGAGAGCACTAACTTTAAGTCCAAAATATTAGCTTTTGAGCTTGCATGTGTGTGAGACCATTATGGCGACAACCAATTGAAAGTTTATGGGTGGGAATTTTTTACTCCAGGAAAATTAAAGCTAATGAATCTGGCAACAACTGAGAATCGGTGGGTGAAGTTCACTGTGGTGACTGTACAGGGGGTGCTGTGTTTTTCCAAAAGCTTGAGCAAGAAGTCAGCTTTCACAACTTCACAAATCGAGCATACTTAATCCAGCTTCTCAAAATCTCAAAATACCAGCTCTGATGGACTCAGTGAGGACATTGCCACCTGACAGCGGACCTGTGGAACTGCGACCCTTGACAAGAAGTCCAGCCTTTTACCTCTCGCATCCATGCCAGGGTCAGGCCTATTCAGGGTGGGTCAGGATTATTAGTAGAAACAAAACTACAAAAATTTGACTAAAGTCATATGGAAAAAGAATGTCCCTTTAAAATATTGTGGAAATTTTGGCTTTATGATGGTGCTATCGGGAGGTCCAAGTGCCCACCAAGGTGAGAAATGTTCCTTTAAGGACATGAATACTAATACCAGATCTAATGGCAATCTGCTCGGCAGCTGTCCAGACATCTTTCTGTGGACCAAAGTCTCGAACCAACGGAGTGATGCAATCCTCAGGTCTCGTTGCAAGGACATAAATGGTCCCTGGGCTGTTAGATCTATATCATTGTTATCTTTCTGAATAATGGCGAGCTAAACATCAGAGGGAAGCAGAGGAAAGTCTTATTCACAGAGCAGTGGTACATAAAGGTCATGTCTAGTCAAACACACTTTGAAAGTGTGTGGTGAGAATGTGGGAAGGATGTCTGTTGTATCCACTGACGGTGTCTTTCATGAAAGAGTTTTGCTGTGGCAAGAGACAAGGGAACAGTAAATAACAGAAAGAAATGCCTTTTGCATTTTCAGCTGCATCAGTATGTAGATACATAAATACAAAAACAGGCAGAAATAAAAAATATTTTCCATCTGTTGTAACTCCATGCACCATCTCTCTCGGTCAAGAAAGAAAAGCATTGTTTTCAAGTGCATCTAAAGGTAAGTAAACTAGGATGTTTGTGTAACTTCATGGGAAAGTTGGGTTGGGAATCCTTGAGTGAAAGGGAACTGTATAAATATGAATAGGTTCAATGTGACTGGGGCCAATGTTAAATGAGGGGTGGGTCCATTGGAAGCAGTCTATCACACACGAATTAGGAGGGGAGGCAAGCACAGATCATGGTGACAGATAGTGGGTGGTGTGAGGGTAACAGACTCAAGAAGCAGAAAGGCCTCATTAACTGAGAGGTTGGTCTGGAATGGGACAGAAGAGATACAATGATGTCAGTTAATGAAGAAGAAGCAGGGCGAATGGAGAAGAGACTGTTCTGAGGATGTAGAAATGATGGGAGAGATGGGAAATCAGCTACATTAGTCTCCTAGTTTGTTATTTAAGTTGTCAGATAAGTTTGCCAAGATGTAAACACATAAGTGATGGGCTCAAAAGTGGCTCAGTGGAAAACAACATATTCAGTTTAAATCGAGCTAGATCATCAAATGCACTGTGAAATAATGGCCAATAGGGGAAGCTCAGAGGAGCTAAATAGATTTAGCTCAAACCCAGCAGAGCAAGCATATTTTCTACTGCTCTCACCAGAAGAAAGTGAAGCTTTTTACAGCTGTCTTTATCAGGGATTTTACCCTCCCAAAATGACCAGCTCAGCAAAGGACACAGATGGGAGACAGGGACAAAAAAGAAGTCGCGTGAGGGATGGGTGGGTGGGGGATAACAGTAGAAAGGCTGGCTGAGGATTGTACAATACAGTACGTTTGACTGGTTGAGCACACAGAAGATAATGTAAAGAAACAGTTCAGTTTATGTATTGGTATTTAGATTCAGCTATTTACCTATGTAACCTTGAATAATTAATTACATCTAAATCATGTCCTTCATATCAAGACTAGACACAGAGGGAAACATCTGGCCTGGCTCTGTCCAAAGGTAATGAAATTAGCACTTTTAAAATGATCATCTAATTTGTTTCCTCTGTAGAGTGCATCCAGTGAGCCGTATAGCAAGAGGACACTTCTTGGGCAGGCATCTTCTTTCCCTGGACAATCCTTTCTTTTATCATTGTATTATGTACTATAATATACAATATATACTGTAATATATACATACTAGACACATCCTGACAGAAGCATATGATGCAGCTGTGTGACATTACAGTGTGGAATCTCCTCAAGACCAGCTGCCCTGTATGTGCATGGTGCATTAATCAACAGTGGTCGGGGGAAATCTTTCCTCATTTCTCACTATGTATTTTCATGCACTGATATTCAGCAAAAAAAAGAAAAAAAAAGGTTCTTTTTGTTTGAAAATGATTTCAGGTTTGAGGTTTGCACTTGGTATTGGACATACAGACAGATGACAAATTAAAGGAAAAACCCGACAAATTAGTGGAGGAACAGGATGACAAAGCCCCCATCCTTAGGGAGCATGGGATCACTGATGGTTTGATGAGTGTGAAAATGATTTGAATTATATGCTGTGGCCACCAGATCTCAACCCTGTTCATTACCTATGGGAGATTTTGGACGAATGTGTTAGACAGCACTCTCCATCACCAAATCATCAAAATGCAGAATGAGTGAATATCTTTTGGAAGAATGGTGCTCATCTTCCAGTAGAGTTCAGACAGAATCAATATCAAGGTGCACTGAAGCTGTTCTGGGAGTACATGGTGGCCCAACACCTTACTACGACATTTTTTTCCCTTTAATTTATCACCTGTCTGTAAATCACGAGGTGCAGAATCTTCATATATCGACGTAATTGTTACAGCCTGGCTGGGGTTTTTTTCCCCGGTGTCTCCTTGTGTGTCTTTCATCTGTCTCCTCCCCCCTGTTCTTGTGTTTCCTCACAGCGGGGGTGTGGTGCAGCACCGGCAGCCTGACCCGCCTGCAGCCCATCATTCATCAAGCCAGTTTAAAACCCCCGGTTAATCACCCACCCTCTGCCAGATTGTTCTGCTTGCTTAGTGGTAAGCACTTCAGGCCTTGTGTTTTTTGAACTTGGATAATCGCTTTATGTTTTCTAAAGTGTTCATCAGTGTTTTCTCCTCGATCCAGAGTTTCCTGCTCCAGTGCTTCTACCTGCTCCTGCTGTGAGTCCCGTCCTGCTCCCGCAACCCCGACTCTCCCTGAGTCTCCACACTCCACGGATATCCCCTGCCACACCACTCAGAGCTGCCGAGTTCTGACAATAAACCTTCCTATTTCCTTGATCTGCTTGTCTGAGTCTGAATCTGCTCTGGGGTCCAATCCAGACAAAATTACAAGCCTTAACAGTAATTCTCAGAGACACTAGCCTGTCGAATCCACGGATTTCAGTCATAGTGGTCATAGTGTGGGCCTGTCTATAGAAGTCCACAATACTTGATAGTATATGGCCTCCTGGGCCTCCACAGATGAATTCTATTATTTAAACTGAACTCAATTCCCAGAATTTCTCAAGTCTCACACATTTACCTCAACTCCGCGCGTGGACCTAATAACCAGCTACTATTGGTCACTGTGTGGCCTACAACCCATTACATCACCAAGTCAACAAAACCCCATAATTAATAAGAGTTTCAAATTCACAGTTAATATATTATATGAGATTGAGTCAGTGAAATGGTTATCCTCTCCCTATTTATAAGTCTTTCTTTTTGAGTCACCAGCCATCACTGATGTAGAAACACTCATTAGGGACTAGATGGCGGATATTAAATGAAGAACTAAAGCTGTTCTGAAGGAAAACTAGATTTCAGCATTAACAAACCCTGTCTACTGTCTGAAACTTGCTTACAGGATCTTTTCTGCTGAGATCCCAATACAACTTCAGATGTACATTGTTTAATTCATGAAATCCCTCAACTGTCATCATAATTTTTTCCTCCATTTTTTATTCCCTGGCTGGCCCCCTCCCTGTCTTTCTAGTGGATGCAAGGGTTTCATCAAAATAGATGCTAAGGTTATCTGTCCATCTGTTACATGTCTGTCAAATGTGATACTGCAGGTGATACATCACACAGCACTGGTTTCATTCAGATGATAGCCGTGGGATAGTGCATTTTGTCCCTGTGCATCAACTTTGAAATGTTAGACTGAGGAAGCAGCTACAGAATATTTAAAGGGCAATGAAAATTTAAAGGGAGATGAAACCTGGAGGAATTAGGTTTCTTGGCTCTGAATTATGGCATTTAAAAATCACATAAATTGGTCTGATAGAGGTACCGTAGAGTAAATGTCAAACTTCTTACATAACATAACCCAATCTTTTCAGTTTTGTGTTGTTGTTGTTATTCAGTGTCAGTCGCAATTATTAAATGTCTGGGGTGTAAAGTTCTGAAGCCCTTTGTGCCAGTCAAAGATCCTGACATTTGCAAGGTGCAGTCTATCCCTCTCTTCAACCCAATGCAAATTATACATTTTGTCACCCATTCAGGACACATTGGCTGTGTCTGAATTCAGTCAATCATTGGCCAATCTCTACAAAATAAACTCTCATTATTATTATATATTATTATTATTTTAGACACTTAAACACACCTAAACGTTACACTAACAAATTGGATACTTCATTAAAATGGTGAAAATTACAATCAGTAGGATTTGGTCATAGCAACGCCAAGGAAATACCTATTTCTGCAATGCAGATGCATCATTATTAGGTATGGTACAGTTCCATTTAAACTATATATCCCAAGATAAAGAACAAATGGTAATAGTTTTGCTTTTAGGTATAAGAAAACAAGAGTAGGTCAAAACCTAGTATGGCTGGGCCACTTGTGGTCAAATTTCATAGCTGTGACATCATCTGACAAAATCACCAAACATGACAGGACAGAGAAAATGAGGATGACCCGCAGCAAAGGGCCACAGGCCGTACTCAAACTCAGGCCACTGTGGCAAGGACTAAACCCAGAGGGCAACTACTCTCACAGGTGAGCCACTGGGGTACATCATAATAGTAATAATAATTTGTCTCTCACACAGTGCACAGCCTCCATCTGTGATCCACAATAGTTTAGCCTTTATAAGGGGGCAAGAATCGCATCAGTCATTGTTAAACTTTCCTTCTTCAGAAGGGAGACTTATGTTCTGCTCCAAGGCCAAAGTTGTCCCAAACCTCAAGCCATCCCCCTTCAAACTGTAGTGTGGCAAGCAAGACACAGGAGCCCGGCTTTGGTCCTGGGGAGTGCAGCATTTACAAGCCGCTAAAACTGTACCTATACCTTGTCCTGCAAGGTACTCACAGCTACTCTAACTCTAACTCAGCTCCATGTCACATGTTTCACCTTCATGTACAACTGTGCTCTTGCTTCACCACTCACATCCTTCACACAGAGCTATTTTTAATGGAGCCACACCACTTGTGTAATATTATTAAAGTAAAATAGAGATGAATCGCTGTCATGCATGAATTATACATTAGCATAGCTTAATTTTATGCATGATCCATGTTGATGAAGATAAAAAGTAGAAAATGCACAGCAAAACAACATTGTTCATATTTTTAGAAGTTTGATGCTGAACTCACAACGTTTTTTCTAAACAGTTGTTTTGCTTACATTAGCCATGTAGCAATAGGAAAACTTACAGAAGCTCCTTTAAGTGTGGCAATGTCTTCCAGGCCATCAATTCTTCCTTCAAACTGAAATATGGTAACATAACACTAGCAGATGTAAACTGCTGTTGCAATTTTGTCAGTGTAACATACTTTATGTCGTACTTCATGTTAATCTGCCAGCTATGGTTGTGTTTGCATGCAATTATTAGCATTCAGTTCAAAGCAGAACTTAGCCTAAATACAGCTGAGGCTGACAAAGTACAGCTTAGACTAATACAAGCAGAGCAGGAATTGAAAAGCTGAACCATCAATGATGATAAGAAAGCAATGATAAGAAAGTAAGAATATCATCGCTGTACATATTTTTGTTTTCTTGTATACCCACAAACCACAGCTTAAAGGACCGACTAGCATGACTACAGAGTTCATTTTTTCACTAACTATGGTTTACAACAAAAGTGGTTTGGATGAAGTTTTGTAGTAATTAATAGATATTAATTATAAATATTAATTGGAAGCAAAAATAGTTTTTAACCCAATATCTTGAGATCACAAGTGAAGTCTGTCTGTCCTCCTCCATTGTAGGCTAATGAATCAAACACAGGCGACTCATATGAGAGTTATGAGTCTACCTTGTTATGTCAAGCTATTCATCCTGTTATGCTAAGATGCTATGGCCATTCTCAGGTTCCATAAAGCTATTATTAATATATTTTACACAAAGAACATCTTGGTAAAGAAATACCAAGTACCATCAGTGAGATCACAGTTTGAGATGAAGTGTGATAGCACACAAAGAAATGCTGATAAAGATTATCTTAACACAAGCTGAGTGAAAAATCTAAAATAAATAAATAAATATAAGACTGCATCAGAGCAACACATTTTTTATCATGTGAGCCATTGCATCACACTGGTCTCCCACAGTTGATCAGCAGCTCTCATATGAGTCGCCTGTGTTTGATTCATTAGCCTACAATGGAGGAGGACAGACAGACACAGAGGAATGTGTTGCTTGCTAGTACAGGCTGAAAACCTGCTCTGATGGAAACACTGTGGGGGAAAGCTAAAGAAAAAGACTGGAGCGAAAATATAGAGGAATGTGTGAAATAAAAGAGATGAGTCTGGGGAGAGAATCCCAAAAGCCTGAGATCTGCTGCCTCATTGGCAGCTTAATAGTGTGTGTCATAAATGGTGTCACCACCTCATCTCCACTCCCCCCCCAAACCTTCATCTCTACACACCCCCACTCCACCTGCTCCATCCTCATCTGTCTTCACACGATTCCCTCCTCTACTGCTGCCTCACTCTTCATCCTGAGCCTGGCACATAATATTTGCAGTCCCACAGCAGAAGATGCTATCTCCTTCTGCTCAGCACCTGCAAGCATGAGCCAAGATTTTCACTTTTTGTGTCGGGGAAAACCTGAAAATCTATCCTCTCGCTATTCAAGTCACCTATTTATAAGATGTCTAAAAATAATGCACAATATAAAAGCACACTAAGACACACGAAAACAATGTGAGGAAACAATTTAAAGCAGAGTAAAAGCTATAAAGGGCAAGAAGATTAAATGTGTACTGTCAGGAAAAATTATTAAAAGATTAACAAACAGGAAACCTGACCTTAACGAGGACCTGTACACTAGTCCAAACTTTATTCTCAAACAAGACCCCCCTTTCATGTCAGGCCTGCTTGTGGTGATGGTCACATCTGTAATAAATGAGTTGTACCTGGAGAGCGCTGGGAACTGAAGGCAGGAGCATGAATCAGCAGAGTCTGTGCACACGTGAAGATTGTTCATGAGGTAAGACACGCATCACTCTGTAACACCACTGCACAACTGTGAGTGGACTGTTTCTTGAGTCCCAACAACTTCAGTGTAGTGAGACATCTTCTCCCTGGCTGATCACTTAACGTCAATTTCAGGAGACACATTCTCCCAATAAATTAAACTTACACACTATTTAATTTTGAATCAGTATTTGGATTAATTAACTCATAAAAAAAGGTGTGCAACATTTAAAAGGCTTCAATGTGTAAGATACATTTAATCAACAATAAAAAGATATGTAGCATCAGATTGTAGTAAATATTTGCAAATACCCAATATCAAAGGCCTCAGGGCTGGATCAGCAGGGTATAATTATATTGTTTTATTTTATATTTCAGGTGTAAGTGGTGCTGTCACCAATCAGCAGTTCAAAGTTGTATTTGTCACATGCCAGGGTACAATGTACAGTAAGCAAAGCAAGGAAATGAGGGTCAGACTTGGCAGCAGTTATGATGTTATGAAAAGTATTGCATAAGACAAGAAATATTGCAGTATTGGATATTATCCAAATGCCTTACTGTCAAGTGTTCTGAATGTAAAAGTCTCATTCTCTGTATGCTTACAAAATGTGTAAAAAATACATCTTACTTTTTAAACACGTACCCATTCGAGTCAATTTTAAATTGTTATTGTTTCGGAGAAGTTACCTGTTTTAGACACAGTTGTGTTTGCCTTCAAAATAATTGATTGTTGTTAATTCTGTTTAATGCAAAGTGTATTGTATATTATTCAATTTCAATAAATATGTTGTACAATGTCAACAATACATTGTACAGGTCTTTTTCTCTGCTGACGATGGATGCACATGAATCTCTCCTGTTTGAATCTTCAGTACATGTGTTAGGGCATATTTACGTTTGAAAAAAACGAGATACATGTTTATGTACATAAAAACTTAAGAGAAGGCATCTGTGACACAGAAGATGAATTTTGGACCATCCAATCATCAGCCTTAACAGTCCAACCTGACAACACAGCTCACACTCAGGCGTCCTTAAGGCGAATTTGGCAACAACAGTGTTTGTTCCAAAATGCAGCAACAACTGCTACTGCTCTGACTCACATCTCCATCCACTTTGTACTCTCTCCATCCATGAGAGTGTACAAACTGACACACAAATGAGACATTCAGTCATGAGGCAGTTTTGAATGGTGAAAATGATCATCTATTTTGTATGGGAGGAATATGACAACAAGGTTGGGGAAGTGCAGTATTATAGGAGTGATCAATAAATGACTGACTGGCTTGTGATGAGGCTCTACAGGGACGAAGGAGGACAAGATGTGGAACAGGACACCTGCTGCAACAGGATGTTTGCCTGTAAATTCAAACCATTATACATCATCCAGAAACTGGTGCCAAAGAGCTTAGTGAGGTTTAATGGATGGGGGAAACATGAGAGGGAGATCAGCATTCAAGTGAAAGACAAACTGAAAGTTTATTGTTCAGTGTTTCACTGGTTTCCTCTGTTGAAGATGGACTCATGGAGGAGATAGAAAATCTGACAACTTCACATTTTGAGGTGTCAATTCCAAATAAAGTGGATTTTACATGAAAAAAGACAAATATATTTCCCCATGAGGAAGAGGTTAGAAACAGGTGGTAGTTCACCACTGAAAATGCATGGTGGGGAAATAAGAATTTTACCTTTGAGCGGCTGGACTACCCACTGGGTGTTTCAGAAAGATAAAATTCCCCAAGGTTAAATCAAGGACAAAATTTAAACCACAACCTCTGGGAACATGCGTATTGAATGCTGTTCTGAGCAACATAAAGCCCTGTATGTTATTACACTTCAATATAAAGTATAATTAAAAACTGTCAGCAACTAATGTGAATAAATGCAAGTCAGACATAAGATATTTTTTTTCCTACAGTGGTATGTAGCATTGCTGTGGAATTACTTTTTGTTTACCTAACACTTTATGCTTCAGTCAGGTATTTTCAGATTTTTCTTACTTTCCTTTTAACCAGTATTTATCCAATGAAGGCTGGATTTACACTTGATGAATGTGATTAAATGCAATCCCTCTGCAGATACCTGCAGGAGACCTTTGCCATGTGAGCGCTTTTGTTTATCTTTCACTCACTGCAACAGAGTGATGATCTCTGCAAAAGCAGAGGGTTTGCAGTGGAGGTGTGTTTGCCATATGTATTTGTATATGTGTACATATGTATACTGTGTGTTTATGTTTAATAATTTAATTCCTATATTGTTTTAATCTTGTTTATGTTTCTTAAAGTTTTATTCACTTTGTAAAGTGTCTTTGTGTGTCTTGAAAGGTGCTTATAAATAAAATGTATCATTATTAAAATTTGTGTGTACCAACTGAACTCCCGTGGTCAGAAGGCTTTCACTGAAGCAGATTTGATCTACCCATCAGAGGTTCGTTCAAATAACCCAACCTGTAGGCAGTGTTCACTTGTTTTAAATACGGCTCTATATAATATCTGATCAAAGCAGATCATTTGCTTAGTAGTAGCACTATGATGGTGAGAAAAATGGCATCAGAACTCAGTAAAAGTGACAGAGATCAAATTGTTATTCTAAGCACAGAGGGGCTTTCTAAAGACACAGTGCATGAAACAATTCTATCCAAAGCACAATCAGGCAGCCCAAAAATGACCACATCATCAGAACATCAATACATCCCACTTAGTTCCCTGAGAGATGGAAAAGCAACTTCATCACAGATATAGAATTTTGCTAAATAAAGAAGACAAGACTCCAATCATCAAAAGTCCTCTCAAATTGGTTATTCAACCAAGATGTCATGGCAAGGCTGAACCCAGTACCAGGCAATGCATACAACAGTGTATTTTGTGCAGGAGGTTTGTCACAATGAGAACCAAGGTAGTGGAATCATACATTCATTGATTGTTGGAGTAGGAGATATATTTGGAACAATGCTCCCAGATTAATTCACTATGAGTGGCATGAGTGGCATTAAAAGCAGTCTTAAAAAGTCTTAAATCCGACTTGCCTTCAGCGGCAGAAAAAAAGCTGGAGAAAGCCAACAACTCTTTTGCTTTAGTTCCTTGAAACATTGTCAGTATTACTGCAGGGATACCATGGATCATCAGGTTATCCAGAGACTTGTGGAGTCCATGCTGGAGTGCATCCTGTCATTAAAGAAAAAGGGGGACCCATGAAATACTAAGTTCTAATGTTCTGAAATTCATGTACATTTTTAAAAAATTCTACTTTTCACTCAAATTGTTAACCTGATATTATTTGTCATGAATAAAATAGTGTCACAATTAAAACAAATGTTATAAAGAGTATGGTCTGGACCTGCTCTATTAGAAAAGTACCTTGAGATAACTTCTGTTGTGATTTGGTGCAATATAAATAAAAACTGACTTCACTTGACACAAATATAAGAAGTACTGTACCTTGACTAGTGGTTTGAGGCCCCAATGTATAAGTCTGAAGTCTGAACAAATCCGGTGTTGGGGAGTATTACTGAAATGTGACAAAAGCTGTATAAAGCCTATTGTGGCTCCAGTGGGAGCTCAGCTAAACCTATAAACGTCTTCGAGTGATGTCACTTGAGTCAGCATCAGTTGAGGCTGAAGACTACAAGTTGGAAAATGACAAAACTCTGTGGGTGTCAAGTTATAAAGAAGTGAAATTTCCAGACCTACAGCAGTGTCCAAAAGTCGGAGACCACTTTCCTGCACAAGTGGCCTCCGACTTTTGGAGTCCACTGTATGTAGCCTGCTCCTCATCTCTGCTTGAAGCTATAGGGTTCAGGCTACATTATTGTATCTCCAACTCAACTGCTGGCAGTTGAATTGTATTGTGGGTAATGGAGGTTTTGACAAGGAGAGAATGTGTGGGATAAAAAGGCCTGATGACAATATTTCTGGTTCTGCTGCATCGATCCATAACGTCATGAGAGCAATTTTAAGTCCAGGGGTTCAAAATGGTTATTCTCTGATCAGATGTCTGCTTATCTAACTTTTGAGACACCACTGCTCTAGACAAGGCAAGGACACAGAGGCAGTTCCAACTGGTTAATATAATGCAGTAAAAAGGCAGAAACAAAGACTAACTTTTGACCAACTTGACCCAACCAGTCAGATTCAATCTGCATTGTACAACAGAAACCAGGCTTGAATCACCTTCATCAGCTGTTTCATTTTCACTGGGTGGAAGCCATCTTTACTGGCCTAGGGCACTGTGACAGCTCGCCAAGCCAACAACAACTGAGAAAGATGAAGAAAACACTGCATCAAAAGATATTGATCACTAATGATTAATCAATCCTGATATGCAATGCTGAATTCTTGTTCAGAGTGAAATCCACTTATGGATTTTCCACCAGCTTGACTTTTGTTCTGGTTGATAAGGCGGCCACAATGCCACTACTCTGTCATTCTGGACATGCAACGTCGTTACAACATTATTCCACAATAAGACCCTAATCAATACCTCCACTCAAATATAAGTGTACATGTATTTATAGAGAGGACTTTGAGGTCATTTCAAGACAACATGACTTGTATCAGGAGCTCTGGGAGAAAAATTGACTTGTAAATGCTCAATAAGAGCTGCAGTCTCTATTGGCACACAATAATGAGCTGCTGTGCAGTTTCATAGGTGTTAATGGATTGAGGCCACTATCAGATAATGGTAATTTGCATGAATATGCAGCACAGACAAAACATGAGCAGTGACATTGTCAATCATCTCATGTAAATGTTTCTAATTTTAACACCCTGACTTCTTCACAGCTGAGCTGGTGACTAATGACTGTGCTCTGAGCACTGTGCTCTGAGCACTGTCTATCATGCAGCTCTGGTGATGGTGTATTGATCAGACAAATAAAGTCACATCTGTCGCATAGGATATCCATATGCTCACAACAAAAACACAGAAGGAACAAATGCAGGCTTTATGTGCAAACACATGCATCTTTCAGGAATTAACACAAGCATGAAATGTTAGATCAGATTTTATTAGCAGCAAAGTCATCAATGATGCACAATCTGTGTCGGGCACTGATCATGTTTCACAAAAACTGCCTTAGTTACATTTTGATTTTGAAACTCAATCTCACACAGACTGACTGATGGAAAGTCCTTAGATTGTTTGCATCAACTACTCTCAAAGAAATACGGACAGCCAATCGAATCCTATAAATTTTTCCCTTAAGGAATGGTCAAGCAGTAAAACATTATGCTGTATGAAAGTGCAAACAGCATTCAAAACACTCATACCAGGTTAAATTGATAATATTGATTTCAGGCCAAATTATTAATATGTGTGTCTAATGATAATGGATGCTTTAGGATGCAGACATAGTCTCAATATGGATCCTCTGGTGGATAATGACAGGCACTAAGAGCAGTCATTTCTCCCTTTTACAGGTTGTAGACACCTGACCTCACTGTTTCTGAGTCAGTTTGGATTATACACTCTTAGTTTCATTGGAGGGGCCAACAAATATCACTGATATTTTCAGTAAGTATCACTTTAATTTTTCCTGAAATTGGGTTTAGGAGTTATTTTGATATTGCTTTGGATGTATCAGATCATTTTCGGGCCAGCCCTGAATGTAACTTATAAATCCCCACAAATGCAAAGGCTCAGTCTGTTTGGTATTTATGCACAGACATCAGCAAAATCAAATTATTTAACCAGAACAAATTACTATTGTTTGAAGCAAGCTGTTGTTGAGACAAAATTAATATTAGCAAATGTAAACTATCACCATCTTTTCATATGGGCGTCGCATCATCCACCTGTCTAGTGAACTCTGAGCTTGCTTGCATGTTTCTGGCTGTGTGCGGCGATGTGGCTCAGGAAGTAGAGCAGTCATTTAGAAATCAGAGGATTCAATCCCCAGCTTGTCAAGAACATGTTGTTGAAGTGACCCACCAGACACTAAACCCATAACTGCTCCTGCTGCTACACCATCAGTGCATGAATGTGAATTCGTACACGTGTGTGAATGAGTGAATGAGACATATGCTGCGTCTCAATTTGTGTACGACCATATCACACCTGCTATTTTGAACAGATAGATAGATAGATAGATAGATAGATAGATAGATAGATAGATAGATAGATAGATAGATAGATAGATAGATAGATAGATCCCAAGGGGATCTATCTACCTAAGTATGGCGACCTGTAAGTGCCAGAGAGGCACTGGCAATGTATTTTCAAACTTATGACTACAGGGGATGAGGAGGTGTGCGTGATGCGTCACTAGCCTGTCAGTCCAATGAGGGGAGACTAGAGACTATATAAAAATGGAGTTAATGCTGAAGAGCCTTAAAGCTGCATTCTATCTTATGACCATCAGTGGGCAACACCAATGATTGCAAAGAAGTCTTTTTGTATTGAAGACTATGGGAAAATAACCCTACTTCTCACTTGATTTACTACCTCAGCAAACGTTTTCCTCATGAGTCTCGATCTGTTGTGAATTCTCTCATGCTTTCTGAATGGCAGCTACTGTTTAGTTTGATGAAATATTTGAGTTGTCAGTTGAAATTCAATCCAGCTGTTAAATGTTTGATTAGTTGATTAGTGTTTAGTTTGTGTCATTAATTTTGGATGATGTATCTTTTGCATAGCAGAAACCATAGTCTTAGATGGACAATAAAATTTAAAAATCTGCAATCTTGGTCAACATGTCTTTAATTTCAGAACCTCAGATGGTTAGCTAAGTTTCTGAACCTTTGAAAAGAAAACTTTAATAGTTTCAGATCTGCTTAAATACAGTATGATGCTATGATCCTGTGTGACTGACATATCACACCACACACGGCGACCTGCCGATCAATCAATTAATGGTAAGATTTTTGACGGACATTAGTTTTATTCACAACTACAGTTAATGTAATTGAAATTGTGTGCTTGTAATTTTCTGTTAAATTTAATGTTAAATAAACCAGGAATAAAAAGTCCTGAGTGAGTTTTCCCATTTACAACAGAACACTATTGGTTATTCCAAATCTAAAAACTACATGAGACACAGAGGGAAGGCACACTAACATCTCTAACATCTATCTTTTGATCCAAGAACATCAACATTTAATAAACATTTCTATAATTTATGTTGTTGATTAAAGCTTACAGCTTACATAGCCATGTATTTAATTAAAAATTCTGTCAAAACCTCCATCGTTGTGTTCTTGTGTGATTACAATAGTGTGCATGTTGCTATTGTTAAAATTAATTCCAGATATGCCCCATTAAAATACCAACAAACTTAAAGCAAAGGTTTCATAATTAGCCTGTATTGCATGTTAAAAACTCCATTAATTTTAACAATTTACAACATTGGAAAGATGCATAAAATAATGTAATAGATGGAGGAATTAAATAATGTGGTGAGCAATTTACAATCAACTCAAATTATTAAAAAAAAAATCAAAAATTACAGTTGTAGTTGAAGAAGCTGTTGCAGTCCATAATTAATGGAGGTAAGGTGACAAAAGTCCAGGAGTCATTATTCATTATGAGACCTTCTGTGTGAGACAGTTTATATATAACAGACTCTCAGTTCTGGGTAAGAAGCTGTTCTTAAGTCTGTTTATGCTCACAGTTTCTGGGTTTACTTACGTCACTATGAAAGGGACAAAAAGGCAAACTGACAGAGTATTTGAATCTAAATATGCCCCAGTAACAACCTTTCTCTAAATCAGTGATGCTCTTGTACCAGCACACTGATATTAACTATAATAACTGAGAACTATGAACAACATGAACCATGAACGCTAATGTTTTACACTATTTTAAAATGATTACGTGCGACATGGAGGCAGAGAGTCAAAGACCATGGAATGGTAATACTGGGATGGTAAGGGAATAAGACAGTGTGAAAAGGCGAGGGTGTAGGGAATGAAGAAGAGCATAGTTGGTAAGACTAAACAGTGTTATGGCCACAAGTGTTAAATTTTAAAAATGCTATAGAAACAAAAATAACAATCACATAAGACACTGTGGGCTGTGTCTGGGGCTAAACAATGCACTCAGACTCAGCTGCAACAAAGAGAACCAACTGTCACACATGAGCATTTCACTGTTGCTGAAGTTGGGCTTTAATGGAATCAGCACAACTGTTTAAAATATAATTTGCTCTGGTGGTGAAATGAACTCCATCATGCAAAAATAGCTCAGGAGAGTCAAACCTTATGTGAGGGTGATGTACGAGGCTGCCACTTAAACAATGAACATATGAGGCCATAACATTGTTCACACACCCGTGAGCCCCGTCAGTGGCACCAGCCTTCCTCCTGCATCTCTGGGTGATGCCAGAGAAGATGATCTTCATGTGTGGACACTGCAGGTGGAGTTGGTGCAGGTCGTCCTTCATTGCTGCGATGAGGTTGTAGCTGTCCCCAGTGATCCAGACCATGGCTGGGTGGTAAAAACACTGTAATAGTGAGAGATGTGTGACATTGTAGGCTATAGAGAAAAAAAGCCCAAAAAACAGCACACTGATTAGAATGAGGCTGAGGGAGAGGTTACTCTCTTTTTTTAGTGATGTGCTTAAATGTAGTTTGCAATTTGCAGGTTATAATTTCTTTTCCAATATGCCACCTCTGTATGAACTGACTGATCTATTGCTTTATGGCCAGTTCATCACACCCACACGTAAACCAGTGGTAGAGAATTAAAGATGAAATTCGGAAATTATCACTGGACCAATGCAATGTCAATATTCCTGTCTTGTTGATTGGTGAGGAAGGATGTCCTTCCATTGAGCATCACCAATAACAGATTAGCATGGAAAAAATGAAGGAGTTGATATAAGAAATCCCACCCTAAGGAGGACAGCCCCCCCCCCCACCACCACCACCACCACCACCACTTCACACAAACTGCCCTTTCCCTCATGTCTGCCCTGCAGGTGTCGCTTGAAGCATTTCAATCAGAATTTCAATAATGTATTTTTTCAAAGAGAGGAGAAAAACAATTTTACAAATGATACTGAGTTTTTTGATGGTTTATTTCAGCCGATTACTCTTTTATGTATTTTGAATCTCTCTTGCCTCTCAAAAACAAAAGAAAGTGCATCTGCCTCGATGCACCAGCCTCTTCTGCAAGCTCACCAGCTACACTTGTTAATGTTCTATGTTTGTGAGGAAGCAGAAATTAATTTCCATTTTATTATGTGACTCTAACATGGCTGAAAAAAGAGGAGACAATAATTCAGTTGTATACAAGATATAACAAAGTGATTGAGTGGCAAACAATTATTTTGGAAGAAGTCTTTGCCACTTTCTTTTGCATCCACTTCATTGTATCACCAACAGTGCTGGAAGAACAATTAGTGTTTTTTTTAGTGTTTTTTCTGTTAACTAACAGTAGAGGATGGTAGGCTACATAAAACTCATAATGGCAACAACAGTGGTTGTCACTTACAATGCTGTGCTAGAATGCTACATGTTAAGTGGTGGTGGTTTGGGGTGACTAACAGTGACAGATTTTCAATACTGACAGGTGTATTTTTCTTCATTTCCTCCTGATTAAATTCACAATATCACTATGTTTGATCAACAAACACACTCCTTAGTACTGTACACTGTACGGGCTTGCCTTTTTCCTTATTAATTCCTGATTAATTAAATATACACTCACAGAGCACTAAAGTGGAACTCCATATTAATATGGGGTATCAGAATCAGAATCAGAATCAGTTTTATTGCCAAGTATGCTTTCACATACAAGGAATTTTTTCTGGTGATTGGTGCAATTGATCAGCAACAGTGGGGCTCTCTAGCCTTGTTGATGAGGCTAATAGCAGATGGGAAGAAGCTATTTTTGTGGCGAGAGGTTTTGGTCCTGAAGGACCGCAGCCTCCTGCCAGAGGGGAGTGTCTCAAAGAGTTTGTGTCCAGGGTGGGAGGAGTCAGCTACAATCTTCCCTGCACGCCTCAGAGTCCTTGAGGCGTACAGGTCCTGGAGGGACGGAAGATTGCAGCCAATCACCTTCTCAGCAGAGTGGATGATACGCTGCAGTCTGTTATTGTCCCTCTCCGTGGCAGCAGCGTACCAGATGGTGATGGAGGAGGTGAGGATGGACTCAATGATGGAGGTGTAGAAGTTCACCATCATAGTCCTTGGCAGGTTGAACTTCTTCAATTGCCTCAGGAAATACATCCTCTGCTGAGCTTTTTTGATGAGGGAGCTGATGTTTAGCTCCCATTTGAGATCCTGTGTGATGGTGGTTCCCAAGAAGCGAAAATGCTCCACGGTAGCCACGGGGGAGTCACACAGGGAGATGGGGGTGGGTGGGGCTGGGCTCTTCCTGAAGTCCACTATCATTTCCACTGTCTTCAGAGCGTTTAGCTCTAGGTTGTTCTGCCTGCACCAGGTCACCAGACGCTCAGTCTCCCACCTGTAGGCAGACTCATCGCCATCAGAGATGAGTCCAATGAGAGTGGTGTCGTCTGCAAACTTCAGGAGCTTGACAGACTGATGGCTGGAGGTGCAGGTGTTGGTGTACAGGGAGAAGAGCAGAGGAGAAAGAACGCAGCCTTGTGGGGATCCAGTGCTGATGGTCTGGGAGTCAGACACGTGCTTTCCTAGCTTCACGTGCTGCCTCCTGTCAGACAGGAAGTCGGTGATCCACCTGCAGGTGGAGTCAGGCACGCTCAGCTGGGAGAGCTTGTCCTGCAGCAGAGCCGGGATGATGGTGTTGAAGGCAGAGCTGAAGTCCACAAACAGGATCCTGGCATAGGTCCCTGAGGAGTCCAGGTGCTGGAGGATGAAGTGGAGAGCCATGTTGACGGCGTCGTCTACAGACCTGTTGGCTCTGTAGGCGAACTGCAGGGGGTCCAGGAGTGGGTCAGTGATGGATTTGAGATGGGACAGGACAAGACGCTCAAATGATTTCATGACCACAGAGGTCAGGGCAATGGGTCTATAGTCATTTAGTCCTGTGGGCCTTGGTTTTTTGGGGACAGGGATGATGGTGGAGGATTTGAAGCAGGCTGGCACGTGGCAGATCTCCAGTGAGGTGTTGAAGATGTCTGTGAACACTGGAGACAGCTGATCAGCACAGTGCTTCAGGGATGATGGAGAGACAGAGTCAGGACCGGCTGCTTTGCGGGGGTTCTGCTTCTTAAAAAGCCTGTTGACATCTCTCTCCAGGATAGAGAGAGACGTTCCTTTGGTAGGGGAGGAGGAGGGTTCTGATGTGGCTCTGATGTGGAGGTTAGTGTCAGGCTTGTCCCACTGTCTTTCAAAGCGGCAGTAGAACTCATTCAGATCGTTGGCCAGACGGAAGTCATTAATGGAGTGGGGGGGTTTAGGTTTGTAGTTTGTGATCTGTCTGAGCCCTTTCCAGACAGAAGCAGAGTCATTGGCTGAGAACTGGAGCTGAAGTTTCTCAGAGTACAGTCGTTTAGCTTCTCTCACCGCTTTGCTAAACCTGTACTTGGACTCTTTAAACTTGTCCCTGTCCCCACTCCTGAAAGCTTCCTCCTTTTGCCTCCTGAGCTGACTGAGCTTAGCTGTGAACCAGGGTTTGTCATTGTTATAACTCACCCTGGTGCGTGATGGGATACAGCAGTCCTCACAGAAGCTGATGTATGACGTCACAGCCTCTGTAAACTCATCCAGACTGTTGGAAGCAGTCCTGAACACCTCCCAGTCAGTGCAGTCCAAACATGCCCGCAGATCCTCTATGGCTTCACTGCACCACTGCTTTGATGTCCTCGCAACAGGTTTACACAGTTTTAGTTTCTGCCTGTATGTGGGAATCAGAATCTGTATGTCTGAGATTTGTCAGCTGCTCATTCACAGAGCTGCACAATCTTCCATTCAACCAAATCCCAAAGGTGTGCTGCTGGATTCGCAGAACCTGACGAGATCGTCACCCATCTGCCACAAGGTTCAAAGTGTTGTGCACTCTAAGATGCTTTTTTTTGCTTATCCCAGTTGTAAATAGTGGTTATCTGAGTCACTGTAGCCTTTCTATCAGCTCCAACCATTCAAACCAGCCTGTCTGGCACCGACAATCGTGCCACAGTCACAGTCACAGAGATCACGTTTTTTCCTCTTTCTGATGTTTGATGTGAACATTAAATTAAGCCTTCGATCTGCATCTGCATGATTTCATGTTGACACGATTGGCTGATTGAATAATTTTATGAATAAGCAGATGTAAAGATGTTCCCAATAAAGCCCTCAGTGAATATAATTCTTTCATACTTGGTCTTTCTAAAATGACAAAAATACCAGCTGCTATCAATGATTACAGTAAAAAGCCCACACTCCTTTTTGTGCTTGACAACTAGCCATTGACTGAAAAACATAGATATAGTTTTAATAATTTAAATAACAAGCAAAACCATTTCCTGTGTAAAGCCTTCCAACTGGTACTCTCACTTAATGGAACTTTAAATTATGACTTTAAACAAGATATATCTGAGTGAAACAGAAAGGGAGAAGCATAAATACAGCTTGAGAGAGGCTTTATAACTTGTTTTTCCCCCAGCTGTGCTCAACTCAAAGGTACAGCAGAGTGACTCACCAGCTGGCAGTGTGTCCTTATTGTGACCTCTACATTCATTGTTCCATAAAGCTCAGTCTTATAAAACTATGCCTTTGGTTTTATAGAGCCTCAGAAAAGCAGCTCTGGTGTTGGTTGGTTCATTACTGATGCTGTGGATGCATTAGCGTCTCCCAGCAGTATACTACCATTTACTACATCCTCAGCTCATTTCAGCTGTGCTCAAAGAGCTACTGTGGATCAGATTTACTAAATTAGTGCTCAGTCTGAGAACATGTCTCAGTCTACATGTGGGCACATTAACCACAAGATCCTCTGAAGAGTTTTAACAATAATCACATGACTCTTTCTACTATGTTCCATAGAGTGTTCAGTCCTCCCAGGACTTTTGCATGTCATACTGTGTTACAACTTCACATCACATATGCAGTTTTCTGACAGTGATGAAACCAGTTGTTTTAGAAGTCAGATCATAAGTTGATTTGAAACCACTTGTGTGTAATCAAGAGATCAAGGTGCACTTTATCTTTAAATACCAATCTATCCGAGACTCTTCTCCTGTAAAAAAAAAACCAAAAACAACCCCATCTATGCAGGCAGCTTATTACAACCCACAGTTATGTTTTATTGTTTAGTGACCTATGACAACCGCAGTAATTATGAAAGGAGCAGAGTCTGGTGACATAGTATATACACCAACAAAGTCTATATTAGGAGGAGGTTTTGGGGTGGATGGATGGGTTGGCAAAGCCCTGAATCTTCACTCAGGCTACAGCTAACCCCCTAGCCCTAACCCCCATGATTATTCCACTACCTTAACAGCTTGTTTATTACTGTCACTATGATGGCAAAGATCCTCTAGTACTTATGTCAACTAAAGAAAGAAATAAAGAAATGTACTTCTCTCTGCTTTGCTTTATAGAATGGTTTGTTTCATGTTAAATATATTTGCCTTCATATTCCGGCCACGAGAGTCCCAAACAAGCTGAAAATACTTGGCAAAATGAATTGCACATAAACTATGTAAAATCATATGTACCATAATAAGTTCTTACCATTGAACTCTTCAACAGGGAGTCAATTCAACACTTTGGGATAATGTGCCTTCTATGACTGTGAGTACGGACAACTCTCAGTCGCATGGCCTGAGCTTGAAACTCATCTTTTTTTTTAGGTTTACCAGTGTACCAGGTTATGCAGTGTAATCATGGTAGCATTGAACTAATGATGTTGGTAATGTTCTCATGGTTTCCCTATTAAGAAATCTGGATATCGTACTCAGATATATACCACAACCTGGATGACTGAGAATCTTCACAGACAAATTCCTTCCGCAATTACAAAGGGATAAAGCTTAAAGTAATAAAACCTTTCCATTCAGATTAATTACTTTGCTGTGAATAATACAGGTCGGCATCACTCAGCACACCTTTAATTTCCATACCCTGTTTGATGAACAGTTTTGTTGCTTTTTCTTATACATTATACAATGTGCTGTTGTCTTAACACTGTCATGCCATTCTACTTCAAAACATGTGAGTGGTCTATTTTCTGTTCGAGCTCTACTCAGGTGAAGATTCTGGCATCTCATTTAAAAGCAAATAACTCCCTTCAGGGAAGGCCAACACTCCCACTTGAGGTGGGATTTTGATAGGAATATTTCAGAAGATGAGACAAATCTGTTAGGGAAAGCTGCTCAAACTTAGCACCACAGGGACTGCAGATTTCCCACACAGTTTTACAGCTTTACTTCACTTTGTGTTAGGTTACTTCCAATCAAATATACTGATTACATAAAAAGTACACAACTACCTCCAAGGTCTCTCCTGTGCTCATTCTACTCCTCTCCTGGTATTTATAGGTTAGCAAATTAGACAAACAGGGTTTTTGGTGATACAGATCTGTTGGAGAGGTCAGGTGTTTGACTTACATTATGCTCCAGCTCTCTTACTGCTCCACATCAACTAGGGACCATGTAGTATGTTAATCTCAAATCAAATGTGCTGACATGCTCCGATGACCTTTGAATGTCAGTATCTGACATTTTACAGACACACTAACAAACCAGAGCCTTCCCACAACAACTTAGCAACAATTTCATCCACTTTCATTTGGCTTACAGTATCATTCTGTCCCATTTCCCATAATTGTTTCTTTCAATGGCTTAGAAGGATTTAACTCTTCCACATATTTGACATTTTATCTGCCGTGTCAATTAAAGCTATCTTGTCTTTTGTAGTAAGCCCAGGTCAAATTAACCAAATTGCAAGAGTTTCAGAAGCAAACATTAATAAGAGCTGACCAGACTTTCAGCAGAATACAGAGGGAAACGTAAGATTTCTAAAGACAGAAAAATATCAAGTTAACGTCTTCTTCTCACTAAATTCAAAAGGAGGTTTTCTAGTTCCTCCGGGGGGATATACAATCTCTTTAGATTGCTCTGGGTTAACCTCAGGGTCTCCAACCAGTGGCCTTGAGATTTTGTCCACAAAAATCACAAACAGAATTGGTGACAGAGGACAACCTTTACAGAGGTCAATACTAACTGGAAACGTGTTTGACTTCCTGCTGATATTATGGGCATAGCTCTCACTCTAGTCATAAGAACTGGGTGGCTCATAATAACGTCCCCCATACTCCTGTAGCAACCTGGCATGAGCTTTTCTGGGGAGGCTGAGCAGTGAGATACTTAATAATCCTTCTGTCCCCATTTTTGAAAGATGGGAACCATCACCCCCATCTGCCAGTCTTGCCAGGCACCGTGTCTGACCTCCACGTGGCACTGAAGAGGCGTGTAAGCTAAGACAGCCCAAAAATATTCCATACCTTCAGCATCTCAGGATGAATCACATCCACACCTGGCACCTTGCCATTGAGAAGCTTCTTAACGAACTCAGAGACTTCTGTCAGAGATGTGAGCGATGCCGGGAACACACTGCATAGCGTACGCATGGCTGGTGCCACGCCGATCTGACGCAGCTTGCACATACGTTTGCATTTACACCAACTGCATGTCTGCTGCATCACTGCTACTGCCAGCTCTATCTTTCCACATCATTTGACGCAGCCACAGCCAAGTGCTGTGTATCCTCTCTGACCTGTTAACATGAGTGCAGAAATGAAAACCAAGAAGTTCTGTAGCCACCACGCACACATCATGCAGTCAGTGTGTTCCCCGCCTGAGACTTCCCCCAAGTCTTCAGACTCTGCCTCCTGCATAAGGAATATGTTGGTTGCATTCAGGAGTTCCTTTAAGCGTTCTTTTCACCGCCCAACAATATCCGCCCCACAATATCAGTAGTCAGTAGTCTTCCTCACCTGCTGAACACAGCCTATACTGTCCTTTCCTGGGTCATTCAATTCAATTCAATTCAATTTTATTTGTATTGCGCCAAATCATAATATACATTATCTCAAGGCACTTTACAGGGTAAGGTCAAGACCTTACTTTGTTACAGAAAAAAACCCAACAGTTCCCACAACGAGCAAGCGCTTGGCGACAGGGGGGAGGAAAAACTCCCTTTTAACAGGAAGAAACCTCCAACAGAACCGGGCTCAGGGTGGGGGGGTCTGCCTCGACCGGTTGGGTTTAGGAGAAGATAGAAAGAGGGGGAGGGGGAGGAGAGGGGAGAGAAGAGAGAGAGAGAGAGACCAGGAACAGCTGTGTCGGTAATGGTGTTATCAATAATAATGACAGGTAACAGTGGTTAATAGTAAAGATGAGTAGTGGTGGATCTGGATCCTGCTGCTCCAGAGGCAGAGAGACCTGCAGAATGAGGACAGAGAGAGGGAGAGAGAGGAGAAGCACAAACTACGGGAGAGAAAAAATACAAAGTTAATGGCATGAAGTCATTGAGAGAGAGAGGGGGAGAGAGAC
Organism: Trachinotus anak; assembly: GCF_046630095.1. NCBI lineage: Eukaryota > Metazoa > Chordata > Actinopteri > Carangiformes > Carangidae > Trachinotus > Trachinotus anak. Next base: position 28,269,268 of record NW_027273883.1, read on the forward strand.
AGAAATAGAGAGAGAGCGCCCAGTGAATCATGGGAATCCCCCAGCAGTCTAGCTCTATAGCAGCATAACTAAGGGATGGGTCAGGACATACCCGAGCCAGCCCTAACTATAAGCTTTACTAAACAAGACAGTTTTAAGCCTGATCTTAAAGGTAGAGAGGGTGTCTGCCTCCCGAACCCACACTGGGAGCTGGTTCCACAGGAGAGGAGCCTGATAGCTGAAGGCTCTGCCCCCCATTCTACTCTTACAAACTCTGGGAACCACAAGTTGACCTGCATTTAGAGAGCGAAGTGTCCTACTGGGAAAATAGGGAACTATAAGCTCTCCAAGGTACGATGGTGCTTGACCATTAATGGCTTTGTAGGTGAGGAGGAGGATTTTAAATTCGATTCTGGATTTTACAGGGAGCCAATGCAGAGAAGCTAACACAGGAGAGATGTGATCCCGTTTCCTAGTTCCTGTCAGTACTCGTGCTGCCGCATTCTGGATCAATTAGAGGCTTTTTACTGAATTTTTGGGACATCCTGACAATAAAGAGGACAATAGTAGTCCAGTCTTGAGGTAACAAATGCATGAACTAGTTTTTCAGCATCCTTTAGACATAGAATGGGTCTGATTTTAGCAATATTGCGCAGGTGGAAGAAGGCTGTCCTAGAGACTTGCTTTATATGTGAAGTAAAGGACAAGTCCTGGTCAAAAATGACACCAAGGTTTCTGACTGTAGCACTGGAGGCCAAGGTGATGTCATCCAGAGTCAGTATATTATCACATAGTGTATCTCTGAGGTGTTTTGGGCCAATTACAATAACTTCAGTTTTGTCTGAATTTAAGAGTAAGAAATTACTTGTCATCCAGATTTTTATGTCCTTAAGACAGACCTGAAGCTTGGCTACCTGGTTAGTCTCACCTGGCTTCATGGATAAGTACAGCTGGGTGTCATCTGCGTAACAATGGAAATTCATCTGGTGCCTCCTAATAATGTTTCCCAGAGGGAGCATGTATAGACTAAAGAGCATTGGTCCTAGCACCGAACCTTGTGGAACTCCATGACTGACTTTAGTGTTGATAGAAGAGTCATTATTAACATGAACAAACTGGAGTCTATCTGACAGATATGACTTAAACCAGCTTAGTGTGGTTCCTTTGATGCCGACCATATGTTCTAGTCTCTGTAATAAAATCTTATGATCGATGGTGTCAAATGCGGCACTAAGATCTAGTAGGACAAGTACAGAGACAAGTCCATTGTCTGAAGCTATGAGGAGATCATTGGTAACCTTAACCAGAGCTGTTTCTGTGCTATGATGGACTCTAAAACCTGACTGAAAATCTTCAAACAAACCATTCCTGTGCAAATAATCACATAACTGGTTTGCAACAACCTTCTCAAGGATTTTGGAAATAAAGGGGAGGTTGGATATAGGTCTATAATTGGCTAAAACATCAGGATCAAGAATAGGCTTTTTAAGTAGAGGTTTAATTACTGCAACTTTAAAAGCCTGCGGTACATAACCAGTTGATAAAGATAAGTTAATCAGACTTAATATAGAGGTGTCAACTAAAGGAAAAACTTCTTTGAACAGCCTTGTTGGAACGGGGTCAAGAAGACAAGTCGATGGTTTAGATGACGAAACTGTTGAAGTGAGCTCAGAGAGATGTACAGGAGAGAAACAGTCAAAATATAAACCAGTTACAGTGGACTCTGAGGCTGCTGAACTGGACAGTACATCTGAGCCAGCTGTGGGAAGGAGATGGTGAATTTTTTCTCTAACAGAAACAATTTTATCTGTAAAGAAGCTCATAAAGTCATTACAGCTGAGGGCTAAAGGTATAGATGGGTCAACAGAGCTGTGGCTGTCTGTCAGCCTGGCTACAGTGCTGAACAGAAACCTGGGATTGTTCTTGTTTTCTTCTATCAATGATGAATAATAGGATGTTCTGGCTTTACGGAGGCTTTTTTTATACGCCAATAGGCTGTCTTTCCAAGCCTTTAGAGATTCATCCAGGTTAGTAGAACGCCACCTTCTTTCTAGTTTCCTTGAAGCTCGTGTTTCTGAGTTGTACCATGGAGCTAGCCTTCTCTGACTCTGATAAAAGAGGGTTTCTGGGAGAAACTCTTAGATATTCAATGTCAATCACATAAGTCAGAACCAGATCATGGGTCTGGTTAAAAGAGTGAGTGGGTTCATTAACATGCTGAGAGAAGCCAATTGAGTCTAATAATGAATTAAATGCAATACTCAGACTGTCACTTTCAACATCTACATGAATGTTAAAATCACCCACCATGATAACTTTATCTGTGCTGAGAACTAACTCAGATAAAAAGTCTGAGAACTCAGATAAGAACTCAGAGTAAGGGGCAGGTGGACGATATACAGTAACTAGTAGGACTGGTTTTTGTGTCTTCCAGTTTGGGTGAGACAGACTAAGAATAAGGCTTTCAAATGAATTATGATTAACTTTAGGCTTAGGATTTATTAGTAAATATCCCTCGGCCTGTGCTTTGAGGGATATGAACGTTAACATGAGTGGGGGGTGTTGATTCATTCAGACTAATATATTCATCCTGCTGCAGCCAGGTTTCAGTCAGACAGAGCAGATCAATGTGATGATCAGTTATCAGATCATTGACTAGTAGAGATTTAGATGAGAGTGATCTGATATTCAATAAGCCACATTTAATTTTCCTGTTATTTGGTTCTGGACTAACAGTTGTGTTAATTTTTATTAGGTTTTCATGTCTAACTCCTCCTCTGTTCACTTTTGATTTATTATATTTAAATGTAGGTGGTCGGGGGACAGACACAGTTTTTAGGGGGTGAATGGCAGGCGACTGCTCTAAGAGAGGCGCAGAGAAGAGTGTAAGACTGCGACTCTGCCTCCTGGTCTCAACTCTGGTTTGTCATGGCTTTGGCTTTCTAATAAACTCAGTGAAGTTTCTAGATAAGAGCGCAGCTCCATCCAGCGTGGGATGTATGCCGTCTCGTCTAATCAGACCAGGTCTTCCCCAGAAAGTCTGCCAGTTATCAACAAAGCCCACATCGTTAGCGGAACACCACCTCGATAACCAGCGGTTGAACGATGACAAGCGGCTGTACATGTCATCGCTGGTCAGATTGGGTAGGGGCCCAGAGAAAACTACGGAGTCCGACATTGTTTTAGCATAAGTACACACCGACTCCACATTAATCTTAGTGATCTCCGATTGGCGTAATCGGGTGTCATTAGTGCCGACGTGCATTACAATCGTACTGTATTTACGTTTATCCTTCGCCAGCAGCTTCAGGTTGGACTCAGTGTCGCTGCTCTGGCCCCAGGAAACATGTGACTATGGCCGCTGGTGTCGCTAACTTCACGTTTCTCAGAATAGAGTCACCAATGACCAGAGTTTGTTTCCCAGCGGGTGTGTCGCTGAGTGGGGAGAACCTGTTAGAAACGTGAACAGGTCGGTGGTGAGCCGTGGGCTTTTGCTTAGGACTAAGCCTCTTCTTGTTACGAACAGTCACCCAGCCGCCCTGACCTCCCGGCTGCTCGGGAGCTGCTGGGGGGGAGAGAAGGAGCTACAGACGGAGCTACACTGGGTCGGTCCGCACCAGCTACTGGGGGGTGGCTAACTGGAGAGGCTAAAGATGTGGTTTCCATGGTGCGGAGCCGAGATTCCAAATCATTGAGCCTCGCCTCCATAACTGCAAACAAACTACATTTATTACATGTACCATTATCGCTAAAGGAGGCAGAGGAGTAACTAAACATGAAGCAAGCTGAGCAAGAGAGAGCAGGAGAGGGAGAGACAGAAGCCATCACTAACTGCTAAGCTAAAGTAGCTAACAGAGCTAGCGTGTAAACAGCTGTGTTTTAATGAGAATCTCACGAAGAGAAGGAGAGAGCTAAGAGTGATCGAACAGGAGTTCGACAGTACAACAGATAATTAGCGGTTATATACAAAGATACAACTAGGATCAGCTGAATTCAGGGAGAGCAGCAACAAACACAACACCACCAACAACCGGAAGTGACACAATACACTTACCGCAGCACGTCAGTAGTTGCTCATCTCACAGTTTACCAGAACTTCCTTGAAGCCAATCTAAGATTTGTCTCCATAGCCACCCTGAATCCTTCCACACCTGGGATTTTGTGTTTGTGACCACCAAAGCTGTGACCCCTGTGGTCTACCAGCACCCACTGTCTGCATTAGATGACCCCAAACCATGTTTCCTTCTACAGCTTCATGGCCTCCTTCATTGAGGGTGTACACCAGCATACTCCCAGGTTGCTGCTGCAACAGGCACCAATGTCCCTCTGACCACTATTCCAAGCAGTTGCTTCCACAACCGAGGCTCTGAACATGGCCAACTCAGATTTCAGTGTCCACAACTCTTCCCATGATGTGTGAGATATTTTTTGGAAATTGAAGTAAAAGACCTTGTGGACAGGTGCCTCAGGATTTGGTAAACATGAAATTGGTCATCGATTTGGAACCAGTGTTATGAACCACCCTATGCTCAAATGTGATCTTTGTTATGGCTAATCCATGACCAGCAATCCAGTAATAAAGTACCACTCAGGTTCAGTTTAGGCAGACTGTTCCTCACAATCACATGAGCATTGAAGTACCCTGTTGGGATGACCCTTTAGTGGTTGGATGATGCAGTTAAAATTAAGATGGCAAGGTGATGGTACGGTGTTCCAACCATGTGGAGTTTATTCAACAGCAGCAAATAATGACGGCAATGTGTGAGATCCTACCAGCAACACAGACAGATCATAACTGGCGCCTTTTATACTGTGCTGATGCATACCCATACTGGATGCTACTATAACCAGGTGTTTCCAAATTCTTATACCTGGTTAGATTGCCACAAAGTATTTTAGAATATAATTTCAATCAGGAGAGACAAGTGAATAAGGTGTAAGTAAATATTTTAATTAGACAAGACGTGATGAATGGTGCTGAAATTATAGACTTTGGCACTTGGTCTCGTGGGGGAGATGTTTAGGGTTAGGATGAGCAGCAGCAAAATACATGTACGTATATATATATAATCCCCCCGAGACCAGACACTGGGCTGGTGGCGGCTGACTATACCTCTGATGCTGGTTATGGCTGAAGAACCTCTGATGCTGAAGATGGCTGAGAATGCTCCGAAACTGATAAGGTTGAAGATCCCTTGACGATGGGATGGCTGAGAGACCTCTCACGTAGAGATGCCGAAGAACCCTCTGATGCCGAGAAGACTGAAGATCCCTCTGAGACAGATTATGGCTGATGGACTCTGGAACCAGGTGGAGACTGGTCAGCGGAGCAGGAAACTAAAACTGAGAAGGAACGTCTTTAAAAAGGGAGCGCCAGAAGATGATATGAACAGCTGTCTGAACAGCTGATAGGACGATGACAGCCACGGGCCGGAAGAATGAGGGAATAATGAGTGAATATGTGAGAAGAGGTGTGCCTTAATCAGGATTATATACGGCATATGCATGCAAGAGGATAGGTCTTCCTGATTTAACTTATGCTAGAGCTTCATTTAAACATAGCATTTACAAAACTATATCTACTGCTGTATCCCCTCTCCAAAAGATATGCCTACAAATAAAATTACGACAAATATAAAGGTACACCCCACGTTATGTTATCGAATCCTGATCCAACTCCGCTCTCTTTCAGGTGGAGCCGATTACCCACCACAGCACCTATAAGATGTCAGCACGAGGGTTTAAAATACTCAATAAATAGTACAAAAATCCTTGATTGAAAATATGCAAATAGGCAATGTGCAAAACATTCTGTGGTAATAAAGTGCAAATATCGTTATCAAAGTGCAAAGTGCCGTTATTAATAGTTAAGTTGTTTGTTAAAAGTGCACACGACCCCATTGTGCAATATTTACAAGGCCAAAGCCGTCAGTCACTAGTAATGAGGTGCCATTCATTACATATCCCTATAGAACTACAGACTTCCTGGGCAGTAGCCTATCAAGAAGCCCACCCAGAGATTCTAAGAAGGGTAGATATTCTTGAACTTCATGCCCATGCATGTCTTCAGTGCATGGGCATAGACAACAGACAGGACCTTCCCTGCAGTGACTTGCAGTCTCACAGAGGCAGCCCTCTCACCAATCTTCCCAACACAGCAGGACTCAGTCAGCAGCCTGAGCACATTCTCACACCAACACAGGATAGAGTCCAGCCGCTTTACAGGAGTTTAGTGCCAGCACTAATGCTCTGCATAGAGATGAGCCTAACTATATCTAGCTTGTACCACTTCACCCCCCACACTAACTCTGATTCCTCCCCCACCAGAGAGGTCATTAGTCTATGATACCAGGGGTCAGCATGCTTACACCACACCAAAGCCTTATTCATATCACTGCAAGTGTTGGGCCCAGGGAGTGGTGGCTCCATTTAATATTTCAATTATATTATAATTTATTTGGGCTGTGCCTGAAAAGGCCGAACTATCAGACACTCACTAGCGAGCTTCCCTTCCAGGTCTGGCTCCACGAGGAGGCCCCAGTTTTACTAATCCAGACGAGATAATGCAGCTCCAAAAACTCTGTTCTATGTGTGTTTGGTAAATTGCTCTTTGTCTATACACCCCACCCCCATCCCTGACCCCCAGTGGAAACAATTTGCCAAGGGATACCACATTAGGAAGTGCTATCCCTGATCCACACAGCGTCAAGGATCAATGGGATGCACAAACCCCTTCACCACATTAAGATGGTAAAAAAAAGAAATGAGAGCTACATCATAAATGAAAATGTAATTTCTGTTGTATAAAGATAAAACAGATACAGGGGAGTATGCAGTAAGTAGAGAGAATACAGTAAATCAATATAAGATAGCTATATACAGTACAGAAAGATACTGAAACTGCTCTGCTTTGCCAACCTTAAAAATAAGGCATGTCTGATGAAATGAGAATCTAATTGGCCCTAACATTTTGTTAATCTTTAATTGTCTATCAGTTTCCAGGCTTTAGTAGAGTGGTTACCACTAATTGGAATGAGTGTAGTAAGGGGATGGGTGGTGGCTGAAATAGATTCAGGTTTAGCAGTTTGCTGAACAACAGAGAAACTCTCTAACTACTATTGACACAGGGGATCAATCTATATCAGAAAGCAGAGCCTCCTGGATGCAGATGGCAGCAGATTTACATTTAGGTACTTGCAGCTGATATTAGTCCTCATAACCCCAGATTAGATTGATATTGTTTTGGAGCCAGCATCCAATAAGGAGTCAATATCAAAGTCACACAGGTAGCTTCCGAGTCTAATGGGGATTTATATGCGGACACAAAACAACACTCACAGGCTTCACAATTTGCAGCAGATAGATTGGCTCTGTTGGACCGTGAATATAGCCCCCAATAGGCCAGCTTGATTCCTGCTTGGCTGCGGCCCAGTGATGCAGCACTGTGATGACCAATGAGGCAGGTTGACACTGACTGGATGGGTTGTGGCCCTTCCTGAGGATTTTTAGTGTTAGTTGCATGCAGCTAATTTGAGGAGATGTTTTTTTGTTTCACCTCGTTTGGCTGTGACTGAACCATAAAGATAAAAAATGGCATGTCATCAATCAAACACTGAGAAGTTCAGTTTCCAACTAAACATAAAACCAAGAAAGTTCAACAAGCCTGCAGCAATAAAAGCAATGAGTAAAAGAAATTATAGCCATCTCTTGGCAAATTCAGAATCGTCTAAAAACAGTTCTCTCTGTAAACAGGGTTCTGCCAATAAATATCGCTCTGAAGGGGCTGGAGTGATTGCACTCAGCCCTGTGCTGCTTCAGCCTCGTATTTCAGTTCAATTTGACACAGACTCCACTGAACTGCTTGACCTATTTCTATAACCCTGAGGTTCAACACAGTGGAAGGAATGGACAGGGATAGAGAGGTTAACAATGTTGCTGCTACAGTCAAATTAGGCCATGTTGAGGAGGGCGAGGGAGCTGAAGGAAATAAGAAAGAACAATGCATATTAAGTGAATTATCACTGAGCTGAGAGCAACAGCATCTGTGATCCAGTCAACCCCCACCCACTTCGTCTGGGCTCCCATCTCCAATTAATCCAATATACATTTATACCATAGTCTTTGAAGTTCAAGACTTGTCTGTTCGCATTGACATGAGCTGATAATAGGGGTATAGTTGGGGTAGATTTATGGCGGCGCTGGGCAGATTGTTGTGACAGTATGCCAGAGGTTTTGCCCTGTAATATAGAGGGCTGTAATGAGTGGCCTGTTTGCAGTATGTGGGGGGTCTAGCCCTGGTCCTGGCTCATAGGTATTGAAATGATATGCAAAATGGGTACTCTCTAAGCCTCAGGCCACTAAGACACAATGTGTGGTCAGACGAAAATGAATTTAACAGGATCTAATGCGACCTGGATGCATCACTCGCACCATTGTCTGTCATGTTTGTGTCTCTATTTTAGTCTCTCCCTTTTCCATTCTGTCTTCATTTTTTCATTGTTTTCATTTTTCATTTTTCATTCGTATTGCCTTTACTTAGACTGAGAGATTAAGAGAGACAGGTTTTTGATGTATCATACAAAGGGCATTTACCTTAGCTTGTTCTGAATCCATGTGTGAGGCTTGTAGCTATTAACAAGACACAGGAGCAATATAGAAAAATTGCTGCCAACTATTATAGTCCTCTGAAAACCGGTGCCAGGTATTAATGCAGATGGCCATTGGTATTCTGATAGCAATCCTGTTGCTTCATGAGGCTGAGGTGTGCTGTTAGGCAGCATGTGGGATACCTAATTATACCTCTTACATGGCCAATCAAGAACACACTCACCTTGAGCTGTTGTTTTACTGCTGAATAGAAAACTGACCTCACCAGGTGTTACACAGTATACACAGCCAACAATAGAGGTACAGGAGCTGTTTTCACAGGTGTATCATAAAAGGCACATGACGGGCCCTCATGAGAACAGAACCATTTGATCAACCATAAAAGTGTAAAGTAGTTTCTGAGGTTTTTGTACCAATTTGTGCCAATTCAGGCAAAACTGAGGGAAGGTTGTCCACACCAGAATAATTAAAGTAGGTACAATAAAAAGTTTACATTAAAGATAGTGCTTCAGTCCAACCCTTTGTCTACAAAATATGTCTGTGTTGCCCATTACATTTTATGGTACAACTGCTGTCTGGATTATCTTCACTGTAGGTACAATAACCCAGTTCACTGGCAATGTTTTTCTTCTTGTCCAGAAAGTATAAGAGCCTCAGGGCCCAATCAGATCAGCATTTATGGCACTGTTGTTTTTAGCCAAAGCTGTTTTATTTAAAAGGAATCTCTGCAATCACAGAGGCAAAGGAAACCCAGCCTGAACCTTTATGTAAAGTTCAACTTTTGTGAACTCTGACATGCAAATCTGTAGAAAGCTGTTTTACTGTTGCTTCTATTTGAAGCTATAATTTGTAATTTTTCCACACTAAATTGTCTAGAAATGACTTGACCTAAAGTATGTTATATATTTTTTGAGTTATGTACTTAGATGATCCCTAATACTTCCAGCTATTTTAAGACCTAAAGAAATGCAAAAGTTTAATCATCACAATGGTCCGTTGCCAGTGTCTGGCCAGCTGTCAGTGGCATCATATTGCCTATGCATATGTGTCGGTGTTTTGCCCGCCAGAATTGGTCGAAATTGGCTTTTATCCAGTTTTAAGCCACATTTTTATGTATTTTAATCAGTTCATCCTTGAGTCCAAGTGAATGTTTGTGCCAAACCTTAAGAAAATTCCCTCAAGATGTTACTGAGACATCATGTTCACAGGAATGGGACAACCTGAAAACATCATGCTTCTGGCCCTGGCTATCGCCAGAGTGGAGGCATAAATATGAGGAGAGTGTCTGAGAAAGAAAACACCCACTGACTCTTCAAACATGACTAATAACTCACAGACATACTGTATGATTTATGCTAATCTATATCTGTAATTACTGTCAGGCCTGAATAGCTGAATAGCTCCCATATGTGTCATCCTGTGCTGTGTCAAAAGTCATTCTATCTGAGTATGGCTTCATGTGAGGATTTTAAGTATATGTGAGGTGACATCAAGTATGTCTGTTGATTTCATAATCATATTTTGAATCATGAGAGAATGACTTCATCCATGTTTAATTAGTGACAGTAGAAAACCTCTTTACCTCCACCAAGGAGGTTATGTTTTCATCTGTGTCAGTTTGTTTGTTGTAGTGATGCCTGGATCTGCTCTGATGTCATATGCATATGCATGAATCATCCACCGGCCACCCACTCGCACTAATTATTTTCTCCAAGTTAGAGACCTGCACACAATTATGCATTACCATTATTTCTCTGTGTGATCATATGGGCTGGTTTTTGATAAATAAACATTTATTTCAAGTAAAAATAAGTTTTTGGTAAAATGAAAATGGCAACAGGTATTTCAACAACACAGTCTTGACTTTTTATTCCATTCAAACTAAAATTCTGAATGTCAGTGATGCTTCCTGAACACAAACTGTTGTAATGACATTTGGCTGCTGCCCAAAATAAACAACAGAACATCACAAATTCAGCAGTCCAAACACAGTCTAACGTGTGCCTGATGAAAAATGAAGCTTGAAAAATGTTCAGATTTTTTAGAATGAGAATATTTTCCTCATACATTATATATTATTTCACCAAACTGCAACAAATCCACTGTTCAGAATCAGAACTGATCATAACTGTAATCACTAATATGTTTTTGTTTGTTTGTTTATTTGTCAGCAGGACTATTTAAAAAGAGCTGAACTGATTGGAAATGAACTTGGTGTGGGATTGGGGGGATGGGTCAGGGGAGAACCCTTTACATGTCAGGGGAGATCCAGATCATTTATTCTGAATTTTTTTCTCTGAAGTCTGGTGTGGGTGTTCGACACTGGCCTTGTTGGAGGTCTGCTCTCTACTGAGGGCATATTATGATTCTCCATCTTATGCCCTCCTCCCTTACAAACTCCATCACACACCCACACTTTTCGACAACTATTCATCTATCTCAGAAATACAGTTGTAGTATGGAACCAAATGGAGCTGTCATTCTGAAACGCACAAACAAGCAGGTGCACACGTGCCAGTATAAATATTAACATCACTGTTGTGTGAGCGTCTTTTTGTGGGTGTGGGTGTGTGTGGGGCTGTATGTCAGGTGGATAGGAAGTGTGTTGACAGAGGTGTGGAGGTTGAAGCTGAGGTTTTTTGTAGTTCGCCTGTGAATTGTGGCAGGTGTGTGAGAAGTAAAAAGCCCTTTTAATGAGTAGAGCAGCCCAGTGCTGGCAGGGTTGACATCAGTTGGGAGGAAGGTGTGGGGCGTTGGGGGGTTGGGGGGGTGGGGGCAGTAAAGGTCACCTTTTCTGAATCTTGTTTGGCCTGCCACAGAGAACTGAAACCAGCAAGAAAATAACAGAAGCTGGCATGAACTCCTGCACTGTGGTCAGATTCTTGTCCTCAAGCTGCCAGTGGCTGAGAGTTCATGACAACATTCAGCACTGCTAATATTAGTTCATGTCTTATTTGTATTGAATCTGATCCAAAGGTCAAGTGTAGTAAATTGTCTATAATCAAATATTTTGCAGCTCTTCAAGACAAGCTGATGGTGTGAACATAGGTTCCTCCCAAGCTGAGCCTCCCTCTGTCTGCATTTCACCTCTGGCTCCTGCCTGTTACAGATTGTTAACTTCATGAAATAGGTACTAAAGGAGAATTTTTCAGTTTTTAGCCTGATGTTAAGCTACTGCCTTACCCTGCAGGTTCCAGGTTAGCTACAGTAATTGGTATGCTAATAAGATTCTTCACATTAAGACCCAACACCTGTTTTATGGTTGAATAAAACCAGGTTTATTGGCTTAATCTTGCATGTCCTTCCTGGCCACCTTTACACACACAAATAGTCACCAGCATGTTTATTTTGGTAGACATTTATCTAAACACTTGGGGTCCATTCCAGTCCGCCCCACCAGAAAAAGCCTGAACACCTAAAGATCTTGTTAAACAGGTAGAAACATCAGAATTCCCAAAACACCTGAAAAAATCTTTATTTAAATTATTTATTTAAAGCAGATTCTACAGTGAAATGTAGTCATCTTTATCTTTTTGGGTGATCTCATGTTCACTTCTAGCTGTCTGAGACCGACTGATGTCACATATAAGTCTGTGTGAAACAACATGTCATGTGTTGCTTCAGCAGCAGAGTGATTTAAATGGAGTTGAAACAGTGGGTCTATGTGACCCACGTTTAGCACAATTTTAAAGCTGCTTAAACTACAAGTTGAAAATCACACAACACATCCAAGTATGACATATTATGGGCTCTTAACTTATCATTATTTGTAAACATTTGTTATGATTCAATAAAGTGTTCAGACCCAAAAGCAGAACTCAGAACAGAGCAGATGGTTTGAGGAATAGGCTACAGCAACTGGAGAGCGGGGAAGACTGGAGAACAGGTAGCTGAGTTGGGGGTTGCTGGCAGAGGTTGGTAGACTGTGTGCAGGTTCTTGTGCTGGAGTTAAAAAGACAATGTGAAATCACATAGATGTTAAAAGATTTTTCAGGCATCAAAATGCTTCAGTATGTTTCCTACTGTTTCAGATTATAGAGCAAAAGCACAATTGGACCATAGGAGACAGTTTGGAGAGATTCAGGAACACCAGTGACACCAGTGACTAAGAAGTCCATAGCTGCCATAGGGTTAGGCCTGGAGGCCTACAGTTACACACAGGTGTTTTTGACAGGTAGAAGGGATATGGTGAGTTTCATAGTTCTTGAATAAAGTATGTTCTAGTTATTTTTTTATCAAATATGGCTTTTTTAGGTGATAACAAAAATATACTTGTTTGAGTCATGCATGACCTAATGTATTTGGGTTGTGTTTTTGTTCCATGCACATTTTCAGAAATTTCAAGATGCTACCTTTTTTTGCCCTTATTGTATTGACAGTGAGAGAGAGACAGGAACCCTGGCTGCTGCAGTAGGGATGGAGCCTGACGCTGTGCACACACTGCCTGCATTGCATGTGCATCAGGGCTGCAGCTGGGACGCCTGTGTGTTGACGCAAGCTGCGTGGCGGCTGCTACTGCCAACTCTATCTCTACAAAGAGTTTACAAAGGTTGGATTTCTTTTCAATATAAATTACTTTCTGATTTATTTTCGTTTTCCTCTCCTCCGGCGTTTCACTGCGAGAGTAACGGTCAGTGCACCTCTGACCAAAATGTCCAATAATTCCACAGGTGAGTCGAGAAAGGTGGAAAAAATCCTCTGGAGTTGTTTCTCTGATGTTAATGAGCTCTTCTCTGGTGAAAGAGCTCCGGAAACCAAGGCAGAAAACTGAATTTATAAAGAAAATAAGACAAAAAAGTGCGCACCAACACACCGAGGCAGCCATCCGCGGCGCCATGGCAACTGATAAATACATCATTCTACCAGCCTATTTTTTTTTTTTTTTTTTGATAAGAAATCAAAATACGAGTGAACAATATATTTTATGTTTACCAGTTAACACTACTGAAAAAGTCTCCTTCGGTTTCTTAAATGTGTGCTATAGGAACTCTAAGGAAAAATGCCTTCATCTCAGGCCATGTTTTTGCATTGTCTGCTCCACAGAATCTGAAGTCCTACAGCTCAGATGGAAGTCTTCATTTGCCTATTTGTTGTCTGTGATGATGACATCCTGTCCAGGAGGGTTCCCAGGCCACATCTGCCTCCAGTCAATAACACTGAAGCAGGTATGGAAAACAAGTGGACTCCAGTCTCTGCCTTATGCTCAGATAGTGTATTTTCTTGCACTGTACTCTGTTGTACTTCAGGGCTCTGTGCGGTGTCCTGTGACAGAATGAATGATAGTGCTGAGGCTAGAAGGAATCCCACCACCGGCCTCATGCTGCCATTGTTACCATAAGCTTCAGTGTGACTGTGAGGGCAGCGGACACAGACAGGTATAGACCTGTGCTGTCAGGTATTACTGCAGTCAGCACATCATCAGCGAAGTTCTACTGCCATGTTCTGTGAAGGGGGGGGGGGTCACAAGTGAATTATGTTGGGCTCATGTCAGGAGTCTGAGTCACAATTTCACAGCATGTCTCACTCAAGGGGGAACAGCAATTTCCATCTAAAAATATGAAAGTACTGGGATGAACTTTTAAATGATTTAGCTATTCTTACAGCCACAGATGTAGGACTAAAATTTTAAAGTTTGCCTTAGGGTAGTGATATGGAGAGACCAAGGGACTGTTAGGATCATGGGGGAGTGAGAATGCATTTAGCAAGTGTGTGCAATCTGACCGTTATATTATGATACATTTTATATGCAAAATTAAAATTTTGTCTTTGTCTGTTGGCAGACCATTTATGTCATACTGATGGTTCATTAAGCCTTTTGCTTCCATTTGATACTGTTCATATACTTGTAAACTTTACAGTCATCATGGCACATACTGTATTCAGTTTACAGTGATAATTATGGCAGAACTTTAACCTCCTAAATCCAACATTATGGATTTGCAAAAAATTTCTAAAGACATGTTTTTACTTTATCATTATGGATTAGTGAGATTAGGCTGATGGGCAAAAATGGCAATTTAAAATTAAATCTACAACTCAATAAAGTGTCAAAAAAGTGAAGGGGTATAAATAATTTCTGAAGCCACTTTGTGTTAGAGCAGATAAACACACTGTTTAGTCCATTCCTTATATTTTTCCTCTCATGTTTTGGTTTTGAAAAGTCCAGGTCATCACCCTCAGAGTTTTTGTGTATTAAGTATTGCTCTGACGAGTGCCCCATATCATTTCTCCAGAGTTTGCCATGCCTGCTGACAGTTGCTAGGCTATGATTAGACAGTTACTGGGATACTTTTGGTGAACAGTTAACAATGTTAAAGTTACAGTAGTTTAAAAGTTGGAGGTAAGCCAAGACTGACTATGGAGGCAGTGTTCCACTGGACATTCTTGACATTGTCAATGGATCCCTTTAATTGTAATTACATTACTGTTGCACTAATCCCATTTATAAACTACAAATAAACTTCTGATGCCTCTTTAAGACATGTGTTAGAGTTTTCAGTTTACAGATGTTTATACTGATGTTGTATATGGATACCTATGTGAAAATGATCCGGTGGCTAATTACAGCAATAACTAACTGTAAAACTGTTTATTTATTGTGAGTTGTGAACACAACATTGACAATATTCATCACCTTGTTAGCAAACAGCATCTGTTGTCTATGGTGCATATTCACTCTCTTTTAGCTCTGTTTTTGGTCTCTACCATCTCATCAGAAAAATATCTGTCTCTTCAGCTGTTAGATACTCCACTATGTTCACCAGCTGGTCTAACTGTGTCTGACTGTTTGGTACTGGACAGGTGCCACTTGATCTTGTAACAAGTCAGAGCTTTGTCATCACATGCCTGTCTGTCATGGATATTCTATATTGCTGAGGAAAAGCAGTGGAGCTCTGTTGCAGTTAATTTTCCTTTGATAAATAAAGGTCAAAGGTTTTCAGCTGCTCCTCATTCCAGTCACAGTGTGGGTCAATAAACGAAAGACACAGTTCACTGATTGCTCAGTCATCGTTTTATTCGAGCATCAGATGTTTTTAAATGAGTAAAATGTTTTTTTTATTTCAGATACTTGCTTTGAATCCATTAATATACTTTAGTGTAGATTGTTTTGTTTAAAATACATCCCTCATCTACACTAGTGATGTGCCTCAAGGGCATTAATGAAGTGCAGACTGTGAGCGAGCCCATCTGCAGCAGAGCACCCTCAGACATCTGGTGACTTATTTGAAAGTTCCATATGAAAGCAGAAAATCATCTAAACTGATCGGCTAGGATGTGGAGTGGATTAGAATATCAACACAGACAAATGTATGTGCATTCATAAGCATCAACACACACACACACACACACACACACACATTTGGAAATGAGTACCCCAAAGCAAACACACACATGCAAATGAGGGAACCACAGTAACCAGACGTAACACCAACATACATACACACACCCACAAACTCACAAACACATGCTAATTAATAGAAAACAAACAGTTACTTAGGCAGTCTGTAGGGATTGGATTATACTGTGTCTCTCCTTGCTGAACAAATTGCTCTCTAAATTCAATCAAACACCCCAAGCTCTTGTGTGAGTCTATGGGAGGCTGTAATCAGCGTGGTGGAGACTGAAGATGAAAAAGGGATGAAGAAAAAATAAGTAAATAACAGAACAAATAAAAAATTAAAAAAAAAATTCAGTGCCCTCAAACTATTCAGAGAAATGTTTGTTTGGCACTGAGAGTTAGCAGTGTTCAGGGACGATGTCTTGATTAAATGCAATTGATATCTGCCCACAGAGAGCTCCAGGCATCAAGCTTCCACAAAGAGCAGCGAGCGTCCACCGCATCCACTCCACAGCTAGGGCCATTTTAATTTTTCATTACAAGCAAACTTGATGTGCTTCACATTGAAGGGAACCTGTGAAGTTTAACCACTAGTAGTGCTATAGACCAGTGTTTTAATGAGTGGGGAACCATTTTCTTTGTCCGACATACAAATACGTACGAACGACAGGTTTCAAGTTATTCCACTAACAGACAGTTGGTGGCAGTAATGTAGCAATAGCAGTTAACTGCCAAAAGCAGGAAATCAGAATAAACTTTTATGTGTTACTTCAAGCCAACAATGATGAGTCCTAAAAGTGCATTCTGTCTTGTCATGTTAAATTCTGTGACATTTAAAACTTTAAATTATAATTACTAAGAGTTTCACCAACTGCTTATCACCAGCTCCACTACTGCTACTACCGCACTCTCACTGGTCAACAATGCATAATGTAGTTTGAGGTTGCCAGATCATAGTCGAGTTTCCCCATATTCCAGTCTTTCGCCCTTAATTATAATAACCAACATTTCCCAGAAAATACACAAACCTGGCAACTCAGGAGCTGCACAGATGTTAACACAGAGGGGAGTTCAAATGGCAAGATCATTTCAGATGGGTAAAAATATTGGTAGGGGCGTATCCATACTGTGCATACATCTACGCCCATGAATATAACTGTGTTTGGTATGGAGTTCATATAAATTAAATGAGACCCTTCCTGCTAAATCTGTGTAATATGAGTGGATTCAAACAGAAAAGAAAAAGGAATTAGCAAACATATTGTGTTGATATGAAAAACATGAACATCTCAATTTCTAAAACAGGAAATTCTACATATTAATGATATGAATGATGTTGCCAACATGATCTAAAAAGTCATGTACAGCCAAAACAAGAGTCCCTTCAGAACAGACCATGACAGGACAGGTACAATTACACTGTTCCTGTGTAAACTTGTGCATGGAGTCAACTATCAGTCAAGAGGAAAACCTGAAGTTTTAAAAGTCAATACAACTGATGACAGTTGTGGAACTGATGTGGAAGTATACATTCCAGATTCGGGCTGCAGACCCAGGCATATCTTGGGCCAGAGGTTTCAATTTGCTATTTGGGTACAGAGGGTTTAAAAATAATTTCTTACTTTTCTATATTGGAAAGCATATTCATATGGTATGTCTTCTTTTTTTAATAGTTGTACAGTGTTTTCACTGTTCTCCATACCAATATGCTACATTCAGGATTAGAGCTCTGAGAGCGTCCAACTATTACAAGTCCACCCTCCAGTACAACAGTCTTCTCCTCAGGTGACATGTCCTGTCCCTCCACTTTTTACTTGTCAAGACTTAATTTGATTCACTTATTTGGAGACTGCTATACATACTGCTGCGTGGACAATGCCTCTTACCTTTCCTGCTGATATTCATTATGTGCGAACAGCTGTGCATGTGTAGCAAAAATGCTGTCTCGCAAGGATGCTGTCACACTCATGGATACTGGTCTGTGCATTCATGTCACTTGCGCACCTGTAGTTTTTCTGTGCAGGAGTTTTTAGCCTAATTAAATGCCATTTAGTTGGTACATTGGCTGGCTGAGGCAAGGCAAAAATTATTTTCTGTCCCAACACACCTTCAGCTTTAGTGAAGCTTTAGCATTTATGACCATGAGTCAAACCAGGGTTCAAATTACAAGGAGGTTTGGGTCGGTCTGAACCCCCTGATTAAGGCTAGGACCCTCCCCACCCCAAAAGAGGTAAAAACAACAGGTCAGGGGGTTGAAACATTTATATATTCCTCTTACCTGTAATTGTCAATATACAGTATATTTCCAATATTCATGCCTAGAAAAATCTTGCAATATGATTTCAGACCCCCCTAAAATGGATCATACCATTTCTTAACCTTGACGTTAGTTAGACGTCTTGTTTACCTGCCTCACTCCATCAGTGGCTCACAGGGGTTACATTGGGTTTTTTCACGCTTTTTTTTTTTAAATCTCCTAGAAAATCAAATTGTATATAAGCAGCTTATACATTCCCTAATGGCACAAATAGCAACATTTGACACTCAGTGAAATCATTTTGCTCTGTGGTGAGTTTAAGTCGCTGTGCAATAAGACACTGACAGTGCACAGACAGACAGACAGACAGACAGACAGAGCAGCAGCCAGTTCTTCAGACCATCAGAGCAAAGTGAGACATATCCACAAATATTGTCATTTATTTCCATGATACTCCTCTTATGTTGTGCGCACACAGGCAGGTGTGTGAGTGAGTTACTATGGTTACACTGACGCTCTGTGTCCCTGTCGCTCTGAAACTTTCTGAAACTATCTCATGATTCAATAACAGGTTTTTAGGCTGGTATACCTTTACAAAAAATGTAAGCGTTAACAGTTAAAGTTTTCATTAAGCTATTTATTGGTAGCCTTGCTAATTGTACTTTAAGAGGGTAATCAGTGGAGAAGCAGGCAAAACAACTGTTCTAAAAAAAAAAAAACTACCTTTTCACAGACCAACCTTATTTTTCAAACTCCCAAAACTGGGACTGTTAAGTGAACCACATGTTCATCCATGAGCATATTATGCGCTTGTGCACATATCATCAGACTGGAGGACAGTAGCACTTCCACACCTACAGAGCACACCTTTCAACACCATGGACTCCATGAAGGTGGAGGGAAGGAGTGAGCCTCCTGGAGCTCTTTATAGCTAACTGTCACTGAAATGCTCTATCCAACATAGTAAACAAGTGTAAACAAGTATAATATAAAGACAATTTGGCAGTGATTAAACACCAGGTCATTTTAGTGTTTACTGATATTTGTCAGGACTCCTAGCTTGAAACCAGGACAATGTCGCACAAACTGGGACGTCTGGTTACAAAAGGCAAAATGTATTTCTGTGACTCAGATGTAATCCTCAACTAACAATTTTCAGATGTAATGACATAATCACATGTAATAAACTGGTATATCTCTTAGTAACATTTTACATTGTAATATAATCTTTATTCATGCAAACATTGAAATAAAAATTATCCCAAACACAGTGTAATAACATTTTCAGTGATATCAAATGAAGCCATTTGAACCACTGAGCTTAAAGGTTTATTCTTGATCTTGGGAAGTTTAGCAAAAAACCAACTCCAGGACAAATGAGCAACTGTCTGCAGAAGAAGAAGAAACTAATATAATAGTGGTTCACATAGCTTAGCTTGTTAGCAGTGGGACACACACACTGATCCCTGTCTGTCACCTGACCCTTGCAGTCAGCAGTCCAAAGACTTAGTGGTCAGAGGAAACTTTCAGTAAATCATTTGAAAAGACTGCTAAAGGCAGAATAGTATTTTTATTAAATGTGCAATAAATTAATATGAACGTGGCCCAAAGAGAGTTCTGCTTTAGCATTTCTAAAAAAATGAAGCATGTGTAACCAGGGTTAGTTAAACCCCAGGTTGGTTATAGTCAATTATCCGTATATGTGTTACTGTCTCTTTAAATTAGGTGGCAGTTGTTCGGCGCTTTTTTCGGTGAGCGAAAAGCTGACAGGAGTGTGCATCACACCTTAGTGCCGCTCTCTGCGAGTCCCTCTCGATCGATGCCTGTTGTGTGTGTGAGTAGATGCTGGAAGAAGAGAGAAGAAAGAGAAAAACTTAGAGTTGAACCGATACAAACTAACAGTTAGAAGTCAGAAAACTGAAGAGAAGAGTCAGAGAGACAGGAGAGACCATCGGTGTGCCGCGAGTTCGAGTAGGACGACGTGAATTGTTGTAAACAATAGATATCCCGGTGAGTCACGATCGATGTTTATCTTAGCATGCTAACTCGCTATCAGAGTGCTAAACTGAAAATAACTTGAAGATTAGCCTGGAATACTCTCTAAAACCAGTCGGGATAAACTCGAAACAGGTCTGAATAATTTATTAATGTCTGAAGCCTGTGTTTATGTGGTTTATGAATCTTGTGCTGCTAGTTCATTGCTGTGCGTAAAACTCTCGGTAGCCGCTCGGTGCAGGCTAATGTGGTGCTAAGCCAGTGCTAGGCCCCGGTAGAAAATTCATGCAGCTAGGCTGAAAGGAGTGTTGAGTTAAAAAAGGGTTTTTCACTGTGTGAACTGTAAAATTAATGTGATTTATGTAAATAATACGAGCTGTATTCTAAAAAACAGAGTTTATTTTGAAATGCTAAATGTGAATTCATGTTCTGGTTACTGAGGTATGATGAATATTACAAGTTCATGGGGAAAAGTTATATTAAAAAAATTGTTTAAAAATGGTAGTAGTAATAAAGTAAAATGGACACGGAAAAGCAGTAACTTTATTTAAATACATTAAAATTGACTTTTATTGTGGACTGAATGGGTGATTGTTCCTGCATGGTTGTGTAGGCTGGTTTTTCTTCAGAGTCCTTCACTTGGGTCCTTGGTTCGTCTGCTGCCATCTCCATCTCCCTCCTGGTTGCTACTCCCCGGTCATCCACACCTGCACCCCCCCCCCCCCACCCCCCCACCCCCGCAATACTCCCCATTGGACATTCATTGTTAAAGAGGGCGGCAGGACTGAGTGCACTCATTTTATTCATTTTTTTCCTATTCATTTGAACTTTCTGTTTAATTTACCTTTTGATACCTGAGATCTCAGAGGGTTTTTGTTGTTTTTATGTTTTTTTATATTTTTTTTGATTCAGGTCAAGAAAAAACAAAGGTACTTGAAACGGTTGTGTGCATTGAATCCAATTTTGAATGATTGTGTACTAGTACTGCTGATTTTTATGCAGTATCCACTGTAAGTTATTTACCGGTTAACATACTGCGCTGCAAAAAAATATTAATTGGGTCCAATATAACTACTTCCAACCTCCATTCTGTTGTTTCCGTGTGTTCTTTCGGGTAGATGTTACAGGTCTGATCCAGCATCAGTCAGGTAAATATCCGCGGTCTCCTCATCGGATCTAGAGTAAAAGTTGACCCTAATTTTGTTGTTTGATACTACGCTGCCCTAACATAACAGGTGCAAATAGGGGTTACACATGCATTAGTATTGTGTCTGTTTGTGTGTCACATTAGTGAAACACATCACATATAGCCAAGTTTACTCCCATGCAAATCCCATGTGTCTCGAGTTTCTTTTTCCACCACCAGGATGTTTTTAGCTGTTCTTCTATCATTAACTGAGTAATTGTGGGAAGAAGGAAAAAGAGACAAAAAGTTAATTATGTCTGCTCAATTAAGCAGGAGATCCCACCACTTTTTTTATGTCCCTTATGATATACAGTCATGGACTAAAATTGTTCCTGCCACTCACATATTGATTTAATTCTCTCATCCACTGTGTTAATAGACGAGTCATGACAGCTGAAGTCAGACTTTTCCAGGGTAAGTATGCCCCCTTAAGTATAATTATAACAGTGCACTACGATGCACTGGCACATTAAGCCACCAGAAATCCACAGTGAAGCTATGAAACAGATCATTTTACATGTCAAAAATCTAAATGTAGTGGAGGTAAATTTTGAGTCATCACAGTACTAAACCGTCATCATAGCCAATTTAGGGAATTTGTCGCCACATCAAGTGACTATACAGACCCCTGTGGGCCACTTCATTTCTCAAAGGTAGCTAACAACAAATTTGATTTTTTTCCAACACAAGCAAACACAGTATGTTCCAAAAGCATTTAGGGATGAACTGACTTCTTGAGAGTTGCCAATAATGTTTCAACTAAAATGAAGATCAGAGGAGGTGACTCAACAAAGATCCACTGAAAGATGTTGCAGCAGACAGAACAAGATCAGTTTAGTCACTGTGGGCAGTAAAAAACTGTGGCTTTGGATGAGCTTTGTCAAGTCTAAGAAAATGACCCTGATGATGTCAGCTTGGAGTCAGAATCCAAACATTGAACAGAAAGCTATGCCAGCAAATGCATGAGAGCTTGACCCATATGAGGGACCAAAAGTCAAGATAATGCAACCATTCTTTTTTTTTTTAAATCTGTGTCTTGCTGTCTCCCCAACTCTATGGACATACTATACTGAATTCGCTTAGTTGGCAAATATCTGTCCTGCATTTAATGACCATGGTAGCATTTAATACAAGACTAATTTAAGATAAACGAGCCTTTGACTGTATTGATTAAGGCTTACTTCAATATTTCATTAATTCATTATCTATACCACTATAGAGTTGCGGGGGAGCTGGAGCCAATCCCACCTGACTTTGGTACACCCTGGACAGGTCACCAGTCTATCACAAGGCTGACATATGGAGACAAAAAACCATTCACATTCACATTCACAGCTACAGACAATGTAGAGTCACCACCTGTCTTTGGACTATAGGAGGAAGCTGAGGGAACCCACGCAGGCATTAGGAGAACATACAAATTCCACACTGAAAGGCTCCAGCCACTAGACCACCGTGCTGCCCAACTTCAGGATTTTCTGACACAATATCGTGATGCAGCTTTACTGTTTATAGAAACAAAAAAATGTTTTAGCTCATATAATTTTACAGTTTTTGGTGGCCAATCAAAAAACTCTTAGGACTTGGCTATATAAATGAATATCTCTCACTGATAAATGACCAGCAGTAAGCTTCTGTTGTCCTTAAGATTATTTGTGTTACTGTAAAATTATGTGAGGAAATAGCTTTTACAATCCTCATCATTTAAATGCTAATGTAATTGACAGTTTGTCTTTGAATTCATCAACATATTAACTGATTATAAATATTATAAATAGTCCCCATACTAATCATCAAGATCATCCTTTACATTTATAAAGCTGCTAAAGAACTTCATATCTTCACTGTTTATTTCCTGATTCTTCTTCCTCATTTGTACCTTTTACCTTACTTTTTCAACCCCCCCCCCCCCCCCCCCCCCCCCCTTTTTTTTCTTTTTTTTGCAATAATGTAATGCTGTTTGGGCACCAGGGGACACGGTCCAGATGGCACTGACAAGAATCACCACTTTCTATTGGCTTAAATTAATTGTGGACTCTTTGGTGAAGGCCGTCCTTTCCTTTGACAGGTGTTTTACTGGCTCACTCTGCCACTGCTGACATATGACACCCCACACCACACTGCATGATGGGAAAACTAATGGCCCTGTCATCTTATATGGGGCCAGAGATGTAATAGAGGGGGAGGGGAGACTGTACTTATGTGCCTATATGGATTTCTAAGGCAGATAAAGGTTGACTCTCTGGATGAAGATACTTATAAGTGGCTGTAAAGAATACAGGCAAATGTTGGTAACATATGAAGGTCTCATACTGCTGCACAGATGTACATTATACATCCATTACATTCACCTCTACATGTTTCAAAAGAAGCCTGTCATTTTAAAACATGTCAGTACTGTGTGGCTGTGTGCCAATAAAGCACTGTATTTAAATATAAACCGTCAAGCCACTGGTTTCAGTGGCATCAGCAGTACTGCAGTGATTTCACACGAGCGTCAGTGTTAGCTAATCAAGCTTTGACCATGGATGAAACTGCATGGTCCTCCCTGTTCAGCCAGCGCATGCATCTGTTTAATTACTCTTCTCCTGAACTGTGTGCAGAAGAATTCAATGAACAAACACTATATTTGATACAGATCCTCTCACACACACACACAGTAAATTAATGGCAGTAGAATCAGGGTTGAGCTGGCCTTAGTGAGAGAGTGAGTTAAACGTTAGCTATAGAAACAGAGTGGATAGAACTAACATACCCTTTGAAGCAATATCTCATTGTATTGTTCTGTATTGTATGTAGTGTGTGTAATCACAAGCCAATACTTGAGCACATAATGTACTAGCGGATGTTTTCACTTCATCACTGCACCCCGTGAATGAAACAAGCAGAAAGTGATCATTATAGGATGTGTGTGTGTACAACAATTGCTGTAGTCAGTTATGTCATTAGGGAGGTAAAATTATAGGTTACTCAGTAGAAAAGCAGATCAGTGAAGTTGTGGCCGAGCACTTTGCAAAATCGTGTTCTTACTTTTAAATTTCACATTGAGCTGAATCAGATTTTGTGAGTTACAGGCTACAGCTTCAGCAGCTGGTATTTTCTGCTCATTATTTATCATTATTATCACAGCAGTTCTCCTCATGTGAATACATCAAATGACAATGTGAAAGTGGTTACCCGTAGTCCTGAGTCTGCAGTCTCTGAGTTTCACCAGTCCGACCTCAACTTTACTGTTTTAATTCGCTCTCACAGCTGCTCCAAAAACCCGCTGTACACTACCTGCTCAGCACCAACCAGC
Source organism: Trachinotus anak (assembly GCF_046630095.1). Lineage (NCBI taxonomy): Eukaryota > Metazoa > Chordata > Actinopteri > Carangiformes > Carangidae > Trachinotus > Trachinotus anak. The sequence goes on from NW_027273883.1 coordinate 28,293,929, forward strand.
AGACAGACACACCACAGACCAGCCGGTGATTAAAGTGGAGCATTTAGCAGCTAAAGAACCAGATGTTTCCCTCAGGAGTTGAAAGAGACCAAAAACAGAGCTAATGGAGAGGGAATACTGGACAGAAATTCTCTTGGTGTTCCCAGAAACATGAGTCCAAGTGAATTCTAATGTTGCTCCATAGATGTGTAAACAGGCAGCTGTTTGCTTCCAAGTTCCCCGTGTCAACTTCCAAGGTAATGATTTATCAACACTGTGTTCATAACCTGCTTCTACTGCCCCCAAGCAGCCATAAAACCCTTCATTTCAGGTTTATCATCTTTCCTCATTTCCAGGAGCAATGCAGGCTACAACACTGTGAGACTCAAACAGCGGATTTGTAACAAACCCGGTAGCTGAATTTGAAGGCACTTTTTTTTTCTCTTGGCATGTGACCAGATCTGTTCATACTCTATTCTCCTCTCAACATATCCTCTGCTAACCTTCAAACACGTTTTTTTTTAGAATGGACTTCGATTACTGGAATCATCATCACCAACCTACGATGGTGAGCTACCCTGGACACAAATAAACCTCAATTCCACAAAGTGGTAGGAAAGGATAAAAAAAAGGTTCGTATGAACTATATTCCACATTGTGTGGTTAAAAAAACAAACAAAGAGAGAAAAAAACAACTTCATGAAGTGATCGCCACAGTGCGAGGCGAACGACTGTTGAATCATTAAATTGGGCTCCTATATGAGCCTACAATCTTCTGTGTTTGTGTGCGTGTGGATCTAACCTAGAAAATAACTCAGCTTATCCAAATTGCAAAAGAAGGCATGTGCAAAGGCTGCTTTTCTCTGCTTCTCCAACCCCATGTTAATGGTCTGTTTCATGCGGTTGCCTGTCAATGGCGTCATATCTGCTTTGTGCATGTATCAGCGGTTATAATCAGCTGATCTGATTGTTTTGGAGAGGAGGAGGATGTGGTTAGTTCAGTTCCTGGTAAAAAAAAACTGACTCAATATCTATCTACCTATCTACCTATCTATCTATCTATCTATCTATCTATCTATCTATCTATCTATCTATCTATCAATCAATCAATCAATCTCATCTGCGCAGTATGGAAGGAGATGGAGCCATAAGACCATTAGCCTAGTTTATCAGACAGACTGGAAGCAGGGGGGAGAGGTAGCCTTTCTTTGTCTGAAGTGAAAAGCATAAAGAATCTACTAACACCCCTGTTTCCTTTGTTTATTCTGTGCATCTGGATTTAAACAGAGTTGCAACTATTTATGAGTGAACAGTTTATCCACCCACCCATTACATCTGTGCAGTGTCAGAAACTCCTGGAAATCACTGCTCCCAGCTGTTGTTCAATTACCAAATGTAATGTATTAGCTATTGTGCTTCAAAGAGATGTTGGGAGCTGTATTTACTGTATTTCGGAGGTGGCTTCCATCAAATGATATTTATTTCCAAGTGAAATACAATACATGGACAGGGTATACTTTTGGGAAGTTCGGCACCTGGTAAAAAACTGAAACTGACACTGAAGGAATCCAAACTGGGAGAAGCTAACAGCCATGGTGGTGAAGACATTATCCCACAGTATTTGATATTGTCTTCGGCTTTTGTTTCAACTGAGAGACCTCCAGCACTTGACTTTAAAATACCAGTCAAGTACAGAGTACTGGTGCCCACCATTTATGGTTAGAAATCCAGGCTTGATAATAATCCAATGCAGTGTCACTTCATGTGTTGTTGACCTGTGGTGTGAAACTGCAGAAAAAATCCCTGTGTCCTCTTTTATGCGATCACATCCCTCTCTTTCTTCTCTTAGTCGAGGTCAGGACATGTCATGGTTTACAAACACACACAGCACCATTTCTGCTTGTCTGAAGGTACTGAATGTCTGTACATGTGCACATTTAGAAGCCCAGACACAAACACAGCGGAGTTAAACACACTGTCTCTGATAGGGAAGTCTCATTAATCTTTCAGGACAATCCATCTGAACCGTCATGCTTCTGTGGGTCAAATCAGACCTGAGACTCACAGGTGATCTCAGCACAGGAGGCCTGAGAACGCACTGTTACACCTCTACCTATTGCACACACACATGAAAAATTATATTTTTTGATGGAAGCTGACACTAGCAGCTACACTGTAATGAGTATTTTCAATTTTAAGGCAACTGTTTTCCTGACCACAAAAGAAATTCTGCTCAACTTTTATGTTGTTTCATTATGTAGGCCTACTGTATATTATAGGGGTAATGACTGTGGATTTCAAGTGGAACAATATGTTATTCTTTGTCTGACATTATAAATACTATGTAACATTGGAACATAATTCTTCTAAACACTAGACAAGCTCAGAATTAGGTTTAAAGTACAGAAATTTTACTAGACTTTACAAGACTGAAATACAAATTTAGTATTTACTTACTAGATTTAAATGGTTTGTGCCTTTTAAAGTTGTCCAACATTTTGTGAAATATACTTCTCTTCCTGAGTAAGATATTAGATAGATAGATAGATAGATAGATAGATAGATAGATAGATAGATAGATAGATAGATAGATAGATAGGAGATCAATATCTATCTATCTATCTATCACATCTGTGCAGTCCAGATGGAGATGGAGCCATAAGACCATTAGCCTAGTTTATCAGACAGACTGGAAGCAGGGGGGAGAGGTAGCCTTTCTTTGTCTGAAGTATTAAAAAACCTACTAACACCCCTGTTTCCCTTTTTCAAACTGTTAATCTGGATTTAAACAGAGTTACAACTATTTATTAGTGAACAGTTCATCCACCCACTCATTACATCTGTGCAGTGTCAGAGACTCCTGGAAATCACTGCTCCCAGCTGTTGTTCACCTCTACACCAACAAATTATTATGTTTTTGTGTTTCTGTTTGTATACAGATGAATTACCAAATGTAATGTATTAGCTATTGTGCTTCAAAGAGATGTTGTTAGCTGTATATTTAATTTAGGAGATGGCTTCCATCATATGATATATTTCCAAGTGAAATACAATTCATGGACAGGGTATAGTTTTGGGAAGAATATGATCAGATTGTTTGAATTAACAAATTAAAATTCACTTGTTTTTAAGATTTGAAGAAAAAACCATGATCTGTTGTCCTCATTTACTAGAAATACTTACAGCACACTTGTACAATGCACGAGTGTGCATTGTTTCTGTATGAGTGTTGGTGGAGCCCTCTAACAGGCTTTGGAGGCTGAGCCACTCTAAACTGTTACTATTAGACTTTAAAACTTCCCTCTGTATAAATCACCACTGACTGTAAAGCAGCGGGTAATTGGTATGTATTTTTCATTTAGACAAAATCTTACATCACGATCATGACATACACAGGCTTAATACAAAATCAATAAAACTGCATCATATCTATTAGAGGTCTGCAGTAATGTATATGGACCACACTAACTGGATCCATTTTTAAGAAAAGGATCATGCCAGCCAATACGCTGAGCTAATACTAATGCATTCACATGTACCCATGGATAGCATCGAGTATTACTCTTCTCATAATTGATGTAAGTTCTTCAGTTCTGCCTTGTGCTAAAATGACCACAATACTTCAATACTCTTTTGTCCTTGGGAGAGCAGTAACCTGTAATTTTCTGCTTTCTGATGCATTCATTCATTCACTAATACTTAATTCACAGGGAAACTAAACCAGAGCACTGTCAAACTGGTGCCAATGAAAGCACTTCATTAAAAGATGTGATGAAATGTGTCATACTTTTATGACCTCCCAGCACCAAATTCCCATAACAGGTCTGTGAGAAGTTGGTTGATCACAACCAATGTCACAGTGATTAAACACCCCCTCTGATGAAAAACAAGTTCACATTATGTTTTTATATAATACAATACATTTCATAAGTGAAATAAGCAACACTATGACTGTTGACTGCTCATTTATATGTTCCTGTTAACTACAAGTTGACAGGAACCCATCCAGTCAACTTGTTGGGAGAGGGAGCAGGCAAAATGAACCCAAAACCTTGTCAGTACAGAGGGAGAGAGAGTTTTCACTAGCACAGCCACTAGCACTGTGTCAGCCACTGCCAGTTACAAGCTGACAAACAACATAAACAAATACACCTGTTCTTCCACTTGCCGATTTTGGAGCACAACACACTCCTGGATCTGGGTCTGTCTGAGGCGCAAACATGTGCCTGAGGCTCTCTTATGTTTTTTTCCTCTAACCATCTTGATACTCTGTGTGCCTCAGTTTTACATTTTTTTCCTCTTTTTATGTTGGAAAACCATGTTAAACAAAACATAGCAGAGTATTTTTACATAGTTTAAAACATGTCTCGCTTTAATAACCCAGCATAATGTTACTACCAAAATATGTGAATTATCTTATCAAATTAATTCAGCATATGATGAGAAACAACCACAGAAAAATATTACTTCAGCGCAGACTTTGTAATTACTGAATACAGGAATCCCACATATCAAATGTAAAACCCTATATACAAAATATAAAAGAAAGGAAACAGAAAGAGTCGGTTTTTTTTTTTGTCTGTGTTAACATCAGCACATTTTTTGGTTTAGTTTGTTCTTTAAGCAAGTTTTCATCAAGGTTCGTTGACACACGTAACATCGGAGCTCATGGAGAAACCAAACAGTAGTTGTGCAGAATGAAGACACGGTCCCACCGCATCTGTAGGAAACACCCGTCATTACACTCACACATGTCACAAAGGCAGTGTGTGCGCTCTAACCTGTTAATGTGTGTAGAAATGAAAACCAAGATGTTATCCAGTCACCATGCCACATAGCCAGTGTGTTCCTGGCTTTAAGCTCCTCCCGTCCACAGTCTGCACTCTACTCTGTGCAGGTAAAGAGGTGATTGATGTCTCTTCCACCATGGCGGCAGTTGAGCTGATTAAGTGCTTACTCCAAAGTTTCAAGAACACTATAAACAGTCACAAACTTACACACATGAGAGTGCGTCCACAGTCCAACATAAACAAAAATTACAGGGTATAACTCTCACACATGCCCAACCCTCTATTCATCCACCATGTTTCTCTGTCCAACTTCTTTCTGGTGTGATTACCAAGAGGTCAACAGGAAATCACACTCCCCCAGATTATAGAAAGTAAAAAGGAATTATTATTAAACCTTTTAGATACTGAACAAGCCTTAGAAACAAATTATAAAAATATAACTAAATTACAGCGCTGTCTCTAATGCACTCTAATGCACCTTAACATCAACTGAACACAAATGAAACCTTATCAATAATTTGCAATAATGTCCAAAAAATATAACTGATGTCAGTCAGGCTTATTTATTTATAGTTATAGATAGCTGGTCACTGTAGTTTATTGATACTGAAAGAATAGGAAAAGTTAATGGAGTCTTGCAAGAATGAGTCCTAAAACCCAGTAATTAGTTATAGTAATTTTAGCACTTCTGGTTCCCTCTCCCAGAAGTCTCTGGGTCTCAAGTGACTAAATGAGACTGTTGGGCTTGTCGGGGATGTTAAATGTTACCACGCTGAACACAAAAACAGTCTACTCACCATTCCACCCTTACCTGTTGTACTTATACCTGCGCTTTTGTAAACTATTCCTAAGGTCAGAGCTAAATCAAACTGCAAGCTGGAAGTTTAGTGGCGGGGACGTTGAAGTCACGCGACCTCAGAGCAGTTCATTTACAGCCTAATATTAGTTTCTCATAAAAGTGGTCTTCATTTGTGAAGATCATTGTGCTGAACAAAATGTGTAAGTAACATAAACTTATTGTTTGTCACAGAGTTTACTTTCTGTAATAATCCAAAGGCCAATGTAAAAAAAATCCCTTTGTCTTTTTGTGGAGGGAACCAGAGTGATGCTAACTTCCTGGTTAGCTTACAAAAAGACCTCATACCTGCAGTACTCTATGGTACTCTCATTTGTTCACTGCATTTTTTGCAAACAGTAGGCTACTGTCCACCATCTATCTGTGGACATGCTGCTATGGTGTTTGTATGCACAAAATACTGCGTAATGTGTGTCATTATCAACGGGTATTGCTGACAAAAACAACAAGCAAGCAACAGCTCGGGTCGTGACGTCTTTCGCAGCTCAGACATTCTGCGGTAACTTATTGAAACCTAGATGATGTCAGATTTTCTTTTTTTAAACCAGCATGTAGTGGCCACTAGGGGCACTAGTGGCACTTCACCACTCAGACACGACGGACACCACTTTAACCTTACAAACTGCACATCATATCATATCATATCATGTCTAGAGTTAAGGCAAAACAAATCAAAGTATGCTCACTGTGTCACTGAAAGAAACATTTCCAGCATGTTCAGTTGTGCCCTCAATTGTACAGCTCTTGTTAATGAGACCTAATGAACCTAGGGCCTAATGAGGGTTAACAGGGTGGATGACCATAATGAGGTCCAACACATACTGATGTAACAGAATGTTTCTGCAGATTAATCCCTGTTGACAAGCAGGCTGGGCGACTATAGCAACATTCTGGAGCCTGGTTTGGACTGGATTTATTACTCTTGGGGCAGTGGGGTGATTTTAACATTGTTTGTGCGGCTCAGTAATTTTAATCCCATCCAGAGCATGTATATGGGTAATTTTTCAACCTGTACCCAGTAATAATTACAGCTGCTATTGTGTCCTCCAGTAAATCCTGTCCAGAACAATGCTTGTGTATTTTTTTTTTCCTTGATTTTGCAGGTTGTCTACTTTTTCTTTTTCTTTTCTCAACTTAATATGAATTTCAACTTCTGTGATAAAATGGAGAAGGTCAAAAGTTTTTGCTAATCTGATTGATAGAAAACATATTAATACCATCATATAGACCTATAGGTATCAGATGACAGAACAAATTAAGCCATCAGGAGAGAAAAGACCCTTGAAACAACAAGTCCGTCAACCTAAACAGCCATATATGTTGTTTGTCCCTATCCTCGGATACAACCCATGGGAGTGTGTCAGAGGCACAGCAGTACTGGACCTTCATAGTCATGGCACCACTAATATAGTTTATGGGAGGATGCAAGCCAATAATAAACACAAGTTGTGAAACAGTCTGGTAAATTGTTTGGTTCATTTTAGGCACAATAATTACTTGGTTAGATTAAGGAGAAGATGTTTGTGTTAAAATGGGTTAAACCAAGTAGACCTTCCTTAAGGTCGTCATCAGGTTACAATAAAAAACATACGGTTAAGGCTGTGGAATGTTCAGACAAAAGAAACAACACTGATTTCACAAGGAGCCACAGTTGTGTTGTGTTGTGTGAGAGTCCTGCTCCTAACACTGACTGTGGTGCTCTGTATACGTCACATAACTTCCTGCTTCGCTCCCATCATGATGACTACACCTGTTAGAGGTCGCCTAACAATAAAATGTAACTATGGGTTCATGGGGACATTGTTCCCCAAAAAGCACATCAGATGTTGCTGTTGTAATGTCAGTAGGTAGAGATATTCTTCGAGCCAAAAGTATGCAGAATTAGTCATTAGCAGTTACTGTATGCCCATGAATGTACAGACAGTGATTATACAGCATAACTTAGATGCTGAAGTACACTTTAAAGTGTGATGATTCTCAGTTAAGTTCTGAAGCATACATTTTCTGTGATTCCTAAGGATTTTTATGGAGGTTTATTCATGATGGGCATCAGAGATAATGATATCCTCAGGAAGTGTTACACGCTGAATGAGATCAATATGTGAGTTATGACTCAGAGTATGGGAGTATGATTTTTGACTCAAATTCATCTTGTGCAGGATCTTTGTCTCCACTTCACCTCTTCAGCACCTCCCTAGTGGGCTTTTGTCTTTCTCTTTTGGCTTTGTCCTGATGAATGTCCATGTCTACAGACTATATTCTGTTATTTTCATATGGTTAAAATTACATCCAGAACAATAAGTTTAATTGCAGAAGCACAGTGAATGTTTAATTACCCATATCCGTCTGTATGGTTAATCCCATACGACTTATTTGTAGGACTGTATACAGGATTACAATACCCATTCTTTTACATTCTCATACAAACAGTTGCTATGAGTTTCAATATAGCAACACAGTCCCTTCAATAAAGGTGTTTTGTTCTGCTCTCTCACTGAGGCAATATGGTAATGACTAAACCAATAGCCACTCTATTATTTTTGCTGTTCTAGCTAAACACACAGTCACTTGTAAGTCTGTTGTTGGAAAATAAATCTTCTGGTGTGCAGGAAGTGATGAGTTAGATGATGCTGGCTTGTTTTGAAAAAATAAAGTGGAAAATTAATGTGAATCTTGAGAGAGACTGAAGGCGAAAAGAAAGGAGTGCCACCCACATAAGCTCAAAGGACAAAGGCAAAACACACTGACAGGTCTGCAGAAACGCACTGCTGCTTAAACTTGTCGTGCATCTTGAGCAGCACAATAACACAATAATGTGACCACAGAGTATCATCCATAAGGAAACATGTAGGGCTGCGGGGGAAAACAGTTCTCATTAACCTTTGTCTGATGCAGAGGGAATGGAGAGCAGTAGAGTGACTCAGCTTTAATATTAAAGAGACTTTACCCTTCTGGTTATTATGAAATACAGTATCCACAGACACAGCGGCTCTCCAGGGCAAGAGCGTTTTTAATAGAGCCACAGTTGGTCATTTTATTGGTGCAACAGCTTATCAATTATAGGATATCAGAAATTCAAAGACATTAATATTACATACTAACTTTAACTAATATTTAGGTTCACAGGGGCACCACCCTAAAAGGGAAAGGATAGCCAATTCACTGATTTAGTATCAAAATATACAATCAATCTAAATTATAGTCAGTCAATTAATTTAATAACTACAACCAAGGATCATATCAATAGTTAGTGAAGAAAGTTGGCAACATCCACTCTTAGGGAACACAAAATAGACCAGTAGGTAAATTCAAATGCATTTATTTAAATTTAAAAAGATGACAAAAGTACAGTGGTGGTGTGAAAGGTAAACAGAGGAAGACAATAAAAAAGAAGGCTAGGTTAGGCTCAGTTAACATTAAACAGTCCACGGAAAGAGAGAGGTCCTTTTTGGTGCCTTTGTGAAGTCCATTGAGCTGCAGGCTTGCATGGCTGTATGGATGGTATAGACCAGTCTGGCTGTGAGGCTTCTGAGTCACTGAGGTCACTGGTTGCTCCTTTGTTGGCCTTCCAGAGTTAGCTGCTTGATGCTAGCTCTGCTTTCTGGCTCCTGTTGCTTGTAAAAAAAATAAAAAAATAATCAGCTGGCAGACTTTGTGTTTGCTGATGCTAAATTCAACTTGTTCACTTGATTAATTTTAGACAGACTCATCGCATACCTGTTTATTTGCATATGAAGCGTGGAAGTGAGATCCAATCACAAGTGGTCATTGGAGATACATGTGGAGACACATTTTAAAGCCAGGTGTGAACAGATGTATTCACCATTTGTGATCAGATCTCTCAGGACGCATGTCCAGGTCTGAACAGGGCCACAGTGACCAATAGTAGCATAGAAACTGGGTCCATGGATGGGTTTCACACCTGGGTGTGAAAAGGGGGAACTGAGTTAAAAAGCCCTTTCTTGTCTGAGGAACAAAAGGATTTGGTGTCCTCTACCATATTGGCTGAGGCCCAACAACAGATTCCAGACCAGTACAGATGCATCAATGCTGCTAAAATGACAGCAGTATACACTGAGAGGAAATTTCTGTGTGTTTTTCATATTAGGCCATGATTAAAGGGGACACTTGTGGTCTACATCTGCCATCGCATTATTTAACAATTTCAGTGATTAGTCACAGCAGAGCTGTGTCTCCGCAAATCTATGTACATGACATTTGAAATCTGGAGCTGAGAATTTCTCATCTTAAGGTGTTTTGTTTGTAAAGTAAACAGCTGCTCTTACGATTTCCCAGTAAATACCAAACCAATCCAATGGGCTCCTGCTCTTTAAATAGTCGTTTTCATTAGAGATTATACATTTAGGATAAAACATGATGTCACTAATAACTGGCCTTGTTTGCAATTGGAGATGTTAATACCATCTGCACAGATTTCCTCCAGTTTTACAGATATCTCTTCATAATCAAAGTTTATGGGGAAATGCTCTGTGGGCCAAAAGGGATATTTTGGTTGTAGTACTGCAAGTTGCTACTGAGACAAACTTGCAGCAAATCTGACAGGCAGGGCCGTATCCTGAAAATACATGTATTTGATGCCCATAGTTAGCCTATAGATAGTCTATGCACAGATGTTTACAAGCCTAATAAAAGCATGTATCCACATGCAACCTCATCGAACTTTGGAGACAGGACCTGGTGAACAACTCCCCATCACCCAGCACAGTGGTGAGATTGTGAAAAAAGACATTAAAATGACAGGGGCAGTTGCTGATGGAACACTGACATCAAGCCACGCCTGTTTTTTTAATGATATGATGAGATTAACTTTATGGCCAGTGACACATCCTGCTGCAGATTAACATAGTCTGCTAAAGATAGTGGTCAAGTGTGCTGTAGCATAAGCAAACTTGAAGAAGGGTGTAAAATTAACCTTTAACGAGCTATATGTTAGTTTTGTTACCACTACATAGCCATCATTAGCTTCAACAGCTGTGTTCTTACCAGTCTTGCCAAGAGCTTCAGCTATTGTTGTGTTTACAAGACAAGAGGTTCAACTACATTCTCTGGGCAGCTATGTCTTCAGGGCAGATTTGAGCCCAGAGTTGCAAATGCTATGTTGCAAAAAGCTATGTTGGAAAAAATGACGAGACGGGTCGAGGCTAGCTGGTTAGCATGCTAACTTTGGTAGAAGAAAAGACATGATAGTGCCATTTGTCAAACAGTTAACTAAAATATGAACAAAATTATTTGTAACATGATCATTGCATCACTTTATGAACTTAATGTTTACTAACAACTGTAGTTCTCTCTCCAGTCACGGCCCTTTAAATTCATGATATCCATAAATCTTTCTGGTAATCTATGCTGTATTGGAGACTATGGTGTAAATTAATGCAGCAGTTTTACACAGCATATGTCTGGCATACTGTAAATTTTCATTGATATGTGAAACAAGCTACTTCAGCAGTCAGTATTAATGAATTTCATGGTTTGCTGAACTGAGAATAGCACTTTTTTTCTGTCCACCAGTATGGCAGCTGTTTGAGGCTGCAAAGTCAACAACAGGATCTCAGTTGGATTTTCTGCCAATGTTTTCAACTGTTATTCCTACCCTAATCATAAATGACAAATGAACAACCAAATCTCATCACATTACATTTGTATTTTCCATCTTTGAGCTGCTGTTGGCCTCATCCTGCAGGTGGAGCTGGATAATGCAGTTTTTTATTTTAACAGTTTGGCATGAACAATGTTTTGGAAGAAATCATTTAACCATTGGAAGATTAGAATGTCAGTGAACATATGCTATGCATATGTGGTGTATTATATTGTGGCTGTATCTTTCTCATTTTTTTCAAGGCTAGGATGCGTCTTTGTTTGTCAACTACTAAAAATCATCAGAGGAAGAAGAACTGGGATTTACAGGGACACCTGAGTATTGACTGTTTTGGGCATATGTTTCGGGCTAGTGCTGGCACTTCAAGCAATGCAGCTACTGGCACGGCTGAAGCCAGCATAGATTTTACTACTTAAAGAATGTGCATTAAGCAAGACGACTCAAAACTGATCAACACTTTTCACTATGCAGAAAATAAAAAAAAGTGTAGTAAAGGTATACACAAAGGTATGCACTAGGTTCCATGGAAATGTGAAATGCAATTTAGCCATTAGTTTTATTATGGTTTTATTATGGTTTTCCTGCTGTGAGATGTCAATATGTCTTCATTAAAAAATCCTTCTACCACTGTTGTAACAACCCCTCCACCTGGGCACTAGGTGTCCCTGTTGTTCTGTGTTCTCCTCTGTTTCACAGGAAGCTGAATGAAGGGCTGTTACCCAAATGAACCACACCTGGGCCCAGTGTGCTCCACCCTTTAAATCCCCTCATTCTGCCTGGGATCTCTCTCACTCTGTGGGAGCTTCCCTCTCCCCATCAGCCACTATGACAGCTACCGTGCTTTTTGTTATTTTTTCTTTATATCATTGTGCTTTAGTTATTCTGGGTTGACTTATATTATTTTTGTAAACAAACTTTTTTCAAGGCGCCTACTTGTATGTGTTTCCCATTTTTGTGGCAGGCTTTGACACCATTTATAATAGAGAAATGTTCAGTAATTATCCAGACTGTCTTCACTTGTAAATTCAGTGTGATGCTGTTTCAAACTGTTTCCAAACTATTGCTACTATTTTCAGTCGTATACTTCCTCAGGGGAGATTTAAATGCACAATATTTAATTTTCTCCCACCAGGGGCAGAGGTGAGTTATCTTGTCCACCATTGGAGTCCATAGACTTTATATAACTAGACCAGGGCTAACGTTTGATTGACAGTCTGTACCACACATGGTGACCTGCCTGACAGTTAGGATAGAGTACAGAGCAGGTCAGCTCCACCTTCTCGTCCAAATATGATTTCTTCTGGTTTCAAAAAACCAGGATGGCGACAGTGAAATTACAAATTTGAGGCTTCAAAATGTCAGTTCACAAACCAATAGGTGACGTCATGGTGGGTTGACACTTGTTGCAGTCATTGCACTTAGCTTGTCCCAGTGGTTTTGCCAGGAGCCAAATTATCTGCAGGGTCTCTTCCTCTCCAAAACAAATGGACTAATGGATGTTTGGGGGCTGCGAGGAGCTATGAGCCGATAACATATGATCCAGACATTCAGGAAGTTTTAACTGGAAGCTTACATAACCTTCATATATCTTTCAGCATTGAATCTGAATATTGTGATTGAGCTTTATAATTTTTTTGGTGTATTCATTTTAATATGAATGGTTCTGGCTGCCATTACATTTCCCTTGAAATATAATTGCTAATGCAAAACCATTCCATTGGAATATAAGTGAAAAGACATTCGGCAGAAATAAGACTGGGTGTGTAGTTGTTTGAACACCTGTCATGTTCTGATGCTTCTATATGAAGCTTATTTTGTTGATACTAAAGACTTTATAATATCAAATGCATCTTGGTGAATGTCATTTTGAACTGTCAATTACCTTGCAACTATTACACCAGCTCCCCCCGTAGAACATCGATTCAAACATTATCATATTCAATTGACAGTCCTGTATGTCATATATTGTGCTGATGAAACCTACAAAGTGGCCTCCTACACTCAATGATTGAAGATGCTATCTCAGGCATTCAATCTTGCTGCTTACTGCTGTTATGTTCGATGAATAGCTGGCTTGACATACAGTTCCTCAGATCTCATTTGGATTGAAGCCTGTAGCTAGAGGGCCTGGTGCCATAACACTGTGGCAGACACACACGTGCATGCAGAAAACACAAGCACGGATCACACACCTCCATAGACAGACAAACATATAATCAAATGCCTTCAGGCAAGCACACAAACACATATTAAACATCCATTTGCATCACTCAGAGTCTAATTTAGGTCTTCATCTTCCGACTTTACATTACCCTTTTTTTCTGTCCCCATCTTTCTTTCAGTCTTTCTCCCTGGAGAGCAGGTGAATTTCACCAGACAAGAAAAACCAGGCAGGTCATACATTACTGTGCATCCATGCAAACCCAGAGAAATTCTTGCAACCTGGGAGAGAGAGCTACCAATTAATCCTGTGATGACAATAGCATCACAGACCAAGTTAACAGCTGTTTTTCTTCAAACTGGCACTCTCTTATCACTCATAAAGTGAGTTCCACCTCCTTACCTACTTCCATTTGTGTAATAACAGTCATAAAACTCAGCGACAGCCCTGTGGATGTGATGGAATGCACTGAATGCCGATATCGTTCTCCTCCAAAGTTTTCTCATCTCTGCCACCCACGCTGCTATGCTGATTATACAGCAGCATAACAGATGTTGGTTTTACTCGCCTCTCCCACACACAGCAATACCAGCCACATGCACTCGTTCAATACAGCCACCTCTGTACCGAGAGACCGTTGGCTGTCGACAGACTTTGTATGTAAACCAAGCAAGTTGATGTGTGTGTTTGCGAAGGACAGCATTACAGGAGGTATAGGAGGATAGACAGTACTTTGTAAGACTGAAGGAATTATGACTATGTCTGTGTGTGAGAGACAGAGAGACTAACTTTTAATTATCCAGGTAAATTCACTTAACTCTACTTTGACTTTAGCAACAGTTTGCAGACAAATACACAAGGGCATTGACAGCGGGAGCTGACCAACACAATATTGATCTGCTGAAGCAGTTTTAGGTTCAGCACTTTGCTAAAGAGCAATTTGACATTAGTGTTGAAGGAGAAAACCATATTTATCCTCATTTACTTTCCTCCTTCTAATTTTCTCAGCCAATCTTGGAGTTATTGTGAGCTCACATCATATGTGTTTGTGTAATCTTAGATATATATTCAAAGGGTGAAATTCCTTCGTTAGTAGATGGATCAATACAGCTGAGTGAACCTGATTTATTGTAATTAAGTGTCTTCAAGTTCAGAAGACCCATGAGTGACCAGTAAGGGTCTGCATATATCTCTAGCCGGGTTGCTGCACTTTTGCCCAAAATAGAAGTGATTTTTTTAAGAAAAGTTTACAAAAAAAATAATAAATTGTGAGTGGTCTGTGTTTCCATCAAATGATGTTATGTTATTCACATAACATCAAAGCTGGGTTTTCTCCTCTCGTAACATTGTTCTAATTAACTTGATAACAGATTTCCAGCAGTCTGCCTCTCGGTTGGAACTGGCTCCTGGGGGCATGATATGGCAGGCACCACAACTTAAATGCGAAAAAGTGTTTCCACTTCAATTTCCCAAAATATTGCTCTGTGGAATAGTCTGAAAAACCACCTCATGTAAGTATATACATTTTTTTGGTGACATTCGACAGTTTTTCTGAAATTCACGTGTTTTCATTACTTGTTTTTAAGAAGCAATTTCAAAGGTAAATGGAAACGTACTTATTGGCAGACAATATGTAGATAAATGCTCCACAATCTGATACAAAAACAGCATATATACATTTTTTAAAATGCAAACCACTGCTAGTCACTTTTACAATGTGAATTTAGTAACTAAATTTAGAGAACAAATAGATTTGTTACTTCAGGCACTCAATCAGTAATGCCCCTGAAAATATACTACTGTTATATTATTATTATATTATTAGGAGTAAATGTGGGCAGCGATACACTGGATACAATGTCCGCTAGTCCTTATGAAAAATAAAATTTACCCTGGGATGCTGTTTGCTTCAATCATCTAAATTTGGAACTACATTTTCTCAACTACCATGTTCTTACACACAAGTGCACTTATGCTTAGCTCTTTCTGACACCTGCGGCGTGCACTGTATTACGCTGAAGGTGCGCTTGTGTCTAGTAACTCAGTAGCTCAGTATTTGAGCAAATGTTGTTCCAGAGGGCTGTTTAATGGCTATGTTGTTTTGTGAAAATATTCAATATAAACTGTACACTTTTTTCAGTGGCCATTTTTTAATAGTGGTTAACACATTTTTTCTGCTGGCTCCATCCACAGCAGTGCATCACTCAGCTTCTGTGCAGGTACTTATGTCTGCACCCATCCAAACCTACTGCAGGTAAAACATTGACTATGTACAAGTATCTCACTCAACACCACATCAAATGACCCAAACTATCACTTTAAATGAGACTAAGGATATACTAGTAGGAGCTGTAATTATTATAAGGCTCTTTAGAATCAGAATCAGAATCAGAATCAGAATCAGTTTTATTGCCAAGTATGCTTTCACATACAAGGAATTTTTTCTGGTGATTGGTGCAATTGATCAGCAACAGTGGGGCTCTCTAGCCTTGTTGATGAGGCTAATAGCAGATGGGAAGAAGCTATTTTTGTGGCGAGAGGTTTTGGTCCTGAAGGACCGCAGCCTCCTGCCAGAGGGGAGTGTCTCAAAGAGAATAGTATTTTTTGATTAACTATTATGAATATATGATGCACGTTTAAAAGTAAGTCAGACTGTTTCTGCTGCCAAATTAAAGAGGAGAGGACAGACGAGGAGAAAGGCAGTTCATGTCTGATGAGATATGTCCCATCAATAATCACAGGAACTTGACAACAGTTTTTATTTCCAATTATCATCACGAAGTCTCCTCATGTCATTCTGAGCTGCAGTGGTGGTAAAAGAGTGTAAAGGCATCAACACTGTCAGGAATCTTGTCAAGCAAAGCAAAGTAATTCTCACAGTAAGACAATATTGTGCAATTAAAGGAAGCTATAGGAGGCAGCTCCTCCGCCCCAGTGGAGACTGAGTAGCCGATCAGACACTTAGTGTTTTGTGAAATATTGCAAGTGTAAAATTTAAAGTGTTATGTCGTCATTATCATTATAATTTTTGTTGTTCTTGCAGTGACTTACTGTTTTTTGTAGCCTGTCATTGCACTACAACACACACACACACACACACACACACACACACACACACACACTCACACACACACAACCATATACACACATTCACACAGCAGCAGCTACAATTTGAAATTGGGTGGCTGGTGTCAACAAACTGAAATTACAGGGAAAACATAGTAATTATCACAGGAAGATCAAACCTCTCTGCAGTCTCTCCTTGTCATTAGTCTGCATGACAGTTTCATTCTCCCAGTCCCCTCAGATATTCAAACATGCTGATTAAGAATGTTTTTATTCAGGATTAATATGAGTACAGATCTGTTCCAGTGATTCTCTTTAGCTTTCATTTTTTAATCAGGAGACAGAACAATAAGAGAGGTGCTCAGTCCACAGGTGGGCGCTGGATGGAAGGGTATGCACAGCAGCAGGGTGCAGCATCAAACAGAGCGCCCAGTCGGTGATGACAGTGCACAAACAGATTAGTCAGTGTTGCTCCAGTTGTTGTTGCTGAACTAGCTCTTTGTTTAATTTGTACAAAAGACACAAAGACTGTGGTCACTCAACAGGCAATGCTTTTAGCAAAGGTGTTTCTAACAATGACTGACCTTCACCAGACATGAGCTTCGTGTTGTTGTTTGCTGTTGCTTTTCATTTCTCTCTCTCTCTCTGTCTCTCACACACACAGGGCACTGTAACATCACTCTGCCTTGTTGTCTGTTCCCCCAAAGCGCAGTGAATCCAGAATCTATCAAGTCAGTGCAGATTGATGTATGTCTGTAAATCTGTATCGGTGACTCAAATTTAAACCTCATATCATCATTTTTGCGCCAGCTCAGCATTTTTCAATGGAAATACATTTGTGACATTTGTGCGACACAAACGGTGTAGCCAAATGTTCTCGAAGGGATTCACACAAATAGGTGGAGAATTACAAATATTTCCACTGAAAAATTCTAAGCTGACGTACAAATGATGATATACAAGTTGTAATGTATTAGAGGCACGGATACAGACATACAGTGCATCCGGAAAGTATTCACAGCTTCACTTTTTCCACAATTTATTATGTTACAGCCTTATTCCAAAATGGATTAAATTCATTTTTTACCTCAAAATTATACACACAATAGCCCATAATGACAACGTGAAAAAAGTTTGCTTGAATTTTTTGCAAATATATTAAAAATAAAAAACAAAAACAATCACATGTACATAAGTATTCACAGCCTTTGCCATGACACTCAAAATTGAGCTCAGGTGCATCCTGTTTCCACTGATCATCCTTCAGATGTTTCTACAACTTGATTGGAGTCTACCTGTGGTAAATTCAGTCGATTGGACATGATTTGGAAAGGCACACACCTGTCTATATAATGTCCCATAGTTGACAGTGCATGTCAGAGCACAAACCAAGCCATGAAGTCCAAGGAATTGTCTGTAGACCTCCGAGACAGGATTGTATCGAGGCACAGATCTGGGGAAGGTACAGAAAAATTTCTGCAGCATTGAAGGTCCCAATGAGCACAGTGGCCTCCATCATCCATAAATGGAAGAAGTTTGGAACCACCAGGACTCTTCCTAGAGCTGGCCACCCGGCCAATCTGAGCGATCGGGGCAGAAGAGCCTTTGTCAGGGAGGTGACCAAGAACCCAATGGTCACTCTGACAGTGCTCCAGCGTTGCTCTGTGGAGAGAGGAGAACCTTCCAGAAGGACAACCATTTCTGCAGCACTCCACCAATCAGGCCTGTATGTTAGAGTGGCCAGACGAAAGCCACTCCTCAGTAAAAGGCACATGAGCCCAGACTTGAACCCAACTGAACATCTCCGGAGAGATCTGAAAATGGCTGTGCACCAACGCTCCCCATCCAACCTGATGGAGTTTGAGAGGTTCTGCAAAGAAGAATGGGAGAAACTGCCCAAAAATAGGTTTGCCAAGCTTGTAGCATCATACTCAAAAAGACTTGAGGCTGTAATTGCTGCCAAAGGTGCTTCAACAAAGTATTGAGCAAAGGCTGTGAATACTTATGTACATGTTATATTTTTGTTTTTTTATATTTAATAAATTTGCAAAAGTTTCAAGCAAACTTTTTTCACTTTGTCATTATGGGGTATTGTGTGTAGAGTTTTGAGGTAAAAAAAATGAATTTAATCCATGTTGGAATAAGGCTGTAAACATAACAAAATGTGGAAAAAGTGAAGCACTGTGAATACTTTCCGGATGCACTATACAGTCACAAATCACTCTGTACTTATTTGTGCATTGTGTCTTATGTGTTTCATTTTGTTAATGAGTTACGTAACTTGAGATTTGTTTATGAATCTGTTTTAACACCCATTCTCATGCATTAAAATCCTCCACATGTTGAACCTGTGTGTGAGACACTGCGACTGCCTTGTTATTAAAGATATGTGTCAAAATCTAAAATTTCGTTGAACTATGGTGTTTGATTTCCCGCTGCTTGTGCAAACAGTTAAGCAGCTTATTAAATGTTACATGTTTAGCATTGTAGCAATTCTTAGGACATTTCATCTTAAATTTATAAAGTCTTTTATAGCCCTGACAGCATGTCGTAAGAATTTTGAGTTATTCAATGAATTTCTATGCAGGTTATGCCTCATGTTCATAAAGAAAAACCATTAAGCATTTACAAGGAGCTCTTATCTTGCAAAAATTTGATTTTTAATGACTTTGTTCAATGATATGTTCCTAGGATGTCCTTCTTAGCTTCAATGCATCTGTAACAGACAGTGGCGCCGGTGTCTGTTAAATAAGTCATGCACACCACAGACACTCACCTGCCTGCAGTCACAGTGAAAGGAAAACACGCCTGCAAGCCCAGATGCTCCCAGGCAAAAATAAACAGCTGTTTCTCATTGTCAAGGAGAATCTGAGGAACATGTTGCCCTTAAGCAGCATTATGTTGTTATTTCAACAACATAAATCACGTCTTTACTGAGAGGAGGTAACGTCTTGTTGTCAAATGCTGACACTGGCCGCATGGCGTCTCGTAGATACGTGCAAGGTACCCTCTGGCGTCTGTATACTGATGCTCAGGGTTTTCAATTGACTCCAGTGTCAACTCACAGCAGTGTTATACATCCAGAGCAACTGCTCCAGCTGTCTATTGACTCCAATGTAAACCGACCCACAGAAACACTGCAGGAGGTTATTGAGCTTCAACATTCACACTGGAGAGCCGAGGCATGACAGGTTTTCTGGTCACTGTGTTCACTGTGAGGACCTGCCGTCTGGAAGTATTTCCTCAGTGTAAATCCCACGTTTATATTTTCTTTTGTTGGGGCACAGGTTGGGGCAATTTGGTTATTGGCGTATAATATTAATGATTATCAGTGATAATCACAAATATATATATAGATGTTTACTACCAGTAGTAACCTAGGAGCACCACCCTGTCACCAGGGACCAATGACCAAATTGATGGCTCAGAATACAGTCTCAGAAGGTTGGGTGAAGGATAAATTCGAGCACTGACTGTTGTGAATCCAGCTGTTATCACAAATATAATCACAATAATCACAGACAACGACGAGTTAAATTATAACAGGATTTATTAATAAGAGTAATAATTATTCAAATAACATCACTTAATATTAAACCGATTATAATTCAACTATAACTAAAACAAACATTGGTTAGTAACTAGATGATTACAGGCAAAACAACCGTGTGTGTGTGTGTGTGTGTGTGTGTGTGTGTGTGAGTGAGAGAGAGAGAGAGAGAGAGAGAGAGAGAGAGAGAGAGAGAGAGAGAGAGAGAGAGAGAGAGGATGGTGACGAGGTCACGTGAGTGACGTGTCAGTAGGAGCCAAGATGGCGGCAGCGTGAGGTACTCGCTAGAGCCAAGATGGCGGCTGGCCGCAGAGTGTGAATGGCGTGAACAATGAGAACAAAGGAAGGGACCCTTGAGCTTTACGTGTCTGACGCGACCACACTCTATGGTCTGAATGTGAGAGAGATGTAGATGAGATGTGTGATTGGGAGAAAAGAGTAAGAATAAAGGTGAAGAGAGGAAAGAGTCCACAAGAGATCGTCACCACAGTTAATAATCACCACAATATCACTACACAATAACGGAGCCAGAGAACCGGAGCTCGTCTGGTCGGATATTGGTCCTTTAACTAGTGATATTTGGCTTATTAAGCTGATCACAGTGAACGATCTAAACAACAAGATATTCAGCACTTATAAGTCAGATAGCAAAATGAAACACGCTACACTAACTGTGTCTCTGCCCAGACATCAGCCTCTTACTGTGAGTTGCTCAGATCCTTCGGAGTTAGAACAGAAAGTCTCTGGGTCTCCACAGCTCGGTCCTCGGCTGGAGCTCGGTCCTCGGCTGGGGGCTCGGCGGGTCGTGTCTCGCTCTCCTGACGATGACAGTGATGAATTTGGCGGCAGCG
The DNA here is from genome assembly GCF_046630095.1 of Trachinotus anak. NCBI lineage: Eukaryota > Metazoa > Chordata > Actinopteri > Carangiformes > Carangidae > Trachinotus > Trachinotus anak. The sequence goes on from NW_027273883.1 coordinate 28,314,802, forward strand.
GGAAGATCACAGATGAGGGACGGTGAACTTTGTCCTTAACAAAGTCGGCGCTCGTCCTCACGGGACGTGAAATCAGCTGATTGCACAGCGATCTACGTCGGATCCGAAAAGAAATGAAAACAAACAAAGCAGTCTGTGCGCTCGGCCCGCGAGTTGAAGACTGTGACCTGGGCTTTAAGAAGTTGTGGAAAAGGCCCAATGTTGCAGATTGCTCCCTTTCAGCAGCCGAGTTGCGGAGAGAGCTGGAGTAGCTCTCTGTAACTGGTGCACGGGAATGAAGCGCAGGAGGAGGGTCGCAGCGCCGCTTTTATTACCTGAGTGACGTCACCGGGGATCCCTGCTGGGTTTCCCTTCAAACTCTGATTCACACATAGGTGTGAATTGTGGGGGTGGTTTTGGCTGGTTTTGCTCCCTGGCTTTGGAGGACATGTAGGCCTCTCCATTGTTCTTCTCAGAACCCATGGCTTGAGATCCCAACACTTTTGATGCTGAAATAATTTTTTTCTGTTAGTTCTGGATAGCTGAAGATTCTGTATACCACAATAATTCACATTACTAGCATTACCATGGCAATGAATGCCAAGACCACTTCTTTAGATGGACTATTGATATTGATCTTTGATATTTTGTAAGTGTATTTACATTTAATTAACACTGACAAATGCTGTTAACACGATACCATCTGTGTACAGTACATCTGTCATCTACACAGTGGGCGGGATTTTCAGAGTAAACCGACAATATGTTTTGCTGCAAGAGGAACCATTACCCATCTGCTTGGAGACACATTAAGTTACAGTTTTATATGTTTGTTTACCAGAACATTAAAATGACAAATTATGATTTCTTGTTGTTTGCATTATTTTCCCCTTTTGGCTTGCCAAAAAGCTTAATGCAGCTTTCAGACAGAATGCGATTTCCACTGCGCTGGCAGAGTTTTCCAAACTTCCAGCGAGGCACATCACTACAAGGCGGGAAGCTTCCACTGGGTTTAGAGACTATTGTTCCCAGCAACACAGATGAAACAAGCATTAGCACTAGCCCCGCTAATGCAAAGACGTGGAGCAACAAGAAGATGCTGCTCGGGCTCTCTGGGGTAATTGAGGCTTATGAAGGAGCTCTGCTTCCACAGCAACCAGTTTCAGGTCTATTTTCCATTTACTTGCCTGTGTGGGTGCCTCCTTTCCATTAGCCATGCAGGTGTTCGTCACAGCGCAGCAAAAGCTGGTCGAGCTATGTAGCAACAGTTAATCATGGCACAGCTCAAGCCACTGGAAATAATGGGTTTCAAAATGTGTGTGAAAGTAGCACAAGTTACTTGCCGCTAACGGCAACTATTGTTACAGAAGATTCGCCTGAAGCGAATAGCCCTAAAACTTGCATCTATTTATTATTATTATTTTATTTTTTGGCACATGCGCAATTTGCGTGCGCGCAAGAGAGGGAGAGAGCGAGAGAGCCTGCAGTGGTTACAGGGCTGTTGTTGTCATCCAGTGATATCTCATGAGCTAAGGCTGTGGATATGAGAAGATTAATTTTGCGTCAAGATGTCAGTGACTTTGACTCAAGCTCAGGTTGGTGAATAGGACTCTCAAATGTTTTTGACACAAGTCACACCTTACATGTTGAGGACATGTGAGGACATAGTTTGAGAACCACAGGTCCAGCTAGTTTGCTCTCATTGTGATATTAACTTGGATCATGGGCTGAGTGTAGACAGACACTGGGATGATGTCACTCTGCCTTTGTTGAATCCAACTAAAAAGTCTTCAAGCCATAATTCATGTCCCCTGAAGCACCTGTATGAAGCTGATCTGGAGATGTTTTCTGCATCACTTTCAATAGCATTTCAAAATTTGAAGTAATTTAATAAATAAATGTAGCTCAAAACACCATATAGGAGGAATATGTCTACATCAGTATACATCAGTATACTATACTAGTATCAGTATACTTCCGGAGCTCTTTCACCAGAGAAGAGCTCATTAATATCAGAGAAACAACTCCAGTGGATTTTTTTCCTACTTTTCTCGACTCATCTGTGGGATTATTGGACATTTTGGTCAGAGGTCACTGACCGTTGCTCTCGCAGTGAAACGCCGGAGGAGAGGAAAACGTGCCGGTGCGCTTGCGCGTCTCCGCCGGCGCGCACTCCGCACACCGCTCCCAGGTATCTTTCTCTCCAACGTGCGTTCACTGCCCAACAAACTGGATGAACTTCAGCTACTGGTGCAGAAGAACAGAGACTTTTCCTCATCTTCCGTCCTGTGCTTCACGGAGACGTGGCTGTGTGGATCGATTCCGAACTCTGCGCTGGAGCTGGCCGGCTTCCAACTCTTCAGAGCGGATCGCGACACAGAGCTGTCCGGCAAAACCAAAGGTGGAGGAATCTGCTTTTATGCAAACAGTGGCTGGTGCAAAGACGTGACAGTGATCCTGCAGCACTGTTCTCCTGACCTGGAGACTTTCATCATAAACTGCAGGCCCTTCTACTCCCCCCGTGAGTTCACCTCAATCATCCTGGTCGGTGTTTACATCCCACCACAGGCCAACGTGCAGGAGGCACAGCGGGCGCTCGCCGACCAGATACTGTGTGTGGAGCAGACCTACCCGGACTCCGTAGTTATTGTCCTTGGTGACTTTAACAAAGGTGACCTCAGTCATGAACTGCCCAAATACAGACAGTTTGTTAATTGCCCGACCAGAGAGGGGAACACTCTGGACCACTGTTACACCACAATCAGTGGTGCTTATCACGCCGTCCCCCGGGCTGCACTGGGCCACTCTGACCATGTCATGGTCCACCTGATTCCCACATACAGGCAGAAACTAAAACTGTGTAAACCTGTTGCGAGGACATCGAAGCAGTGGAGCAGTGAAGCCATAGAGGATCTGCGGGCATGTTTGGACTGCACTGACTGGGAGGTGTTCAGGACTGCTTCCAACAGTCTGGATGAGTTCACAGAGGCTGTGACGTCATACATCAGCTTCTGTGAGGACTGCTGTATCCCATCACGCACCAGGGTGAGTTATAACAATGACAAACCCTGGTTCACAGCTAAGCTCAGTCAGCTCAGGAGGCAAAAGGAGGAAGCTTTCAGGAGTGGGGACAGGGACAAGTTTAAAGAGTCCAAGTACAGGTTTAGCAAAGCGGTGAGAGAAGCTAAACGACTGTACTCTGAGAAACTTCAGCTCCAGTTCTCAGCCAATGACTCTGCTTCTGTCTGGAAAGGGCTCAGAAAGATCACAAACTACAAACCTAAACCCCCCCACTCCATTAATGACTTCCGTCTGGCCAACGATCTGAATGAGTTCTACTGCCGCTTTGAAAGACAGTGGGACAAGCCTGACACTGACCTCCACATCAGAGCCACATCAGAACCCCCCTCCTCCCCTACCAAAGGAACGTCTCTCTCTATCCTGGAGAGAGATGTCAACAGGCTTTTTAAGAAGCAGAACCCCCGCAAAGCAGCCGGTCCTGACTCTGTCTCTCCATCATCCCTGAAGCACTGTGCTGATCAGCTGTCTCCAGTGTTCACAGACATCTTCAACACCTCACTGGAGACCTGCCACGTGCCAGCCTGCTTCAAATCCTCCACCATCATCCCTGTCCCCAAAAAACCAAGGCCCACAGGACTAAATGACTATAGACCCATTGCCCTGACCTCTGTGGTCATGAAATCATTTGAGCGCCTTGTCCTGTCCCATCTCAAATCCATCACTGACCCACTCCTGGACCCCCTGCAGTTCGCCTACAGAGCCAACAGGTCTGTAGACGACGCTGTCAACATGGCTCTCCACTTCATCCTCCAGCACCTGGACTCCTCAGGGACCTATGCCAGGATCCTGTTTGTGGACTTCAGCTCTGCCTTCAACACCATCATCCCGGCTCTGCTGCAGGACAAGCTCTCCCAGCTGAGCGTGCCTGACTCCACCTGCAGGTGGATCACCGACTTCCTGTCTGACAGGAGGCAGCACGTGAAGCTAGGAAAGCACGTGTCTGACTCCCAGACCATCAGCACTGGATCCCCGCAAGGCTGCGTTCTTTCTCCTCTGCTCTTCTCCCTGTACACCAACACCTGCACCTCCAGCCATCAGTCTGTCAAGCTCCTGAAGTTTGCAGACGACACCACTCTCATTGGACTCATCTCTGATGGCGATGAGTCTGTCTACAGGTGGGAGACTGAGCGTCTGGTGACCTGGTGCAGGCAGAACAACCTAGAGCTAAACGCTCTGAAGACAGTGGAAATGATAGTGGACTTCAGGAAGAGCCCAGCCCCACCCACCCCCATCACCCTGTGTGACTCCCCCGTGGCTACCGTGGAGCATTTTCGCTTCTTGGGAACCACCATCACACAGGATCTCAAATGGGAGCTAAACATCAGCTCCCTCATCAAAAAAGCTCAGCAGAGGATGTATTTCCTGAGGCAATTGAAGAAGTTCAACCTGCCAAGGACTATGATGGTGAACTTCTACACCTCCATCATTGAGTCCATCCTCACCTCCTCCATCACCATCTGGTACGCTGCTGCCACGGAGAGGGACAATAACAGACTGCAGCGTATCATCCACTCTGCTGAGAAGGTGATTGGCTGCAATCTTCCGTCCCTCCAGGACCTGTACACCTCAAGGACTCTGAGGCGTGCAGGGAAGATTGTAGCTGACTCCTCCCACCCTGGACACAAACTCTTTGTGACACTCCCCTCTGGCAGGAGGCTGCGGTCCTTCAGGACCAAAACCTCTCGCCACAAAAATAGCTTCTTCCCATCTGCTATTAGCCTCATCAACAAGGCTAGAGAGCCCCACTGTTGCTGATCAATTGCACCAATCACCAGAAAAAATTCCTTGTATGTGAAAACATACTTGGCAATAAAACTGATTCTGATTCTGATTCTGATTCTGATTCTGATCAGTCTGTCAAGCTCCTGAAGTTTGCAGACGACACCACTCTCATTGGACTCATCTCTGATGGCGATGAGTCTGCCTACAGGTGGGAGACTGACCGTCTGGTAACCTGGTGCAGGCAGAACAACCTAGAGCTAAATGCTTGGAAGACAGTGGAAATGATAGTGGACTTCAGGAAGAGCCCAGCCCCACCCACCCCCATCACCCTGTGCGACTCCCCCGTGGCTACCGTGGAGCATTTTCGCTTCTTGGGAACCACCATCACAGAGGATCTCAAATGGGAGCTGAACATCAGCTCCCTCATCAAAAAAGCTCAGCAGAGGATGTATTTCCTGAGGCAGTTGAAGAAGTTCAACCTGCCAAGGACTATGATGGTGAACTTCTACACCTCCATCATTGAGTCCATCCTCACCTCCTCCATCACCATCTGGTACGCTGCTGCCACGGAGAGGGACAATAACAGACTGCAGCGTATCATCCACTCTGCTGAGAAGGTGATTGGCTGCAATCTTCCGTCCCTCCAGGACCTGTACGCCTCAAGGACTTTGAGGCGTGCAAGGAAGATTGTAGCAGACTCCTCCCACCCTGGACACAAACTCTTTGTGACACTCCCCTCTGGCAGGAGGCTGCGGTCCTTCAGGACCAAAACCTCTCGCCACAAAAATAGCTTCTTCCCATCTGCTATTAGCCTCATCAACAAGGCTAGAGAGCCCCACTGTTGCTGATCCCCCTGATCCTCAATTGCACCAATCACCAGAAAAAATTCCTTGTATGTGAAAACATACTTGGCAATAAAACTGATTCTGATTCTGATTCTGATTCTGATTCTGAATAAAGGAGTGTGAAATGGAAGATGTAATTGACAATGATTGATGATGATTAGACTTATTGTTTGAATTATTGAACTTTTTTTAACCGTCTCTGTTCAAAACGCATCTGTTCAGCTTTTAACTAGAAATAATCTTTGACAGAGCATTTCCATCTGATCACTGCAGTACTGGAATCATCCCTGAAAGTACATTAAAGTTAAGAGCCAGTACTTTATTCTCAGGCAATGTTTTGAGTCCACTGTGCTGGATGCAGAGTAAAAAAAGCGTAAAATGATACATTACACATATTTCTGACATGACTGCCTTTGTACAATCAGACTGGTTAAACTGACCTGAACACAGGATAGGAGGTAATTTTTTCTATTACTAAGTTTTACTATACTTACCCTGTCTTTCATTTTCTTTACTATTTTTTATGCCTTGGAAATAAATATGTTCACATCTCACGCTAATAAAGCACATTGAAGTTGAAGTTACAGTCTTGACCATAAGTCGAATGGGTCTTCTAATAAGTGACCTTAATGATGTGAACATTTGAAAGCAGTGGTGTGGGAGCTTGTCTGGTTCTGGTCTCATTCACTCTCTGATCCAGTTTGTTCACCTACTGCTAAGGGCTGTACCCCTCTGTTCAATTAATGTGTGCATAAGTGAAACAAAATCAATATTAGTGCCACTTCTTCTATTGTTGTCTGTCCCACAACCGTACTCACCTACCACACAGATCACACAAATTACATTTGTCTTGTTGTCACTTTGTAATGACATACTGTATTTCCAAAGGGTCCAGTTTGTAAAACATGATTGATATCTAGGAGCAATCCCTGATGGGCCCTTAAAAGTTCAGTTTATGGAAAGTTTCAACTTGTGGAAGTGGAGAAGGCCTATAATTATGAAGTGAGACTGAATTTCTTTTGGCTTTGTTATTCAAATGAATTTGACTGCTTGACTGTTTAAACAGTCTGTCTCTTGTTAAACTTGGTGGTGGTGTTAATTCACATAACACATTTTAATTTTCTTGTTTGTTGCTCTGTCTTTTTTTTTTTCTTTGCTTTTTATTGCTGAAACAAAAACAAACAAGTGGTGCTCTCACAGAAAAAAGGGTATCTGACTGTAATAACGTGTGTCCTCTGATATGAATGTGCAATGTTCGTATATTTGTCATATAGCAGCATGTGTGTATGTCTCAATCCAATGATAGTAGCCTGTTATCATGTTAGGTCATACCAAAATCCTCTGAACCAAGGTCACAGTGATGGAACCTGATGAGATGAGAGACAGCGAGTGACACCAAGATCTATTTTCTGAGCATCAAGAAATTGTATTGGAAGTGAAAACAGTAGGCACCATGTACTCTGTGTTTACCAAGCAGTGTTTACCAAATGCAGGAACTTTAAGTCTACCAATACAAAATCCTTCCAGGGAGTAACCTGCTTGTCATCTCTTAAGTGACGAGTGAACAGTATTGCAACACTGAAGAGCAAACATAGGGAGTTTATTGGAGTTACTGAAAGTGAACTGAGAACACCCTCTGAATCGCAGGAATGCTGCGGCTTTCTGAACGGGGAAGCAGATTGTTTAAACTCGCTCTGTATTTCAAACAGGCACAGGCACAATTCTGCCTTTTCTTGACATTCCATTAAAAATGCTGGTTGCAGCTTCCACACAGAGAGGACTAGGCTGGGCTGCAAGAGGAGAGAAGGAAGGGGACTAATGGAGAGGGATGATGGAGAGTTGGCTTGAGTCATACTGCCATCTAGTGTCGGCTGAGGCATCAACAGGTGCTGTCCATGGTGCTGAGCACGCACACAAGTATAGATCTGTTTGTTCGTTTTTTGTTCTTTTTTTGGGGGGGATCATTATATTCTGTGTGTTTTCAGTGAGGGATGCATCTTGAGCAGCTAAAGCACAAAGATCACTGTTGTTCAGTTAAAGGCCAGGCCATCTGGATACAGTCAAAACATATATTAGATGAGTCTAACTGCAGGACCCAAGGCTAGATCACAAGCTCTCCTATGTGCACAAGGAATACCAACCTCCCTCACACAGAAAGCTCAGCCCTCACGGGTTAAGCTTAATAAATGGTAGGTGCCTGTGGTGACTTAAAGTGGGTTATTCAATTCAATTTCAATTCAATTTTATTTGTATAGCGCCAAATCATAATATACATTGTCTCGAGGCACTTTACAGGGTAAGGTCGAGACCTTACTTTGTTACAGAGAAAAACCCAACAGTTCCCACAAAGAGCAAGTGCTTGGTGACAGCGGGGAGGAAAAACTCCCTTTTAACAGGAAGAAACCTCCAACAGAACCAGGCTCAGGGTGGGCGGTTGGGTTTAGGAGGAGAAAAAGGATGTCATGTAAAGGATGCTTTTAGTATGAAATGGTGTTTTATGCACTGCAATATACTGTTTAATATATAACTACATCCTGCATTTAAAATACACATTTACATTTATTCCTGTGGATGGATACAAACAGAGAACAGCAGACACTACAGTCAGGCTGAGATATTGATAAAGTATTGGATAAAGTAGTCCAGTGCTGTCCATCTCCCTGACTTCAGGCTGGAAAATCTGAAATGACATTTGTTTTCCTTCTTTTATGTAACTGAGATGTCAGCCAGTCATCTGCTGAGTCAGTTCAGCACCTGAATTCTTTTTTCTCATAACATGGTAAGGTCAAACTCACCTTGACCAGCAACATTATTTAAATTTAATACAATTTGATTTACCAACAACATTCATGCTTCCCTGAGAATGAACTCTGTCCCTATGCTTTTCTTTAGCCCTGCACAAAGACCAGCGTAATGAATGTGGAATGAAACTAAACAGAGTTGAATAGACCTGATCGAAATAGTGGATTTGTTGGGGACTATTTTCAGGGATGGATTAATCCACATTTGGTGCTCCAGTGGGTGTTCTTTGGCAGCAGGATAGTGTGTGTGAAACTGAGTCAAAACAAAGTACAGTGTGTATTTATGGTAATAAAGGAACAGTGTGGCTTAATGCTGTGCTTTAATAGTTTTTGGACAACAGTAGAGCTCTGCGGCACAGAAGGGACAGATATTCAGACAATACGCAGGATGTATTCTTTGCTGGTCTGGGTTTTTTTCATAACTTCTTCTGAATAAGAAAAATGCACTGGAGAATACCACCAGACATTCAGGTTACAAGATTTATTTGCAAAGGAACATTAAATGACCAGAAGTAAGAAAAAATTGTGACTGGTCAGTCAAATCCAAAGCATGAAGAAGCCTCTGTAGTTCTTCAGTTCAGAAAGAAACGAATCAAGGCTTCTGGTGGAAAAGGTTTGACAAAGTATAGAAGAGCTAAATAAATGCATTTTTTGTTTGCTCACTGAAAACTAATGAGCAACATGCAGTCCATGTTCAAATGTTTTTTGTAGCCTTCGTCAGATCTGTACTTCCACACAATCCTGTCTCTGAGCTCTGCCGGTAGTTGGCTTAGTCTCTGCTCTGATGTACATTGTCAGCTGTGAGACCTTATAGAGACAGGTATGTGCCTTTCCAAACCATGTCCTCTCAGCTGAATTTACCACAGGTGAACTCTAATCAAGGTGCAGAAACATCTCAAAGATGATCAAGAGAAATGGGAGGAACCTGAGCACACAGCCTGTATTCAGAAACGGAGCCTTTAAAACGAGCCGTCAGGACCTCTGGAACTTTGTGATGTCAAAACAAAGCAGTCACTGCTCTCAGCCATGCACAAAGCCCAGCCCATCCGCACTCACCATCCTAGTCTTGCAGGATTTCAAATCTGATACATTTTCATTGGATCACTCAGAAAACAGTCATCCAATCAGAGCTTTCCTTCTGATTGGCTCACCCACCCATTGTTACCAGAGCTACAAGTAGAAGTCTGTGAGAGGAGATGTACAACTTCATTGAGATGGTTTTTGATTCTTAAAACCACAAATATATCTTCTTATGGATTTCAACACTTTAAATAAAGCGCTGTAAGAATGTTAAATATAGGAGCTTTAAACAGGCTACAACATAACAAAATCTGAACACTTTCTGAATGCACCATACATTGTAGGGAATTTCCCACTTTCATTCTACACTACCAATATGAATTATCTTTCATCCGTTTCATTCTATAGAGTCCTAATGGAGTATGATAATACCTCTGCACTGTATTACATTGTGTAAACTTCTGCTTTGCTTCCTTGATACTGTATTTACCAAACTATCCTGACAATGTGTTCAGCCCTAAAAAAAAATTTCATTAGTCTCCATTTCACTGGAGGGTTTTAATGTCCCATGTTGATCCAAATGCTTCCCCACCCTGGCTGAATCTGTTTGGCATGAAAATGCTCTGGTTTAATCATATTGTATATTGTATGATATATCAGAACCTTCAGGAGAAATTCCACACTTGGGTATAACACGTAGTCTTTATCAGCCCTTTGTCCCTGTCCAGCGTCTCATTGCTCTGAAATAGATCACAGCAGCTCAGCCCCAAAACACACTCACACACACACACATACACACACACTTGCACTTCCAACTTTGTGAGGACACTCATTGACATAATGCATTCCGTAGCCCCTTACCCTAACCTTAACCATCACAACTGAGTGCCTAACCCTAACCCTAATCCTAACCTTAACCTAAACCTAATTCTAATCATAACTCTAAAACCAAGTCTTAACCCTCAAAATGTGATTTTAAGGTGTCTCAAAAAGTGAGGACCAGCCAAAATGTCCTCACTTTCCCAAAATGTCCTCACTCTGTTAGTAAGATACTTTTTTTGGTCCTTACTATAATATAGCAAGTACAAGTACACCCCCCCCCCCCCAGATTGATTGTCCCAGCAGGAGCAGTTGTGAAATTCAGGAGACAAGGATGGAAAGCAGAAGAAAAAGAGAGCAGAAAGACAAAGAGAGGAGAAACACTTTGTGTTGCAGGTCTCACTGCCAAGTTCCCCCAGCACAAACACTGACAAGATAGTCCACACGATAACCAGTCACTCTGTAGTCCTATCTGATGTGCCAGCATGGTCAGCTTTATTTTGTGTGTGTGGCAGTCCCCTGAGGTTCAGCATGTTATTTCATTAAAGGTGTGATCAGCCAACGAGCACCAGCTGTGCCAATCAACCCACCTGGCGCTGATCTCGTGAGCCATCTCCACTCCTCTGTCTCCTGCAGCTGAACCCAACACTTTGACTGTCTTTAAATGTGGCAGATAAAACCATTCCTGCTCATATTCCTGCTTCTTGATAACTTTATTCATTTTTTAACCATCCCACCAGACATGTTTTAAAGTATGTAAAAATACTAATACATAAAATTCAGGATCAGGCCTTGTGCCCACCCCCCACCACCACCACTGTTAGGTTCAGTGGTGAAAGAGCAGAGACTATCAAGGTGGTTAGAGAAGGAAACATCAGAGAGGCTCAGCCACATGTTTGAGCCTCAGACCCAGACTCAGATGAGGAGTCTGTTGAGACCAGAAACAGAGACTAGCAGACGTATCAGAATGGTTAGAGTAGTGAACATCTTTGTTAGCTTGTAACTGGCAGTGGCTGACACAGTGTTAGTGGTTTTGTGCTAATTCTAACTCTCACTCTCTGTAGAGAAAAGGTTTTCCTGTTTTTTGTTTTTTTGGTATATCTTATATCATATAAACACCATATGGACACATTAACAAAGTTAAAAACCTTTAGTGGAGGGGGACTTTAATAAGAATAATTATGGTTCATTATAACCTGGGTCTTATTTTGGTAGTTTTGGCCATCATTTATGATAGCACTGCCCTTAACAATTTAATTGTTGAGATCACTGAAGAGAGTCTGACAGCAAGAAACATAAGTAGGAATGTTTTGGTAATTATTTTACTGTTCACCTTCATTCTCTTTAATGTCTTTCATCTCTTTTAAATTAGTTTGTCTAACCCAGAGTTTCTTTACAACCTTGTCTGCTTCTCTGACCAACAGACTTCTCTTTAACCCCCTTAAGAAAAATATGAATATACTCAATTACCAAGTACCAATATATGTTTTTTTGTTTTAACCTTTAGCTGTCATTGTAATTATGACTTGTCTGACAACAAAAGAGAAAGTGTGTGATGGTTTAGAGTCACAAAGTCAGAAAAAAAAATTGCCAGGTTCTTTCTGAAGTTTCTAAAAAAAAGTTTAACTTCATCAGTTTTTGATTTTCTGTGTTTATCATGGTAAAATAACAAAGGGTGCATTTAAATACCATAAAGTGTTGTAATCTTGAGAACGGAGTTTTATATTTTGAATTGGTCAGTATCTGCAAAGTAACTGGTAACTAAAGCTGTCAAATAAATGAATGAGGAGCAAATATTACCAAATTATTAACACATAAAGATGGTTCCATTTAACTTTTACTCATTCTGAAAAATTTTTGTAACTTTATGTGGGAGCTGCCAGGAAATAACATAAGGTAAGATGTCATAATAAAATAAAACAGGGTATTCCAAAGCAAGTAGTAGGTTTCACACTGTCATTCAGCATCATACACTCTTATTCTGACACCTGACACTCATGACATTCCGCTGATATACTGTATATACATGCATATACAACAGGAAGAGTGTGTGAACATTTAGTTGAACATATGATATGAATCACATGATCCAAATGAGATCTAGTCCATGTTATCTTAGAAGCTGCCTCTAGTTTTCTGTGCTGTGAACAGACATTATTTTTGCAGTAATGAAGCACTAACTAACAAAGATCTGTTGAGTTTGTAAGAGTCTACAAAGTTTTTTTTTTGCACTTTGCTTATTTCACTTTGAGCTTAGCTATAAACAACAAATTCAAAATTCTCTGCAAACGCAGTGTTTCTCATTCTGTATGAGGCATTTGTTCATTAATATTCATAAATAAATTCCAACCTCTGTCTTTAACTGTCACAGGGGACAACAAAGGGCTCATCAACGTCACCAGTTGCTGTCAGAGAATATAAAGAGCCCATTATTGTGTCTGTTTGAATAGCTGTGAATATCATTACAAAGTCCTCTACACCACTTCTGAGTGCACTTTGTGGCTCTCCAGCGGGCTAAAGGTTACATCACATTCATTTATCGTAGCCATTACCTGCGTGTTCACAGCTGCTCTCTCCAGATGCCGTTACATTTGGCTCAGACCGTCAGAGTGTGACTGACAGATGCCAGGCGTGATTAGATCCAGCGGATTAAGGTGGATGCTCGCTGACTAAAACACACCTCTGCAGCTCTCAGATGTCAGCCATGAAATGAGACAGACAGTCTAAATGAGGGAACATCTCAAGCTAATATCCCATTACAAATACTATTTATACTGGGTGTCTGGGTTTAGCCCGGCTGCCCATGACTATGTCTGGCCAAGACTGTGTGTTGGAAGCAAAGAGCACTGCCAGAAACTTTTCCCTTGAAACCTAAGGAGACATTCCCACCGCTAGAGGCAGGATGCTCCATATCTCATGCAGCCAATTCCCTGTCAGTCATGTCTAAAAGCTTGGCCCTAATGCAGACTGAGAGGCAGTCGCAGAGTGGCGCCTCCTGTTGCTGAGGAGTGGCACAGTGCCACAGAGGCTCACCTCAGAGCCAAAAAACAGCAGATAACATTAATTAGTGAGTTCTTTGTCCTTGTGTTTTTGGATGGAGTCCTCTCTTTTATGGATGAAAGTGAAAACTCTCCAACTGAATCATCATTAAGAGAAATAACACACTTTTGGATGTCAACATGATGGCAAACAGTCTCTGATTACTCCCCCGAAAAATGTTTTTCACTGTGACAGCAACACCTCCACGCTGCACCTGAACACTAACCCTTTCCCTTACATCCACATGTTCACACATCCACTGTATAATAGTGTGTGATTGTGAAGTAATTACAGTGGAGCTGCAGAAAACATCATACCAGCACCATTATCAAGTCTTGTTCCCTGCTGGAAGTTGACAATCAAGAGTGAAATCAACATTTTTAATGATTTTAAGAACTATTTTTACTGCTGAAGTTGACAAACAATGCCACAATCAACACAAAAAAAATAATCCAGAGTGTAGCTGCTGGTATGGAGCCAGTATGGTCATACCAGGACTCACAGGTTTTATTTGTCACATGCTCACATAATATGTACGGAGAAATGCAGGCTGTAGTAGATTATTGGAAAGTCTTAATCTAACTGATTGATTGTAGCATCTATAGCTTCTCTCCAAACATACTAATGATTCTGTGGCAGGGTTAAAATGCAGGTGTGCAGTTTGAGCAGAGGCCATGTGGTTATTTAAATCAAGACGTTTAAAAGTGAGATCTTCAGGATTCATCATCTGAGGATAATATAAACTGTACATCCACAACAGATAACATGGAAATTCAATTCAATTTTCATCAACAAATAATAACTAAACAATAATGGGAAAGAATCACAGAGAATCACAGTGTAGCCAGGTCCCAATCTCATTTGCAGCCCTGTTGCGTTACCCTCATTAAAAAACATCTTGTATTCAGTAACATATGTCCCTGTCAGTAATAATATCTGACATGACCAGATCTTGGAAGAAACTGATTGAAATAAATTAATCTACAATCTGCAGAAATTTGACATGAAGCAGAAACAAAACTGCTGACACAAACTAAAAGCAAAATGTATTCCTGAACGGTCCCTTCCTTTGAAGTTAATACAAAACAGCTACAGACAGGTGACAAATTAAAGGGAAATAGGCGGAGAAACAGGATGACAATCCCCCCCATCAATACTTACCAAATGAGAGAATATCCTTTAGAAGAATGGTGTCTATCCCTCCACTAGAATCCAGAGACTTGGAGAATCAACACCAAGGAGCAGTGAAGCTGCTATAGCACCTCTTGGTGGCTCAACACCTTTATGTTGGTTTTTTCTTGAATTTGTCACCATTTACATCAGTAATATTAATAAATTACTGCTGAATATATAAGTAGTCTTGTTGATAATACATCCTCTTACCAGCAGTTACAGCTCTGAGGTGAGGAGGCATTTCTTTATCTGAGTGCTTCATGTTTTTGGTTATTTTGAACCTGCTGGTGCTGGTGTAGTTTTTCCACCTTATGAGTCACTACAGGACTGAAATGTCCATATTTTGGAAAAGCTAATCTAATATAAGGGGCTAACTGTGGTTCATAATATTGGAGGTATTAACACACGCCCTCCAATCAGTATTTTTATTTAAATGTTCCACAGCGTACATTATTTTAACAATGTCCCTATATGAAGAGTGATGTTGCCATATATGTTAACTATAAGGGGATGTATTATTATCACATCTATACATATAAGAAGATATAAGTTTATAACATATATGAAATAATCATAGTAAAATTTGTATGTGAGCATATATTAAAAATATCTATATGATGAATTTTTATGTGGTATAAGATGTTGCGACCATATATGTTAGCAATCTATATTCAATTTATATGTTCAAATTTATGAAAACAGCATACATATAAAATTTCTCTATGCTTAATATAGATCTTCCCTTGCTGGGAAAGTGGTCTCAGACTTATGGATTGTAATATAAACATTATCAACATATATTAACAGGCTATTATATTAACATTGATATATATTTATGTAACATAGGTCTACAATATAAGCAGTATACATAAATATAGATATTTATCGTTCCAATTTTAAATAAGGTAAAAATGTAATTTTTCATATACATTTGTATTTTATATGCTCATATATTTCATCTATGGAAATTCAATATATGTACATATATTACATTTGCACAGGGGTGGTAAGCAGTGGTATTCATAACCATAGTGAAGTTCACTAACGAACACTGATTATTCTGTCTAAGTCATAAAACAGTGATAGTGCCTCGATTCCATAAATATCAGTGTCAGTTTCAGAGGCACACTGGTGGTCCTCCGGAGATGGTGGTTGTGACGAGCCCTGGTAGACAGAGCTCAGTGTTGGTCCTGCGTGTCGGCTGTTTGTTGTCTCTGCTGCTGTTATTCTGTGTGCAGCGGTGTGATAAGGGCTGCTGGGAGCTGATCTACACCTAGCCTCCGTGTTCAGGCTGTTTGTTTTTGATTGTGAGTCAGCCCCACTGCAAGGACAAGACAAATGCACAGCTCTGACCTCTTTGACCTCTCACCATCGCTGCTTCTTGCCCAGTTCCCCTCTCTCCCCCTCTGCTTTTTTTGGCTTAACACCATAAATACTTCCTCTGATTGGGGAGCTTTTCACCTTGTCCCCTGTCTAGCTTATTGATGAAATGGTATGGCCTGTGCTGCAATGCCTTTTTCCTTTTAGTCATGATATATAGTTTGATATGTAGATGTTTTCTTTGTTGCTAAGCAAAGGTGTTCCCTTCTCAAACTACCAGTTTTTATTCTCATTATCCTAGAGAACAGAAATGTTCAATAGTATATAATCTAATGCACAAACATAAGACAGGTCCTTTATTCTGTTTTCAGTGACAAATACATTTCAGCTATTTCATAAAGCTGTCCCACTCCATTAAGGGGACTGTAATTTACATTTCTCTTGTACTGCATGCTTCAGTACCCAAATCTGGGTGGACATTTTAAATGGTGACTGGTCTGTTTCCAGATCTGTCTTGATCCAGGCCCAAATAGCAAGATTATGGCTGCAAATCAAAGTTAATGTGTGAATGCTTTGCAATCCCATATGTAATACTGATACAATACCTGAGCTTTTGGTACTGATCCACAAGTCAGGAACATTAGGACTTTTTATTTTATATTTGACACTCAGTGCTACACACACATTTCACTGGTTTCTGAAAACACTGTTGAGGTTTAACACCCAGCTGCAGTGCTACCAGTGCACAAGAAAATGACATCTCCCATTGTCTCTCTTGAAATACAAAGACAGTAAATTTGTACAAGATTTATTGGTCTTAACTACTCACTCACACTGTGAATTTATAGTTATGTTTTGTATTAGCAAGTTTCTAGGGAGCCTTCTTCCTCCTTCACTGATTTGAACAATGATGATGGACACTTTCAAAGAAAGGATCAAACAGAACCAGAACCCATTCTTCTTTCATGCCAAAACCTGGCGCCTACATTACCCACAATGCCATTCATCCACTGTGTGTGATGCGAGCAGCTTCTAATGTAGCCTAGAGCCACTAACCTCAGTGAGAGGTGAGGAGCAGGCCACAGAGGGTAAGATCACTTCTTTGTACTTCACACCCCCAGATTTTTTTTAAATATGTGGCCTCAAGCCTCAGCTGACATTGACTCAAGTGACATCAGCTGAGGACGACCATATATCGACCCTCTGAGTCAACCCATAGGAGTGTCTCCTGAAACATGGCAGCAGGTGGACTGGACCTTGGCTGTCATAGTTGCAATAATAAACTCTAGACTGTACTGAGAGCAGCATACCTTCCTTTGTCACCATGGTTACTATAATAATGGTCATGAAAAGAAAAGGAAAAGATGGTGATTTGGGTTAAAATAAGTACTTCCTCAACATTAGACGATCTTTGTTGTCATGGTTGTAGTTTACTTTGTCGACCGGTCATGGATGATAGAAACAACGTAAACTGTTCACATGGGAATCAAACACAAACACCCTATGGACTTGATTTTTTACAGAAGAACAGTCTCATGCAGTAGAACCAAACAGCTGGAACTGTGGACTTATTTTATACATTTATTTCTTTTTCTCAATAAATCACATGAAAAGACCAAAACCATCACATTAGTCCATTTCCATAATCAGGCTATGGCTCTGAGCCCCAAGTCCATCAGCTCCTACTGAGGATGAAAATCTTTAAAAACAGGTCATGAATATATAGTTTTTATTGTTGGTTTATGTCTATTTTTAGGATTTATAGAGTAGCCTAGACCTCCACCCTTACCCTTTAATTTTTAATGAAGGTGAATGAACAAAGCTATAGCTATAAATTAATTAATATAAATACAAATATTAACATATAAACCTCATATGTGCTGGAGTATTTTCCCCTTAGAACAGCAAATATAAAAGCTAAAAACATAAAAACCATCTGCAGATAAATAGAGTAAAGCAAAATGAGGACATGTTTAAACCATCCAGGTGGTTGAACTGTATTTGTTGTAACAGAATATGCAGGAACAAACCATCATAGAGTGGAGCTCTCCCTCCTTGTCTTATGTGGTGAAACATAATAAGTGAAAAACAATATTCAGAAGCACTGGCTTTCTAGCAATCCATACAGCGAAACATTTAAGCACCAGCATGTCTCATATCTCTGTGCAATATTGTTCTTTAATCCATGCCTTACACTGTTTGCCAATCATTTGGGCTGTGCAACAGTCAATAATGGGTGAATCAGACGCTGAAATGGAGGGGTGGGAAAGGCTGACAGCATTGCAATGTGGCTCCGTTTTAGCCTTTAGATCAGCCAGCATGTAATACAAAGTGACAGGCAAAGCAGACTCCAAAAATCAAAGCCTCCTTTAGCTTCCACATTCTGCGAATAGAACTATTTGAGTGGCTTAGAAAAACTTCAAAGCCGGGGAGAAGGGGACTTTTTTAATTTCAGATAAGGCCCCGGAGCTGAATATGAACTGCTGGAATTGTAGAAGTTCACATCTTAATCGACGTGACCAGCTGAATTGAGGAGCGAAGAACTCATCTTCTGAGTCCTGTTTTTCTTTCTCCCTCCTGTCTTTTTTCCTTTTTTTTAAAATTTGTATAATTGAAAGATGTTGCCCAACCTCAGTGAGTAAAGAGAGACTGAAACACTGAGTATATATTGATTTAAAGAGAGCTTTAGTTAGTGCTAAATACATTTACTTAGTTACGCTGCAGTAGTATCAACAGCTTCATTGACTTCAATGTGATGCTGTTGTCATTATCAAGCCAACATAATCTCTCCTAAGTCAGCCTTCCTGCATGAATGGGCAAGTCAGTGGCTTTCAATGTACTAAGCTATTGACTCTGCATATGCCCGTGTGTGTGTGTGTGTTTTAAGGTGTTGAAAAGTATCCCTGTTATGAGTGGGTGCATGTATAACCTCTAATTAAGGGCTATTAAAACAGTAACTCTAAAGCTGGGTGCTGTTTGTTCTCTGGTATCGGGTGTACACTGTGGCCTGTCACCTATACACCACCTTCTGCAAACAGTCCACCTGTGTAGGATCGAGAGGTGGTTGTACAAAATGTATAGTTAGTTTTCATTTAATTTAATTGAGTAAAATATCTTAGCAACTGTTGGGTGGATGGCTATAAAATTAGCTCTTAATCGACCCACCACCTCAAGGAGATTCTCAGTCTGTGGGAAACACTGTAAAAAATTGCCAACAAGCCAGGAGTCATTCTTCAAGGACTGGGCAGGACAGGATTTTTTAATTCTGTGATGGGTTTGGGACATCTCTAATTCCCATCAGCCTCAACTGTACTTTGTATTTAGCACTAATTAGCAAATCGTTCTAATGGTTAGAATCTGGTGGATATATGCATCTATGTTGTAGCATCATACCGTAGTTAGAGGGAAGTTTTCTTCTGAGATTTACGTCTGATTCATTTGCAGACACTGCAAACATTACTAAATTTAGTAAGTGATAAATACTCATCCATACTTACTGTGATTCTCTCTCTTTTGTATAAAAAGCTACTTTACCATCTCATCCTCCTCCAAGGAAACTTTGTTGAAATCTGTCAGCATGAAGAGCGAGCTCATATTCAGCTGCTTTTCCATGTATCTTCTGATATAAACACAAGACAAGCACAGGCCTAAATTAATAGTACATGGGCTATTACCACAAGCCAAGAAGAAAATGAAGCAATAATGTGAGCATAATAGTTGGAATGAGTTGTTATAGATTTGAAGAGGTGCAGCAAAGCAAAAATTCAGACAATTTAGCTCTCATGGAAAAACAACAACTTATCAATTTTCTCTCTCCAAGTAACTTCATTGGACTCCAGTGATTATGGGCCAAGGATTTTACTAATTTCCTTTGTGGGGAAACAGCTCCCTGCTCTTTAAGCAAACTAATGGCATGGGCAAGCAGCCATGCACAGGCATCAGGCACAGTGCTGTTAACAATGGGTAAATATTCCTCTTCTGTTCAGCTCGCATTGAAGGTGGAACTGAGGGCTGTTTGCTCATGTCTGTGTGGCTCAACCACAGATACAGCCAAAACATTTGTTCATCAGAGGTGTTCCTCACATGTTGAAGCTGTAATCCACTCATTTCTTTCTTTCTTCACCTACAGCTCCCTCCAAAATTTTAAAGAATTATAAAAACAAATAATAAATCTTCTACAAAATAACGACATGATTTGCCAGGATTTTAACAAGTTTCAAAATAAACGGTTTCTTACTGACAGTCGACCAACATTTGTTTCTTTACAATGACTGTTTCAGCTGCCTCACAGAGTAACACTACTGTGGATGGTAGTGTGACTGTACAGCACCATGTGGTCATTCACTTTTGCACATCCAAGTCAAGTCTCACGTCTTAGAGCTTGGGTCCAAGTCAAGTCTGTCAAATCCAAGTCAAGTCTCAAGTCAAGTCTCAAGTCTTTGGTCTCCAGTCCAAGTCAAGTCTCTTATGCTTATAATGAGTGTTCTATCATCTGCTGTATGCTTAGAACACTACATTGTTATATCTAAGGAAAAAATCATGTACTGCATAATCATCTCTCCTTTATTTATTAGCAAACAGTATCAACACTGATTAGTTCTTTGGTGCAGCGAACGCTTCACTTCAAGGCTAAAAACTTTACTTTGCAACTTTTTTGTTCTGCACGCACATATTACCCTCCTGACCTAGGGGAGTCAGGGAGGGTCTCGATGGCCTCTGCCGCCACGGCCTGTAGACTGTATGTGAAGACAAAAAGGCCGAGCGACATCAGGACTGCAGGATTTATTCTCGTAAACCAACCATGCACATTATCAATTATTACAAACCGTAAATAAACGTGACGCTTCTGCCCGTCACCATAACCAAACAACACAAAACAAACCCCTTTCTTCCTTGTTTACCATTTACATTGTACCATATTAACTACGTTAGCAGTTAGCAACCGTCACCCAAACACTGGCATTAAAGCAGTTAAAACTCAAAATTGCTCGGTTGAAACTCTCTATTCTTTCCCCACATAACGTCGATGCTCTTGAAACTTGTTTTGAAACACAGACATGTACATTCGGAGAAGTTAACCCCACCTGTATTTAAAGACAAAAAGGCCGAGCAACATCGGCCTTTGTACAGCAGGACTGCAGGATTTATTCTGCAGGATCTGCCTAGGGGTTTTGAGTTTCTCTCAGGCGTAAGGCACCCCCTATTGACATGAAAGAGTATCGCGCTGCTACCGAAAACAACAACAGTACAATGAAATGAGCACTGAAAAAATCCCATTTTCTGATACAATAAAATGAAATAAAAAAACATTTATAGGGGTGTCTTGTTTTCTTTTTGTTAAACCATTTCAAACACAATTTTTAATGCACTCAGTATTTTTTTTAACACATAATGAGCTGTACAACTACTTAAATGACAACATTTTCCGTTTACAGTATACTGTTTTTAATCATTTCTTCTCTATGAATTCAATGTATTTTTAACATCTTTTTTTTTTTAACCTCTACACTCAATGAACTTAGTCTTTAACCCTTTACATACAGAACAGGATAGCAGAATGTGGATGACTACACATTGCCTGAGAATTTTTATAGTCGTGGCAAAGCCAGCACCCCATGTGAACAAGTGTGACAACTAAACAAAGCCTCACTCATCTTATAGCTGACTGACCTATCCAGGTGTGTTTTGAAGTCCCTGATAAAATTTGATGTGGTTGATCCAGTGTCCTTTATTTAGATACTGCACACCTTGCGTTTAGCCGTTCTTTTGCTTGGATCTTGTGTGAAGGAATAATAGTCAAAGGTTATCACAAATGGTACAGCAGCTTCAGATGTGCTCACCATGATCACAGTGTTGTTGCTGCAGCTTACAGTCATCTGTGGCCTGCATAAAGTTATGCATTAATATAAGGGAGGGGCTGACATTCAGCTCATCAGATATTTTCTGAATGTTAATGTGCCAAAAAATAAAATAAAATAAAGATTGTTCACACGTTCCAAAGCTGTATGACTCCTGTCCAAGTCCTCATCTCTGATTAAGGGTATGGATGCCTGCTCCTTTTCATTTGACCATTCTCTCTTGATTTGTCTTGATTTGTGTGTCCCTGACATTTATGGATGTAAAATAAAAAAGTGTTGGAGAACTGCCATCTGTTATCACATTTCTATGTCTGTGCCAAATGATTTTGCCACTTTGTGACCAGTGTCTGACCAAATCAGACACCTCCATGACTAAAAAGCTGATGTGTAAGATGAAGCACCACTTATAAAATGATCACTCAGAGAGAAAGTCAGGAGCAACAGAATACCTTTCTTATTTAGTCCTGACACAGCTCACATCCTCAGTCTCTGTAACAAACTGCTGCTCCACCTCTCTGAACAGAGCAGACTCCCTTCTGTGGAAAGTCGCCAAGATTTGTCCCAAAAGTCACTAGACTTGTCGCTATGTGCTTTTTTGAGAAAAAGTCACTAAAGGGGCCTGGAAATGAAAACTTGTGTGGATCCGTTGTAACCGTGGCCGGTCCAGACAAAAAGGGACTGGCTGAAAGTACCTGACAACAAAGTTCAGTATTTGTTCCTTCACAGGAAACATTAAAGTAAGAAAGGGAGATGTAATCCTGCACGTTGTTTGAGAATTAATGTATGTGGCACCAGCAACATGTCTTCAGGGGGCATAGTGAAAGAGGAACATCAGCAGAGCAGCAGCAGCAGCTTCAGTGCGCTGGCTGTATCTACACAGGATGCATTCAGACACACAGTGCTGAGTGTGGGTCACAGTGTTTTGGTTGTGCTCAGAGCTCAACTTAGAAATCACTGCAGTTAAGAGAGTAAAACTGGAGAAACAGACTTGATGGATAAAAATATGCTGTGGGTTGAGTTTATATGCAAGTGAAACACGAGCCCATTACGAGTCTGTTTAGACATCCCAACTGATTAAAATAGAAGATTCTGCTCCTTCAGACGTGCATGAGATAGAGAGAATGATTTTCACCCTCATGAGCACCCACACTTTTTGCTGCCTGCCACATCCTGCTGAACAGTAAAACATTTTTTTACCAAGCCAAACAGAACACAGGATTAACGATCACTGTTTTGAAGTAGGTTCAGAACACCAAACCAAAAAGTAATTAAAAAAAATATATTGAGGACTCCAACTTTGAGAAAACTACATCAAGTGATGGAAATTGCTGCTGTGACTTCTGTTTCTAACTTCAATTGAAGTCACACTGTAGCTATATTTCAAGATGACATTTCACTTGGTCTCAGCTGGAAACAACAGCCCCATCTTTATTGGGAGTCTTTTCACTTGTAATTACTCTCTAAGACGACCATTAACATCTCTTCAACTGGTTTAGTAGACTTTACTTGCAAAAATGATTTGTGTACACTGGACAACTACAGACAGAAAAGGTATAAAATGTTGAACCATATACTGTTACATTAAAGCTTCAGCTGTGAAATCTACAGTGGCCCTGAGAGCTCCACGCACTGCAACTTCAGAAAACACAAACAAACAGACAAAGCACACAAATTTAAAGAAAATGTCTTCATCAATTTGAAAACACCAACCACCGCAAGTACTCATAACACAACAGAGGTGTTTCCAGAGGACACCAGAGATGAACCTGGCTGGCATGCACTTGCATGGCTATATTATAATACATGTATTATGATATGTTCAATGCTCTTAACTTCAAAAGTAACAAAGCATTGAACAACAAACACTTCAGCTGTGTTGTGAGTATGTGCAGAAGGTTTGTGTATTTGGTTGTGTTGTGAGTCTTTGTAGCACGTGTTGTAAAATTGATGAAGATGTTTTTTTTGTATTTTCTTTTTTGTCAATTTGCATGTGTTTTCTTATTTTGCAGTGCACTGAGCTCTCCGTAGAAATCAATTCAATTAAAGAAAAAGATTTCATTATTTCAGCAATTTCACACGGGAGCACCTCCCGGTGGTCACACCGGGATATGTAAAGGACACATGACTGACGACTGATCCAGCCTGCAACTGATGTCACACATGCTTCACCCATGTGTTTCCACAGTTCACTGAAGCGGTGTGATCACATCACTGGGCTCATCTGACAGTGAATGCAACAACACTAAAGTTCCTTACAGTATGAGCAACATCAAAACTGGTGATGAAGTGCTGAGTTTGTCAGAGAAACACGAAGAATGCACTTTACAGTTTAGTGCAGATTTTTGAAGTGGTATTAACCCAAAATACAGAGTGTTTTCATGTGAGGAGTTGGCTGGGTTTGCCACTGTGTTCTGCCTCACCTCCAGCTGCTTAGCTTGTTTCATTATGTCCGAGTGTAGCAAAACAACCCTGTAGCAATCATAATCCTGTAGTCTGTGTCAGTCTTTGGAAACCTCCAAAGAAAATTCCATTCCTGTGCTTTCAAAGACTGGCTTTCACACTTCAGAGATGACTGACTTAGCTGCAGGCGAGCACTGGGAACCCACACAGCATCCATGCTGCAGAGGAGCAATAATACAGTCCTCTGGACAGACAGCAAAAATATTTACTTTGGAACTGCAGCTGGAGACATCGGGGGGAACTTCTCTAACCTTGATGTGTTTGCCTGAAGTGACAGAGCTTCTCACGTCTCTAAAGTGAATTGTGGATGCATTCTGATGTAAGCAGAATCCGTCCTCCAAAGGCTGTATAATTGTCAGTAATATATGCTGCTGTAAGATTCTGCCTCTGTGGTGCAGTGTTCAGGAGGATTTAAGAGCTGTAGAGTGAATATTGTCACACAGCTCACTGTCAGTATCTGAGCAGCAGCATTATGAATGAGATAAACACACACACGCATGATTTCTGTCGTGCAGAACCTCCCACTGGCATTCACAAGAGTAATTATAATTCAACTTTATGTACAATATGCACACACACACACACACACACACACACACACACACACACACACACACAGAGACCTATATACCACCTTCAGTACTCACTCCCCAGTTGATAGTGCCTCTTAATCCTCCTCACACTCTGAAGCTCAGCAGTCTGCCTTCTATGTCCTCCTCAGATCACTTTTTTTTTTTTTTTCCTGGCATAGCAGATGTTCAGCACACACATTGATTACATTCCCATGTGTGACTGAGACCTTTGGCTCCATTTGGCTCAACAGTCTGTTGAATTCTTGTGTTCTTAAGGCACAGTGTTTGGATTGTGTGTTTGGATGCTGCCGCTGCTGCTGTGGCATGTGTCCCTACATGATTTTGTGAATAGAGATAAATACTGGCTTTGAGATGGCACATTTCATACACAGATTAGCCCTCAGCACAACATATCTGCAGACTGAGTGCATTTCTCTCAAACTGTAATCAAACAAATTCCCCGCTGAAGGTTAAAAATCAAGCTGTCACAATAAAATGTCTGCATGTCTAATATTTCTGATTCACAAGGATGATTTCTTAGCAAGTCATGTCACTGTGGAAAAACAACCATTTGTATTGCACTTTGTCTGACTAATGGCTCTCTAATAGGCTGTAGGTCTGCTCTCAATAAGAATGAAATCACGAGTCACAAATTATGGGGTATTGGGTGTGTGTGTGTGTGTGTGTGTGTGTGTGTGTGTGTGTGTAGGTGTCAGGGGTGGGGGGGTGGGGTGGTGCGTAGTGTTAGACTAGTGGTGGCTATGGTGAGGGTAAGTCTCCAGAAAATGAATGCTAGTCCGTGTAATGGCCCTGTCATGTGTGTGTGTTAGGTGTGAAGCTGGAGACAGGCAGCAGAGACTGAGAGCTGACAAATTAAAGCATAAACCTGAAAAACCAGTAGAGACAAAACCACAGTGCCCCCATCCACAGGGCAGGAGGGGTCACTGATGAGTTTGAAAATGATGTGATTCATATGATGCAGCCTTCACAGTCACCACAGCTCAACCCAACTCAACACCTGTGGGAGATTTTTGAGGAACGGTGCTCTCCAACACAGAAGAATTGTGTTGATCCTCCACTAGAGTTCAGAGACCTGGAGAATCATTGACAAGGAGCAGTGCAGATGTTCTCGTGGCACCTTTCTGAGACAATTTTTTGGTTAACATTGAACTGATTGTATCCTTTTGTAACTAATGAGCGTCGTCCACTCGGCCTACAGTTAACAAAGCTCACACACCAAAAGGTGGTGAAAATGCACTAGTGTTTAATGTTATTTTCTATTAATTATGTTATTTGTTTTTATCATCATTATACAGTAATTCATGAGTTTGTGAAGTGACAATGACTGGCTGAGGAAGGATTGAAAGGACAATGTTCTACTGAGAAAGAATTTACAAAACACAAGAAATTAACATGTTTGGAAACTAAATCTGTGCATGGTGAACTGAACTTCAAGCTATAGCTGTTGTGTGAAGTGTGAACTTTCACAACACTGTGTACCAACACCTCTAAAGCTCACGCTTAACCCCCCAGTATCATGTTTGCTGAATCCATAGACAACCAGAAATGTGAAAATGAATATTTGTTTGTAACAAACAACAGTTTATCCATCTACCCAGCACGATGCAGTATCTCACCTGGTTGTCTGGCAGCATCATAGTATCGACAAGACTCCAGGATGTCAATGCTCCTTTTTTGTCATGATAAACTAACTGGTATTATCAATAGTAAAGTTTAGGAACTTTATGTAATTTCTGCATAGCGACAAAATTTAAGAATAACTGTACTTTTCTCTGCTTTCACTTTTATTACCAAATGATGAGCTTTATTTGATGAAAGGTTTAACTGAACAAGTAATGGTTTCGTGTTTGTTTAAAGATCCAGTTGTGCAAAGAATTTCTTAAAATTGTATGAGGGGATATAACCTTGGTCTCTGGTAAGTGTCTGTTTCATCTAATTATGTCTTTTGTCCTTGGTTGAAGACAGGTTACCCAGGATGTCATGGATTTGGTTTAGATGGGAAACTTCAGTCACATGATGGTTGTGTGTGTGGGAGATGATAACACTTGTCACTGTTCAAAGATGCCCTCTGGTGTCCATTGGCTCCCGTTTGCTGACCTTTGACCTCTTCCCAGTGGCTGCTGTGAGTGTGTTTGGTCTGGTGTTCAGAGTGTTTGCTGTCTCAGCTATTGTAAGAACCAGGTGCTTACTAGTCTTTGAGTCAGGCTTCTAACAGGTCTCCTTTATATTGCTGCTCTCTGTCTGGACATCTTCACCTTTCTCCTTCCTGTCTGAAGTTTAAGTATTATTTTTCTGAACTGACATTAAACATATCAAATGTGTACTTAAGAGAAAATATGTCTGAAAACCACTTCTATGGTAATCTTCACCATATTTACCATTAACTGACAATGACACAGTGACAATGTAGAATCCTGTATTTTCCAGCCTCAGTGCTGTTAATCTTCCTGCCTCATCATCTGGACTGTAGCTGAAGCACAGAGATGCAGGAACTTTGGTCTTGAGGAGTTGTAGCTTTTATTTACTGACAAACAGCCTAAAGTGAACATACATTACTCTGCTACATTCACAGCTACACTTCTAACTGCTAAATAGCCACCTAACTCTCTGCTCTGGTCGCCAGCCTTGCCTCTCTCTCTCTCTCTCTCTCTCTCTCTTTACACACACAACCTACGTACTGAGCTGTTCCTGAAAGGAGCTGCTCTCCTCCTGTAACAATATTCTGTCTCAAACTTCTCAAACTTAATGCAGATCTTGCAAAGAGGTGATAAATCAGTGTAACTTGCTCATTTTTTGCTACTGCTCATAACACTTAGTGCGCAGGTTTAGTTTCCACACACGAAAATGTCCAAAAACGTCTGCTCATGCCCATGATTTGTGCAATATCACAACTGATCTCAGAACAGTAGAAGCTGAGTCAAGGACAGCTTGCCAAGCTCACTTTAGCTGTAGCTAATCAAAAGCCATAGATCCTAGGATGATCCTCAATGCTCGAACCTCCAAATTAAGCTGTTGTCCTCCCTGCTTGACAAACTCCAGCCTTTGTCAATGGGACACTGTCACACCCACGAAAATGACAGAAATGATAGGTACAACAGCTGGAAGGCAAACTAGCCTGTGGGGACAATATCCTGCTGCCACCACAAGTGTGCAGTAAATTACATGATGAATACAAACAGGCATTAGATCCCTTATGGGACAGAATGCAGTTCTGAGATCAGATGTAAGGAGAGATATCACTTCCACTTCATTATCATTCTCACTGATTTTATATCTATATTTTTAGCTTTAACTGGCCAAGCAGTGCTTGCCTTGCCACGCCTCTGGCTGGAAGCCTCATTGTGAGAGGAATAGAAGACTAGAAGTGTGTTCACGTATTGACTGACAGTCGTGAGCTTCCACTCTGACTTTGGCCTGTTCTGATTGGTTAAAAGGGTGAGGGTCACTCAGAAACCTTGGAAGGGAAAATCTCTGCTCTTCTGTGAGGCTGTTCAATGAGTCGAGGTTACAGAAGCTTTTGATGGCATGTCTCCACATTAAGATATGGTTTGGAGCAAAATTCACCAAAAATACTAGAAAAAAGTTACCTACTGTAGCTTTAAATACTGCTTGTGTTTGGACTGAGTGTCCCTAAAAGAACCAATGAAAGTGCAGAAAGTTTATCTGCATAAGTTGTGTCAGCAAATGTGTTTGCACCAAAGATCAAAAACAGTTATCAATTTTACAAACTTACAACTTTAAAGTTCTTGTTATCTTGTCAAGTATTAAATGATAATAGAAGACCATCAATCTGTCTCCACAGAGCAGCAGACAGCCAGGCTCTGACAACAGTAGCTCTGACTAATGGATCCCTCCCACTGCTCTGCTGCCTCCCAGACTCCTGAAGATCTCTGCTGGTCATGCAAAGGAGTCAGTGTGCAGTCTTTTCCAAATTGTTTAGTGCTCTTACCATGGGGCCATTACAGAAACGCTCTAAGTCCAGTGGATGTGGCCATCTGTCGGCATCGGCCTGCTGCCCTCTCATAGGTCTCATTATGTTGGCATGGTGCTGAATATCAAAGCAATGCCGTGCTGCCTGCAGGAGCTACCACTGAGCCCTAGTATACACTGGCACACAGTGAGGTACACAGGTGTGCATGTAAGCATGCAAAGCGTACACACACACACACTCACACACACTCACACACACACACACACACACACACACACACACACACACACACACACACACACACATGCTCCTTTACTTACACACTATTTATCTGTAAGGTCACTGAGAAGAAAGCAAAGACACAAATGTGACTTTGGTGAAGTAAACTAAACTGAACTTAAATAAGGCCACAACACAGTTAATTATTTTAATACAACGCTAATATTGCTAATACATTTTAGGAGGGGATTTTCAAGCATCATCATGGTTTTGGATGTTTGGCCCATTTACTTTACAAGCAAGTTACATTTACATTACTGCTGACCATATTGTTTGTTGTATTATTAAAAAACCTAGAATACTTTGAGAGTTTTGTTCCCATTAATGATGATTACTCACCACATGAGATATGTTGGAATAAAGGAAAAACATGACGGCATGAGAGGTAAAAACATTTTAGAAAATCTGACATTAATGTTTTGGACAATGTCATTATTGTAGATATATGCTATAATATGTCAATATACAGTTATTTGGACAAAATGGACTCAAGCTAATATCACAGTCACAGGCTGTGTTGTCTGTTTGGTTTTCAGCCTCAAGTAGGTGGATCTTACATAGTTTGAGTCAGTCTGAGGGCAGAGAGTAGAGGAGGAAGAGAGGAGAGAGACATACTAAAGAAAATGTGATTCTTTTGTTGAGACTGTGTGGGACAATGACTGATAACCCTCATCTCTTAAGTATTTTGGTTTGGTGTCTATTTGCATCTGTTTGTTGACCTAAATAAACTGAAACCAATGCTGAGCCACATATAAGATTGTTAATACAAGAGCACTGACAGCAGGGAAAGAGCTGAGAGGGGGGCAGCTGCATGAAGTTAGAAAAGCTCACCAGGTTTCCAGTAAGGCCTCCATCCTTTCCTTGTTCATTGGCAATCAGGGCATTTCTGTTGTGTATGGCCTGCTAGTAGCTGGTACTGCTATAAGGCTTAGTGGTAATTAAATCCCTTAATTCAACAAGTATCACCTGTGCCATGTCACAGTGAAAAACACAATTAAAGTAACTAAGATAATTTGTAGAACAATACATGGAACAGTAAAACCTGCATGTGATTTACATTTTTAAATTTTGTAATGTTATAGTCTATTTCTATTGTACAAAAGGGTCTAAACCTGTCTCAACTTATTTAATTTTCTGTGTTGGTACAAGCTGGAGATACAGTGTTCTTTAGTTGATGCAGTCAGGTTGAGTGTACATGAAGTAATCACCGTGGAACATCATGTAAAAGTCCACTGTTCAGTTGTGTGTTTGCTTGTTGGCTGGTTGAGATACAGTGCATCCAGAAAGTATTCACAGCGCTTCACTTTTTCCACATTTTGTTATGTTGCAGCCTTATTCCAAAATGGATTCAACTCATTTTTTACCTCAAAGTTTTACACACAATACCCCATAATGACAAAGTGAAAATAGTTTGCTCGAAACTTTTGCAAATTTATTAAAAATAAAAAAACAAAATATAACATGTACAGACTAGACTAACTAAACTACTGTAATGCCCTCCTGACGGGCCTCCCAGCCCGCACAGTCCAACCACTTCGGATGATCCAGAACGCGGCGGCGCGCCTGGTCTACAACCAACCCAAAAGGTCACATGTCACCCCGCTGCTCATCGAGTTCCACTGGCTACCTGTTGCAGCCCGCATTAAGTTCAAATCTCTAATGCTTGCCTACAAAGTTGTCTCTGGTACTGCACCTACCTACTTGAACGCCCTGGTACAGGAATATGCTTCCTCACAACCGTTGCGCTCCTCTAACGAACGACGCCTGGCTCTGTCACCCATTCGTTCAAGGCAATCCAAACTCTTCTCTCACGTTGTCCCCCGTTGGTGGAACGCACTACCACTTCCTACCAGAGCAGGGGCATCCCTCTCTACCTTTAAAAGACTCCTGAAGACCCAGCTCTTCAGAGAGCACCTTCTCTCCTAGCACTACATAACAAATCTACACTTAAAGAATCGTCACTAGCACTTATTACTGCGCTAACACTTCTTATCACACTTAACCTTGAATGTTCCGCTTTCTGTAAGTCGCTTTGGATAAAAGCGTCTGCTAAATGACTAAATGTAAATGTAAATGTAAATGTAATGTACATAAGTATTCACAGCCTTTATTCAATACTTTGTTGAAGCACCTTTGGCAGCAATTACAGCCTCAAGTCTTTTTGAGTATGATGCTACAAGCTTGGCACAGCTATTTTTGGGCAGTTTCTCCCATTCTTCTTTGCAGAACCTCTCAAACTCCATCAGGTTGGATGGGGAGCGTCGGTGCACAGCCATTTTCAGATCTCTCCAGAGATGTTCAATCGGGTTCAAGTCTGGGCTCTGGCTGGGCCACTCAAGGACATTCACAGAGTTGTCCCGAAGCCACTCCTTTGTTATCTTGGTTGTGTGCTTAGGGTCGTTGTCCTGTTGGAAGATGAACCTTCGCCCCAGTCTGAGGTCCAGAGCGCTTATCAAGGATGTCTCTGTACATTGCTGCATTCATCTTTCCTTCAACCCTGACTAGACTCCCAGTTCCTGCTACCGAAAAACATCCCCACAGCCTGATGCTGCCACCACCATTCTTCACTGTAGGGATGGTATTGGCCAGGTGATGATAGGTGCCTAGTTTCCTCCAGACATGACACTTGGTATTCAGGCCAAAGAGTTCAATCTTTGTTTCATCAGACCAGAGAATTTTGTTTCTCATGGTCTGAGAGTCCTTCAGGTGCCTTTTGGCAAACTCCAGGTGAGCTGTCATGTGCCTTTTACTGAGGAGTGGCTTCCATTTGGCCACTCTAAATGTCCGAGTGCTGCAGAAATGGTTGTCCTTCTGGAAGGTTCTCCTCTCTCCACAGAGCAACGCTGGAGCACTGTCAGAGTGACCATCGGGTTCTTGGTCACTTCCCTGACTAAGGCCCTTCTGCCCCAATTGCAGATTGGCCAGGCGGCCAGCTCTAGGACGAGTCCTGGTGGTTCCAAACTTCTTCCATTTATGGATGATGGAGGCCACTGTGCTCATTGGGACCTTCAATGCTGCAGAAATTTTTCTGTACCTTTCCCCAGATCTGTGCCTCGATACAATCCTGTCTCGGAGGTCTACAGACAATTCCTTGGACTTCATGGCTTGGTTTGTGCTCTGACATGCACTGTCAACTATGGGACCTTATATAGACAGGTGTGTGCCTTTTCAAATCATGTCCAATCAACTGAAATTGCCACAGGTGGACTCCAATCAAGTTGTAGAAACATCTGAAGGATGATCAGTGGAAACAGGATGCACCTGAGCTCAATTTTGAGTGTCATGGCAAAGGCTGTGAATACTCATGTATATGTGATGTTTTTTATTTTTAATAATTTCAAAAATTTCAAGCAAACTTTTTTTACTTTGTCATTATGGGGTATTGTGTGTATAATTTTGAGGTAAGAATGAATTGAATCCATTTTGGAATAAGGCTGCAACATAACAAAATGTGGAAAAAGTGAAGCGCTGTGAACTTTCCGGATGCACTGTGTTACCCAATGTGGCCATGTTGCTCTCTTCTGAAGTTGTGTGTCAATGACTGAAGTAAGTTCATGTAAATGTGTGTTAATTATGTTCTCATGAGCGGAGAGTTTGCTGTTAGTGTGAATCGAGTAGTTACTGGATGTAACTCAAGTGCTATGAGCAAACATGTTGCTTCGTATCAAGCTATGTTTTTTTCCAAGTTATCAGAAAAACTTAGTTCTGGATATGTTTAGTTGTGTGTGTGTGTGTGTGTGTGTGTGTGTGTGTGTGTCGACTGTTTGTGTAGTTCCCTTGAGATTAAAGCTGGGGCTATAGTGAACTGAATGTATGCTAGACCGCAAGTGAAGCTACAGGTGTGCTGTTTATATTTGCTCCCACTTGAAGTTGTGCGTTAGGCTGTATATTCCCATTTAGAAAATGATGGGAGGATGCATGATGTACTGTGTAGACAATATTATTTGAGAAGTATTGTAACTCATTGTTTTAATGTCTTTGTTTATTGACAGAAAACCACACACACACTCTGTCTGAATACAATCACGCTGAACCATTCTTTGTGTCTGCCTCTTATTCTTCCTCCCTGTGTGAAATCCAGACCTGAGCCTGTGCTCCAGAAAGTGCATCCTGGCCTTAAGTATTGTTCTGGCCAACACAGGTTGAGATCAGTGATAGATATGACTGATGCCTTACAGTCGCACAACCTGGCAGTTATCTTCCTTACAGTTATTAATACAATTCAGTAACAGGGTTTAATGATATTTTATCATTGCAGTGATAAAAAAAAACTGTGTCAGAAACATCTTTTCATATGACAATCCACAACTACAACAAGAAAGTAGCTACAGTCTCAAAAATCACCATCTCACTCTGTGAGGTGGTACAGAGAGAGATTAGAATTCAAAGTGGACAGCAGAGCAGTACATACAGCAGCTGACATATTTGAATTTGGATTTTAATTCCTTCACTGGATCTTTCTGCAGTCACACACTCTGAGGACTTTAATTAGTGTATTTGAATTTCAGATGAAATCAGAGCAGAAAACAAAGCTATACAACATTATGCTAAATAACCTCAGACAGGCTTCCTGTTGTAATCTGGATTCAGCCAGACCAATGTGTTTTTTTTGTTGTAACTTTTGTTATTTATGTAAAACAAGTTACTGACAGTTGACTGCTGGCAGCATCTCAGGTGATCTGATCAAAGTGATCAGCTCTGGGTACAGGTGTGAATGCACCCAAGCCACATTCATTTAGGAGTGTGAACACAAATGTGTTCTGGGCCACGCTGAAGGACCGCCTACTCACAGTCACATGATCTAATTTGTCCCACCACAGTTTCATATTCAACCTCAAATATTTTTACACAGTGTGTCCCACACATTGATTTATTTGTCGCCCCCAAACACAACATCAACACTGACCACCACATATTGATTTTCACTTTTTTTTTTTATTTCAAATGAGTAAAATCTTTGTATCATTTCCAAATCATAGTAGAGCTGTGTGCAGCTCATTGATTTGCTCAGCCTCTCTTTTCCTTCTCTCTCTCTCTCTGACAACGTCAAGTGGGACTGGCTACAGACAACGTGTCACAGTTTGAGACCATGCCCCCAGTTTGTCCTGTCTCCTCCTTTCCTTCCCCCCTCCCTTGTCTGTCTGTGTGTGTGTGTGTGTGTGTGTGTGTGTGTGTGTGTGTGTGTGTGTGTGTCAGAGCATGCTGTGGCAGACCTGGTTTCCTGGCAACCAGCTGACTCCGCCCTGACTGCATCATGCCAAACACCTGCTGTTTCTACTCACCTGCCGGTCATCTCCAATCAAGCCCACCTGTCAGGACCTTCTCACCTTTCCTCCCCTGATTGTTGTCTCTGTTAGGTTGGGAGTGTTTATCTTGGCCTCTGAAGAAAACTTGTGTTCAGTATTTCTGCCTGTGATATTCTCAGTTTTAATTTTCACTCTGCATCTGCCTCAGGTCCACACTCACTCAACTTGCTATTCCTAGTCTGCTCCCATGCTCTTTCTCCAACACGCCATCCTCCAGTCTCCTGCTGACACTCACCTGAACACCATCAGTCCTGTCTCACCTGCCCTGGCCACACAGGGGTAACAGCCTGACTCTGAATCTCACTCACCCCTTGCTTCAATAGGATAAGTTGGATTCAGGCTCAGTATTCTCCCCCGCACCCTTTTGACTGTTCATAGATAAACTCTGTTAACTTCATCCTGCTTGCATCTGTCTGTTTTCTGCATTTGGGTCCAGTAAAACTACATTATCTGTCACACAACATTTGTTGTTGTGCATTTGGTCTTCACAAACATAAATGATTACATATTTATTTGCTTATAGAGAGGGGAAGTAAGACCCAATCACAATTGGTCACTTGATTATACATGTGAAGATGCATTTTCATGCCAGGTGGACAGGGCCTGAGTGTTTAACTGATGATAAACGCATATACACAAACACAGTAAGTGTGTGGGCGGAGCTGCATGACTGAACAGACTGTAGAGGGAGCTGGAGAGGGAGACAGACATGAGGGAGATGACGGCCTCGGTGAAACAGCAGGCAGCCTGCTCCACAGGCCAGATCTCTGTCTTTTGCTAATTACCAACAAGAATAACTAGTTTTTCTGTATTTGTGTTCTGACAAAGTCTGTAACAATTAAATAGAGCATTAAAAAATATTTAAGTCAACTGTTACTAAATACAGGCATCTACAATAAACCTAATATAATAAATAAATAAATAGAACCCTAATAAATAAATAAAAATATATATTTGGGTTTTTCCCGCTTCAGAGATGTGAGCCAGTCCTGTAAAACTGGACTTGGCATGTGGAGATAGTGAAGAGCTGGACATGAGACACGCCATTGACACCCACACGCCAGGTGGAGTGGCAGAGGATTTGTGCACGTAAACATTTAACAGTATGAGCTCCTCAGGCAGATGGCACAGAAATCTCATACAGACATAGTATGATCCTGTTGTATAAGGTAAAGTTGATATTCTGTGTTTTTCTTGCTGTCCAAAAAATTCCCTGTTACAATGCCTGAGCGCCATAGGAGGCAAATGAATAGAGAAACGAGTCCACGTGACATATTCAGCGTGAAGAGCTTTTTATTTTGTTACATAGCGTTATGTATAGCATACAGCCCATCTGTCCGCACAGGCTGCCTACCTTTATATAAGTGGGTCTGCTCACCTCATGGACTGGCATGTACCATGACAAGGTTAATTGAACTCTTACATATACATATTTACCTAAACCCACTTCGTTTAATCAATTTTTTTTTCACATATGTTTTATGTTAAACAAAATATT
The DNA here is from genome assembly GCF_046630095.1 of Trachinotus anak. Taxonomy (NCBI): domain Eukaryota; kingdom Metazoa; phylum Chordata; class Actinopteri; order Carangiformes; family Carangidae; genus Trachinotus; species Trachinotus anak. Next base: position 28,350,526 of record NW_027273883.1, read on the forward strand.
TATCATAGCAGAGTGTTTTTACATAGTTTAAAACAGGTCTGGGGAGGAACTTTAAATGTAATTTGACAGACAGGCTAAAACATGTATGATCATGTTGTAGCAATCATCAGATTGGCAAGGCTGCGTTCTTTCTCCTCTGCTCTTCTCCCTGTACACCAACACCTGCACCTCCAGCCATCAGTCTGTCAAGCTCCTGAAGTTTGCAGACGACACCACTCTCATTGGACTCATCTCTGATGGCGATGAGTCTGCCTACAGGTGGGAGACTGAGCGTCTGGTGACCTGGTGCAGGCAGAACAACCTAGAGCTAAACGCTCTGAAGACAGTGGAAATGATAGTGGACTTCAGGAAGAGCCCAGCCCCACCCACCCCCATCACCCTGTGTGACTCCCCCGTGGCTACCGTGGAGCATTTTCGCTTCTTGGGAACCACCATCACACAGGATCTCAAATGGGAGCTAAACATCAGCTCCCTCATCAAAAAAGCTCAGCAGAGGATGTATTTCCTGAGGCAATTGAAGAAGTTCAACCTGCCAAGGACTATGATGGTGAACTTCTACACCTCCATCATCGAGTCCATCCTCACCTCCTCCATCACCATCTGGTACGCTGCTGCCACGGAGAGGGACAATAACAGACTGCAGCGTATCATCCACTCTGCTGAGAAGGTGATTGGCTGCAATCTTCCGTCCCTCCAGGACCTGTACGCCTCAAGGACTCTGAGGCGTGCAGGGAAGATTGTAGCTGACTCCTCCCACCCTGGACACAAACTCTTTGAGACACTCCCCTCTGGCAGGAGGCTGCGGTCCTTCAGGACCAAAACCTCTCGCCACAAAAATAGCTTCTTCCCATCTGCTATTAGCCTCATCAACAAGGCTAGAGAGCCCCACTGTTGCTGATCATTTGCACCAATCACCAGAAAAAATTCCTTGTATGTGAAAACATACTTGGCAATAAAACTGATTCTGATTCTGATTCTGATTCTGATCATGATGTTGCTTACCTCTCCTGTGGAGAACAACAGTAAAAGGGAAACCTAAAGGCAGGAGACCCCCTTTGCAGTAAGTAAGTAAACACAGGGATAGAGAAACCTTGTATCTCAAATGTTCCACATGTTGACTCTGGGCTAAAATGTCAGACTACAACTGTTAACACAGACTTAGTGTGATTATAAAACTACTGTACTGCTGACTCTGTTACCCCATACAAGAGGAGTTGAGTCTGGTCACAGGGTACTTTTCTGTAGACTGTGCAATCGCAGCATAATAAACTGATACATCAGAGCCACACATGATGGCCTTTCTTAATTATGGAAGAAAGCAAAAAAGCATTCCAGCTGAGAAAACATTCTCACATTAAAATGGGAGCATGTACATGACAAAGGATGCTGCTATTCTACAGCCACGCTGCTTGTGTGGAGAAGTGATAGTGCAGCTTCACAGAGAACTGCAAGGTCAATTAATTGCTTCTTATTCAGGCCATCGATTCCATAAAGTGGTTTGGCTGAAAAGGCAATTTCAGAAACCGATCCTGACAGTTAACTTTGGCTCAACCTTCGAAGCAATTTAGAGCTGTTCAACATGCGTCAATAGGAAATATTTATCTTCATATGAATTAATTGTGTGATGCAAGAAATCAATACTTGTGATTTATCTTTTTCCCCTATGTGTTTTCAGAGACAGATCACTGGATGCAGAAGCTTTCCCGCTCTGTGACATTCTCTACAGTCTCTCCATATTTTATTCTTTTAATATCTCTTGCCTCCCCTGTTCAGTCTCCCTGTCTCTAAGAGCAGAGCTGAAAGACAATCCCAGAAGTGATTAGAGACTGTTAAGCTATGGGAAGCTTTGCAGCAGATCTTGCTTCATCTCCCCAACATCCCTCTGTCTTAATGCAGTCATTATTATTCCGAAGCTGTTGCCTAGAACAGAGGAGAGGAGGAAATTCTCGCCCTCAGGTTAGTTTTCTAATCACTACAACAAAGATAGAGGGGCCAGGGAGACTAAAGAAAGGTCTGTGTTAACTTGCTCTCAGTCAGTCTGGGAGGTAGGTGTGTGTGTGTGCGTGTGTGTGTGTGTGTGTGTGTGTGTGTGTGTGTGTTATGAATGATTCACTGAGCAGGGACTAAGTCAGTGTTCCTGGGCAAACACAGGTACAGGACCCTGCACTCCTCACCCTTTTCTCCCCCTATTTGTCTTAACAATTGTATTTTAAATCATGTATCACATCTTTACATGGCCCGGCTGAACTGTGATCTGCTGAAGAGGTGTCTTTGATATATTTTGTATTTTCTTGTCTGAGAACTCAGATAAAGCTACAGTCTGATGTGTGTAGGAGTACGGGATTATTCTAGCAGCATGGGGTCCAGTCTTCATATGTGGATTTAACTATTTCATATGAGTCTGGATTTTTTTTTTTTTTTTTTGTTCTTTAAAGATGGTTTAAAATTAATCCAAAGTTACTGTCATGGCAAAGAGTTTTAGGGTCAACCACATACATTAACATAGCCGTATAATATGTAACTTTTCCTGATTTGAATTTTTAAAAATGACTTGACCTATTTCTATGTTGTTTAGTTGTGTACTTAGATTATCCCAAATGTTTCCAGCAATTTTCAAACCTAGAGAAATCCATGATTTGATCTGTTAGTCTGTTGCATTTGGTCACATGATAAAGGTGTCATATCCCCTTTGTGCATGCATGAGTGTTGTGGTTGTCTGCCAGAAATCAACTTTTATTCATTTTTAAGCCACATTTTTACATTATACTTTTTAGTCCTTGATATTTTAACTGGATAAAGGTCTTTAGTCATCACAGACACAAGCCAAGCCTAACTTCCTGTGTCTGCTGAACAGCGTGGGCGAATCACTGATCTTTGACATGAAACTTTATTCAGTGTTTCTGCTGGTTCTAATCAGCTGCTCTGTTTGTTGCGGAGAGGAGGAGACCTCTGTGGAGAATTGACATAACAGACGCAACAAATATAAGAAAAACATTTTTTTGTATAGACCCCAACAAATGTCACATCATCACAATATCAATCTTTTTTTTGTGTTTTTTTTCCACTAATCATGAATCACATTGACTGTTAAGTACTACAAACATGTACAAAGCAGTCTTGCACACACTCTCTGCCCTCAACACTTCCTGTAAATACCAAATTGAAGCCTTTACAACATACAGAGGATGTAACATAATCTGCCAGTGGCCAGTTGTAGCAGTGAATCTCTCCAAAGTCCACAGTCGGAATCAAGAGGCTGACAAGCACTAAGTTACAATTATAGTGTCTGTTAGTGTTAAAATCACATTGCAGTTTTATTTAAACATGTCTCTTGTCTCCAGGTTATTTTTTTTATTTCTGATACTGTCATGATACCACTTATATAGCAGCTGGTAGAGTTTTGTTATCTCAAAGATGCACACATAAGAACAAAATAATCACAGTGAGTTCAGTAAAAAAACACTTCTTGATTTCATAATTTTTTTTTTGTTTGTTTGTTTTATATTCTGGGATAATGATGCTCATTGTTTCAGTTCCTCTGTATATCTACATACGTGTGGCCCGCTCTCTTATGGTCTGAGAGTAAGGTTGCCACCCGTTCCCTATAAAACAGGATCATCCTGTACTTGAAAATAAAATGCTGTGTATTTTTGTACACATCATTTAATTTATAAACTATGTCCTCTAAGTGCTGTGAATAATGTAATGTCAATTAAAACCAAACCAGTTATAGTCTGCAAGTGGAGAAGTTTATTAATGAGCAGTGGACTGTCAACAACCTCTGTGTGCTGTGAGAAAATACATCACATGACGTCTGCGTCAGTGGCTCACCCGGTAGAACACAAACCATAAAATATATTTTACAATATACCTTTTAGATCTTAGTTTTTAACTTTATTTTAACCAGATGAAGTATTTTAGTCATTGGACATTTTAGTTTGCAGGACTAAAAGCCGCTAACTTCTCAAACACAAGCTTTGAGACTAACACAACATATGTTGAGCAATGTTTAGTTTTTATAAATTTCTTTTGAGGTCACTTTTGTTTAAACAAGCTGATGCAGGAAATCTGATTTTAAAAAATCAACACAACTCCGAGAGAAAAGGTGAGGGATTAAGAGATCAAGCCAGAGAAACAAGATTCAGTTTATTACCACGTCTTCCACCTCTGCACATCTTCTTTCTAGTAACAAACTGTCCCACACAACAATACATTACAAAGACAATTTGTATTCTTGGGTTTTAACACAAAGCTGTTTTCTTTCAGTGTGGTATAACCTCCCTAATCTTTAGGATCTTTGAAAGTTGACAAAAATATTTTTTTCCTTGTCACATACCCAAGGGTGGACATGTTTTTCATCATATAGTACAGTGTAAAGAACAAAAACTTTGACTGAATATCTATTTCTATGTCTGTCATTCATACATTTGTTTCATAAATTTGATTGAGACTAAAGGGAGATGAGCGCTAACTCCTCAGGCTTGGACTCTGCTGTCCACTTACATCTTAAGGAGAAATCCCACTCCTTTGAGGACAGCAATGTTCACATCCTGGACAGAGAGGACAGGTGGTTCGAAAGAGGAGTGAAAGAAGCCATCATGTGAAAGTAGAGAAACCATCCCTCAACAGGGGAGGAGGCCTCAGACACCACCTATCTCCAATTTACAATGCTGCCCTTTCATCCCTTCCCAGGAGATTCAACAATTCTTTCTAACTCTAAGAAAAACAACTGCTCACAAGTGGCATGTGACTCCAACGACTGTCGTTATAACACAATAGGGCTCTAACGAAGTGGAAACCAACTCTCCACCAATACCCCTTTTCCACCAGACTGGTTCCAGGGCTGGTTCGGAGCTAGAGCCAGACTTAGCACCAGTTCTTTGGTTTTCCACAGACAAAGCACCGGTTCCTGGCTCTCAAAACCGGTGCTAGGCAAGCACCAACTCCTTGCTGGGCCAGTAGAAAGAACCACGTTACGTTGGGGGCTTCGGACTTACGTCAGCGAGCAGGGGCGGGATTATTGACTGTCTTCTCGAGCGTGATCGCTGTTCGTTGCATAATCGTCGAGCAGTATTTACTTGCTGGATCGCCAAATTTTGCTCCCCAAGAAAGGCTCGAAAAGCCAACAGCAACACTTGAACCGCAACATAGTCCTCCATCTTTGTTGTGGTGATTGAATTTGGCACTTGTTCTATTGAGGAAATGACGTGACGTATACATATACATTGACGTGATGACGTGGCTCTCTGGCTGGCACCCGCCTGTGGAAAAGCAAACCGGTTCGTAGTTGAACCAACCACGAACCAGCTCTAGCACCAGCTCTAGCACCAGCCCTGGAACCAGTTTGGTGGAAAAGGGGACAAGACAGTCACTCTAACGACTGTCGTTGGCACATGGAGCACAAAGGGAACCAGTGACATCATCAGCCTTGTGAAAGCCCCTCCCAGAGGTTAAAAATACCTGGGTCTCCACACCAGATAGTTGGACCAGTCCCAGCCTGGTCAGGTGCGAGAAAGAACTGATGAAGCCTCTTGGATGAGAGGTGAAACGTCTTCCTAGACAAATAACCAAGTCCAGTTGCTTTCGATTTCCGAACTCCTTTGAGAGAGCTAAATGAGGTTTTTTTTTCTTTAGTTTGTTATTTATTTCATTTTTTTTTTCCTGATTAACAAGTGAAATTTTTTACTGTAACTGTAACTTCTTTTTGAAGGTTAAATAATGTAAGTACAATGGGTATTTGAGTATTTAAGAGCCCTGTAAAGTAATGGTAATTGTGTAATTTTATGAAGTTCATATTAGCTAATCACAACAATAATACATATATAATGCAGAAATGAAACACTTGATTTTTCTATTGTTTTTTTGCCTGCAGAGAAACTGGTATTCATTATAAAAGTACTGTGTAAATGAGCACATCCATACAGTGCACACAGTGGTGTATGAGTCAGCTGCACTCAGTGTGACAAAAGCAATAGAAAACATATTAATTGACGACTGTCAGTATTGTTCATCTGTTAGGTCCTGTTTGTGTGGGCCCCCAGCAGGCCGCCTCGACTTGTGCTCAGCAGCTGACTGAGAACTGGTGCAGACCGGCTGAATCCAACTGTTTAATTACAACAAGGCTGTCTGTGATTCTATAAGTATACAGTCATTCATTGGGTGGGAAGAGGCAATGAGTGGGAGCTGGGGTAGGAGAAGGTTCTCCTGAGAAAGAAGCTCATCAGAAAATACTGAAGACATGAGTGCGAACCAGTTAATTTTAATCTGTGTCAACTGAATCTGAGCTCTTGTGAAGCGTGAACACTCACTGTTGTATATGAAAAGTAGGACAAAAAATATAAAGTTTGTCCCAAAACAACCCTGACTCTTAAAACCTGTGCTAATATACAACCATAGACTGTAAATAAAGATGGATGTAGCCTCTGTGACCTCACCCACAGGCTTCTTAGGAGTGGTGTTGAAGCTCAGAGTGAGCTGCTCGTTGTCACCATCTTGGCAGTGCCTGATTGCACCTGACTAATTAAAAATGGGCAAAGAGGTGGGGTGTGTGTGGACCTGAGAATTTAGTGCATGCTGGTTTGTGACAGAATACTCTCATCCACCTGTCACTCAAATCGTCACACCCTCAATTATGCAGAACTTTAAAAGCCTTCATGAAGTTTAAATGGGTGACTTAAATAACTTCAATTTAACATTAACATTACATTTTTTACAGGAAGAGAAAAGATGAAAACATTGCCACCCCATGCACGCTTCATGTTTTCCACCTCAGCCAAGTGTAAAAATGTTTTTTTATTCAGGAATTCAAAGATAGCATACAAGGAGGCAGATGATGGAAACCCATTCTCTCTCTCTCTCTCTCTCTCTCTCTCTCTCTCTCTCTCTCTCTCTCTCTCTGAGTTGCATGTGCATTTTCTTATTTCATTATTCAATCTCCTTTTTGTCCATTAATGTGTTCATTTCCTCATGTATTATAATCAGATATATGATAAACATTAGAATGTCATAATTTTATGAGTAAGTATCAGTAATTGTTTTTTCTTAGGTGCAGTTGGATTATACATCATGTTGTTGGATCAATAGCACTGTTATCATCTCTTCTCTGAGAGTGAAATCCCACATCCCACCTGCACCTGCTGATTCTCCTACACTCAATGAATGTGTGTGGAGGGCAGAACCAGGATCAGTGCAGACTGAAATGAGCTGCTGTCTTAATGAATCAGGCACTGAGGACACACGGGTTGCTGCTTTGTTTCTTTTTGGATTTTAATTTAAAAAAAAAAAGTGTTTATATATATATATATATATATATATATATATATATATATATATATATATATATATATATAAACGATTCGATATGCATTCGATTCAAAAACGATATCCTTTTGTTACAGACCGATTCCATACAAATCGATTCCATACAGTGTAAGAACGATACGATTTGATTCTATGGTTAATATTTGTTGTAGATATTTTATATAATACAGAAGCCAAGTCTATGAAAGTGACAGTACAATAGTTTCTTTTTAAATATGTAAAAGACTGGCACTGGCAAAAAAAAAAACAACAACAAAATCACATGTCAATGTATTTATTTTTAGACATGGACCAAAAAAAAGTCTGGCTGAATCGTTGGATGGGAACTCCAGAGGTAAAAGTAGCACAGAGTAGTAACAACAAACTTTGTTCGAGCTTCCCTTCCTTATTATAAAACCCAAAAACGGTCCACACCTTGGATTTTTGTTTCCCCGATGCGTTGAAAATCTTTCTCGGTGCATTATCACCTTCGGTCAGGCTGACGCTTTCATTCTCCACCTCCTCCATTTTCCGTGTCGTCCCTTGTTTATCACTCATGCTAATACCAGCTAGGCAGCTACAGCGTTTCGCAGGCAGCCTCAGCTCTCGCATTGTTTTAGAGACCTGGCGCGTGTAATGCCGCCAACCGATTCAAAGTCTCGCGATACCCGATCCATGACTCTATAACCGATTCATCTAGGAATTCATTGATAATTCGTATCGATTGAGGAGGCTGCTACCGATGCAGCCGTATCTCTCACTTGTTGAACCGAATATCTGGTCGCATCAGTTTATCGTTCACAACCCTAATATATATATATATATATATATATATCACATTATTAGATATAACAACCGCTTGGACCTGATTCTGAGTGGCAGATTTTTCTAATTGGTTTGACTAAAGTGGGCCTTAGTAAGATGCTTGTTGCGGATTTTATAGGCTTTAACACCCCTTTCTTTACATCTTGTATTCCTCACGTTGTCTCCTCTTACCTTGAACACTGAAGTTGTCCTACCGTGACCCGTCCTGTTCTTCCAGACAGTAATTGGACAGTGAATAGTTAGCAAGTGAACAGTAGTGTAGTTTAGTGGCCGCTTGTGTAACAAAAAATGTGTTTTATTGTCGGGATCAATCTCTCATACATAAATACCAGCCCTGCCTTTTTTCCTGCATAATGGTGAAATGTTTGGACAAGACGAGAGGATTGAAAGTTGGAGATTTGTATAACCAATCTGAAATCATGTTCCTGTTTCCAAAAACTGCAGTTACCTGTGTGAAAGTATTGCACGCTAAAGCAGCACAATTGCAGACTGTCAGCGTAGCATTGTGGCTCTCTCCTTGCCTATAGATGAGGAGGTGTGAGGAAAAGACAGATGGAAAATAATGGGGAAGATATGACTGACCAACCAGGTGAGGGAAAGAAGTGCAATCAGAGAAATGAGGATAAGATACCGAAGGAGAGGACGAGAGAGAGCAGTGTAGCAGCGATTGCACAACCGTCTGCTTGAGAGTTTCTTTTAATCAGCAGAGAAAGCACTGGTGAATTAGATAAAATTTTATCTGGGAGCTGGAGAAGTGGAGGTGGAATTTATGGTACATTATGTTCCTGATTTAAACAAGTGCGCCACAAATTTCAGCTCACAGAAGTCATTCATCACACACAGCTCAAAGCACCTCTTTCCTTTTCTTTGCTTTCACACACAGGCTGGAACTGTGCCCGGACTGATTTAGGGCTCCAAGCACACAGAGCACTACAAAACGTTTGAGGTGGAGAGAAGCATTTTTTCATTGTTCCAGAAGAGATTCATTATATTTATTTCTCTTCTTTATCTCTGATAAACATATTGTATTATTTGTCTGAGAAGAGACGTGTCCAGACACTCAAATGCACACACAGAGGAAATCTTGAGAGTCAACTAAGAAGTCAAATAAGGTCTTTTGCCAAATAGGTTTGGCCCTGGTACAGCAAAGAGGTAGTGTGGGCAATACCAGAGTGTAAATCATACATTGACAATCGGGGGGTTCAAATTTTTCTCCAGGGCTAAAAGGAAACATGCCGCAGGTATGTGCTTCAGTGAACTGAAGCATTACAGTTGCTTGTTTAACTTAAGCTGTGAAGTAAATGTATTTCCCTCTGAAATGTAATGGAGTGGAAGTATAAAGAAGCACAAAATGGAAAGTACAAATACCTAAAAATTGTAGGTCAGTGTGGCACTTAAATACTTTCCAGCACTGCTAATGCAATTATTTAGCCTTCAGTACACATGGATTTTAATGTAATGACCCAAGCACGTAAAATTCCTGAATTCCTAAGTAAAAAACTAAGGGGGTGTCTGTTACAGAAACTAATCTCAAGAAGGTAAAAGACTAATTAAACCACAACAGCCACACAAAAGACTAATAACATGAAATAATAAACTTTGATATCACATATCTCTAAAAAAAACTAATCCTTCATCATCTCACTGCTCATGATGGAGTAACAGTGTTTGTTAAAATAAGCTAACATATGACATTTTATATTGCTATCAGCTAGTTAATATTAATTAGCTAAACTGTACATCATGGCAAAATTAAGATAGAGCTAACAATAGGGCTGATCCATAGATACAGGTAGCTAATATCAGTTAGCTAAACTGCAACTTACTGCCAAAGAAACCAGCTAACATTAGCGTCCAATCGTAGATACTTGATATGATCTAAACTGAAAGTTAGAAGATAAAGTGCATTAAACAAGCTATAGTTAGCCACTTACTTAAATTTACCTACAGTAACTGCAGAACACACAGAAGGAGAGAGTTGAGGCTTTGTACCACTAATATTTGGGGGTGGGGGGGGCGGGGGGGTCCTGCTAAGGATGTAAATCAGCAATCTACAAGATGTTAGCCTGAAACAGAAGTTTCATGGATACGAGGAGACGTTGGTTGAATTTTGAAAGCCCAGAGTTCATCATGCTTAAAAGCCTTGCCGAGCTGAGTTGAAATGCCTGAGAAATATCTCAACACATTAGCCGATGACATTACCAATTCAACAGAAAGCACAAAAATGCAAATGTTTCCAAGGCGTAGGACCAGCTGAATAGGATGAATGGTCCTGGGGGATGTGTGTGATAAATGTCTGTCATGTGCCTCTGTTACCAAACTACATAATTGCTCCATATTTTATCAAGTAAAAAAAATACAGGAGGTAGTTGGTTATAGAGACATGAAGTCAAAGTTTCCCTGCAACTGACATTGTAAGAGACAAGTTGACAATATTGCTTCTTGCTCAGCTACAGTTTTTTAATTTTTTAGTTTTCTTCTCCAGTTAGGAATGTATATTCTGTATCAGTGGGTTCATATACTGCCACCACATACAACTCAGACTGCATGAAGGGGAAAGACTATAAAACCTCACCTATCACCAGCTTTTGAAGACTACCTTTAGGTTTGCCACTCATGGAAGAAATCTTAGTGGAACTGAAGTGGAAGAAGCTGGGAAGAACCACTGGGATTGACTGTGATAGGCTGAGGCACCTGTCAATTAAGCAAATGTTTTAAATCAGATTCTCTTTTACCCTAATGTGAGTAAGTAAGTTTACCACCTTTCACAGATACAAGATCACAAAGTGCTTTACATCAATAAAAAAGCTGAAAAGTTCCGGACAGTTTGTGGAAAAGGTAAATAAAACCAATAAATTATAACGGAGCAGCTATTCAGACCAACTAGCCTGTCTGAATAAAGACTTTTTCAGCTGCTCCATAAAGAGTCAAGACAGAACCGATGCACTGGCCACCTGCTTTGTTAAATTCAGTAAACCTGTAGATGAACAACATGGAAAATGAATTAGGTTGCTAATCATAGTACTAACATCTGGATGATATAGGTATCATTTTTGTGTGTGTAACAAAACCCATCTGGATATAGAAAGGGTTCCTAAAAGATGGATAACGTTACTCAGGGTAACAGGAAAATATTGTTAACATGTTAGGTATGCAATAAGAACTGTAATCTATTTTTCAACAACAGTTAAGAGTCCCATTGTGTTTCATAATTACACTGGGTCCCCAGCTAATGACTCCTTATTACCTTCGGTAAATTAACACATCCTTCTGTTTCAAACCTAGTGTGACGGCAACTTAAGCCTTATGAAACCTTATGTGGTCATCTGTGAAACTGTAACCTGTATGTAGCTGACAATAATTAATGGTGGTAACCCACTGTGAAGTCACGCATTGGTTTGTGAACTGCTGTTTTGAAACCTTGCATCTGGCATTTTGGCAATCGCCATCTTGGAGCCAGAAGTGACCATATTTGGATGAGAGGGTGGATCTGACTGTGAACCTAAACAAGTGCAGCTACACTGGCAACCATTCTAGTCTCCTGGCTGCGCCGTGCAGAATACCTGCTTCTATAATTAGAGGTAAACTTTATTTAAAAATAATCTCAGTAGCTAATTGCGTACATGTCTACATTTGGCAAATATGACATATATGAGGAGTTACCTTGTAATTGTAGCTGAAGTTACTGTTGTTACTGAGGTGTGTAAGCTCACATATTCCAACATTTTGTTTTAAATTGGTTCTGCAGAACATGAACAGACTTCAGAACAGCTTCTTACTCCATATACATGAACTGTCTCACACAGAAGGTCTCATGATGAATAGTGGCTCCTGGACTTTTTGCACCTTACCTCCATTACTTATGAACTCCTGCAATAGCTTGTTAAACTGTGCAGTACAGCCAACCTACATTAGCTATGCTCACTTTAATTGTAAAGGTAGTTTTTATTCCCAGACTTTTGCCTTTACTCATACAGTGTACAGTCTTCTGCACCAAATGCTTATTTTTATTTTGTAGTTTCTCATGTCTAACATTTGTGCTGTTAAAAATATATATATGTTGCCCTAGAGATTCAACAACCTCTTTTGATTATACAAACTTCTCTTGTGACAGTGAAATTCACCTTTACCTTCATCTAAAACTGTATTTTATTCTTAATTGGTAGATATAGTTGAAATTGTGCACATTCACATATTTATTGCAGTGCTGTAAATTGATGAATTAATACAGTTTTTACTGTGTAGTAAAGGTTTTTATGAATCACTTTGTGGCTCAAACATTATGTTAACCTGCACTATGATGTTGTCCTGATGGAGAGTTTATCAACTTTCATTAATGGCGCACTACACTTAAACTGGGTCACATGCCAGAAATATAAAACAAACACTGTTGCCTTAATGTTGGTTAAGTCTGTGGTTAACATTGCTTATCAGGCTGTCAGGGCCAGGTTCTGTTAGTATAGCAAACGCAAGCAAAGCTATCAGCTAATGCTAGGTCTACCTAGCTTGGTTAACAAGGTGCATCCAGGGGCGGCCCGATGGCGGCGTGGTTAGGGCATGTAGTATCTGAAGTTCTATGTGTTGTGTGAATTTATGGGTTTGGTATGTTTAGGTCAAAAAGATTTAAGGGCCTTAGCCAGAAGGCTCTAGGTAAAAAGATTTAAGGGTCTTAGCTAAAAGGTTCTAGGTCAAAAGGTCTAGGTGTGGGAGTTTGATGACTCCCTCAACTTATGTAAGGAAGCCCTTTTTCTGTATTTATAGGAACCATATGTTTTATCTTAGGTTCACGAAAACAACCAACCTATATAGACGGGGAGTTAGAGCAGTTATTCAGAGGAGATTCATATTGGCTTCGACTCCTCTCTCAGGCAATCCATTGTGCTTGATTTGATGCTGGACTTCTTTGTAATAAACCTCTTTATATACAAGCAAGACGGTGTCAGCAGAGTTTTCTTCATCATCATGTGTGTACCACATGAGCGGATGCTCTCAGCAGGCAAGCGCCAGTTCAACTCCCGACCGGCCTGACTCTTTCCTGCATGTCATTCCCCCTCTCTCTCTGCCCCTTTCCTGTCACTCTCTACTGTCCTGTCAATAAAGGCAAAAAAATGCCCAAAAAATATCTTAAAAAAAAAAAGCAAGGTGCATCCATAATTCATTATTATTTATGATACTAATTGCCTCCCCTTTGACAGTCACAACACCTAGAAAAGACCACACCGACTTTTGGGATGCAATGTAGACATAATGTATGCATGAAAACATTAACAAACATTTACTTATGGAAGAAAGGGCTATCAGGATCTCTTGAGGGCACTGGCTTCACTTTACAGACCTGAAATCTAAGTCAATTTTTATATATAGTCTATGTAATTAACATTGTTTTTTTCTCAGTTTAATGGTGAGATGAAGGCAGCAGAACATGGATAGTTAACCCTATAATGCCAAATGCATCAAATTTGATACAAGCATTTCTGAGACCTATTGCATCACCTTATGGTAAAAACTTCACTCAAAACCCTCTTGTATCCAATCTGATACTTGTCTTCCAACCCCTGGTGGATAACAATTCAAACACAGTACATGGGACAATCCAAGTTGGCCACCTTCAGATAGTTCCCAACTCACTGGATCAAGGTAAATAAAAGTGCGATTTTTACGATTTTCCAGTGACATTTTCTTTGAAATTTTTATTAATATTCTAACATGAACACTTAATCTGTTGAAGCAAGTTATAATTACATATTTTTTTGCATTTTAGTATGTAGTAAAATCGTAAATTTGGAAAAACCTATATGCAAATAATTTTTTGTAATTTTTTTTTCAAATTTTGTGAAAGGGCCAAATAAAGGTTCCAGATTCAAGAAATCAGAATTTTCTGTCCATTATTTCTGGGGTCGGGCATTACAGGGTTAAGTTACCTGACCATTTATATAGTTGTGGCAAAACCAGCAAACAATTGTGGCAGGCAAACAAACACTCACTCATCTTTACAAAATATTCAGTGAATGCCACTCTTATCAAGACAACCTCCCTTAGCTATGAAACAACAAGCTAACATTAGATATCTGAATCTGAGCTAACATGATTGCTAAATGTCCATAGGTGCTAATATTAACTTGTCTTTCACAAGTGACTGACTGACCTGTGTCCAGCATCCTTTATTTAGATACTGTAAACCTTCCATTTAGCCATTCTTTAGTTTGAGCCCTGTGCGAAGGCATTATAGTGAAAGGTTATCACAAATAGCACAGCAGCTGCAGATGTGTTCACCAGGATCACTGTTTGTGAGACTTTACTGTGACTCGAGTACATTTCATAGTCCAACAGCCTCCTGTGTGTCTGCTTCTCTGGGTTTATCTGCTGCTCTTCATTTTGCAGACCATCTCGCACAAACACCCTTCTGCGTCTAATCTGAAACTGGTGTTATATGGCAGGTTGATAAGATCAATCAGACTTAACAAAATTGTCTATGTGTGACTGGAAAACCAAAGCAATGAGGTCTATATTGACCTTTATTTCAACCATGAATGGTTAAGAGGTGACAGGAAATGAGGGTAGAGAGCTTCACCCTTTTATCCATTCAGAGAAGAATGTGGGAGCTCATGGCTATCAATCAATTTGAGCGTAACAGAAGAGGTTGTAGGAGCAGCGCAGGGGTTTACTTTCAAGTCTCATGCTATCTTGATTTCCAGAACTTGCATATCATGGCTTTGAATTATGTTTAAAATCGTATTATATTCAGTTTTAAGATCCCCAGTCAGGACATCCTTAAATCTACCATCGTGTTTTAAAAACATTTGCAGCCATTCTCAGTGAGTCACTATCAGAAATATCTGAGGAAATTGATGAACAGTCCTACATCTCCACACACAGTGGCAAACCTTATCTTCCTGCCACTGCCAGGGAGCTTTGTTAGCATCTGCAATGATTACTGTTCAACATTACAGATGTGCCTCATGGTTCTGCACAGGGCTCCTACCAGTCACAGGCTTTTATCTCTATTTATCTCTATTTATGTAAAGAGCACAGGTAGAAAGCAGCAGCTCCTTTGAAAGACAACAATCTAATCAATCTAATATCTCGTGGTCAGTGCACACAAATGTTCATTTTCAACAGTTGTTCTCACTGTCACCCTGGGCTTCCTGCTTTATGGTCTTATGGTTAGTCTTATGATAACACTGTGTTCAAAGCCAAAGATCCACTCAGAGCAAATGATTAGAATTCCCATTGTGGACAGAAAGAAAAATCAGACTCCAGTCATTAAGTCTGATGTTTAAAAAGTGCAGAGAATATGTAGAGAGATCTGCTGGAGGACGGTGTGTCGCTGAATCTTGATTGAATTCTTAGGTCATTATGCTCAGTGGATTTCATAGAGTGAAAAGCTGGGAAACAGTCTGCTTTCATCTCAAATCTTGGTCTTGGTCTGATGCTAATGTCTAAAATAGATTTATGGATTTGAAATGAATTTTTCCCACTCACTCTTTCCAAATTTAAAATGCAGTTAGATAAGTGTGCGGGTGTGCAACCTTATCTCCTAAAAGTTGGGTGTCTATAGAGCTAAACATAAAATAAATCTTGTACAAACGTAGTTGTGACAATGTATTTGTTTTCCCCCAAAATACCTCTGGTCTTTCACTTCAATGTCGTTATACCATACCATACATTTTGGTTATGTTCAGACTATCACAGAACTGAGTTAAGGTTAGATAAAGATCATGGTTTAGTTTAGTGCAGAAAAATTTCACAGTGACTTCAAACTTTATGTATTTTTAATCAAAGCTACAATCTTTCCTTAACTTTAACCAAAGTGCCTTTGTTGCCTGAAACATAACAACAGAGAACCTGGTCTCTGGTGTGACAGTTGTGTGCTTTGTATGTCTGCCATCCACCTCAACCACCTTCGTGTGATGCTGCTGCTGTTTATAAATGTAGTGTTTCATTCATTCAGAAAACACATCTGAACCTTTGCCTGTGAACAGCTGCAGTTGCTGCAGTTACGTTGGATAGAAATGTAATACTGAGATAGAGGGTTGCTGTATGGGTGAATGTAGAGTACATGCATGCATATAAAAGTGAGAGTGTCCATGTCCATTTACACAAGCACTGTTGACCTGAACACTAACCTGAACAACAAACAACAAGGAAACAATAAATGCTCACAGAGAGATCAAATCAAACAGCATAGAAAGCATGCCTGGATCTAGTGGGTTGGCTGTATCTCACCAACATTCTTGTCACAGGTTTTGTCACCAACACTAGTTCTGTCTCAAAATATTAACCAAAACCTCAGAACAGTGAAACATTGTCAACATTTTACATTTGCATTTTTTAGAAAGAAGCCTGAGCAATGTTTGTTTGAAAGAGATGTTCTAAGAGATAAAATGAACTAAATTCTTATCTCATCATTAGTAATAATATAATAATAATAAACTTTAAACTTTATTTGAATAGCACCTTTCATACAAGAAATGCACCTTCATTAGTTGTAGCACAGAATAGATCCATAATGAAGGCTTTTTCCAAGGCCTGAAAATCAAATGGATTTTTTTTTTTTTTAAATCTATGTGTTATTACCAATGAGTTCTTTTCATGTAGTCTTTGTGTTTAATTGAGAGAATTGTGTTATAGGTGACCATTGAACACTCATCCCTGTGAGAAGCTTTCAGTGGCTCTTTAACATTATTCCTAAAATCTGTTTCTATATTGATCAGTAACTTTATTTTTTCATTGTGAATCTCCTGCCAATGGGTTTTTTACCCACTGTATAGGAAGACCTAATACACCACATTCTCAGGCAAGAGCATAACTTTCCCTTAAAAAGCATTTCAGCATTTTAATAAAGGTTTATCTTAATCTGCAGCAGTTCCCCTCTTGCTGTGGTTTAATCAGGAATTAATCCATTAGATTAAGGTGACTGGCTGAGCGTCAGCATTTTTTGTGTTGCTCACCAGACAGGTAGAATAATGACATATTCATTTCTGGTGTGTGTCAGTGGAGCTGCAGGCACACCCCATCCTGCAGCAGCACAATAAAAACATGGCTGGATGCATTCCCTCCTGACCTATCTCAGGGGGTGTGGGCCTAATAAAAGAGATATAAGTGGCCTGTCATCAAACCCATGTGGAGATGACTGCATTGGCTGTTGTTGTTTTTATTATATCTGCAGCCATGAAATGAAAGCTACTGTTTGATTGTACTGAGGGCAAGGCAAAGAGATTCCTCATTCACTGGAAATTAAAGTCCGAGTCTGTGGGTTCTGCTGGGTATAGTAGCTTGTGGTTCTGCTGGATGTGGTTTTATTGCTTGCAACTTTTCATTATGTCAGCCAGGTGTTGTTAAATCTGGGATTTTTTGTTTGTCAATAATTTCAGACAGGAAGCATATCCAGAGCAGGCTGCTTGAAATTCATGACTTTATGTAAAAGTTCAGTTGCAAACTGAGTCCCTCCAGTGCTGGTTTTTCAGTGTAGAATCAAATAAACAAGACAAATCATAGAAACTGAAAAATTGTAAAACACCCTGTGTAAAGGTTCTATTTGGTCATAGCATCTTTTAGATATTATTTCTGTTTCTGTGGTGAAATCCTAACCAGTCTTTCAATCTGAACAACCATACAGGTCATTTTTTTCAACCCTCTGATATGAGTGGTGTCTCCTTAAACAGTGCCTCTACGGATGCCGGACCTTGGTTGTCATGGTTACAATAATAAACATGTGAACTAAACAGAGAGTGGCGTATCTACCTTTGTTGTATGGTTACTATACTAAGTGTCATAGCTTGGTTAGGTTTAGGAAAAGATGGTGATATGGGTTAAGATAAGCACTTCCTCAACATTAGATGATCTATGTTGTCATGGTTACAATAATAATAACGCGGTTAACTTTGTTGAACAGTCAGAATCAGAATCAGAATCAGAATCAGTTTTATTGCCAAGTATGTTTTCACATACAAGGAATTTTTTCTGGTGATTGGTGCAATTGATCAGCAACAGTGGGGCTCTCTAGCCTTGTTGATGAGGCTAATAGCAGATGGGAAGAAGCTATTTTTGTGGCGAGAGGTTTTGGTCCTGAAGGACCGCAGCCTCCTGCCAGAGGGGAGTGTCTCAAAGAGTTTGTGTCCAGGGTGGGAGGAGTCAGCTACAATCTTCCCTGCACGCCTCAGAGTCCTTGAGGTGTACAGGTCCTGGAGGGATGGAAGATTGCAGCCAATCACCTTCTCTGCAGAGTGGATGATACGCTGCAGTCTGTTATTGTCCCTCTCCGTGGCAGCAGCGTACCAGATGGTGATGGAGGAGGTGAGGATGGACTCAATGATGGAGGTGTAGAAGTTCACCATCATAGTCCTTGGCAGGTTGAACTTCTTCAACTGCCTCAGGAAATACATCCTCTGCTGAGCTTTTTTGATGAGGGAGCTGATGTTTAGCTCCCATTTGAGATCCTGTGTGATGGTGGTTCCCAAGAAGCGAAAATGCTCCACGGTAGCCACGGGGGAGTCACACAGGGAGATGGGGGTGGGTGGGGCTGGGCTCTTCCTGAAGTCCACTATCATTTCCACTGTCTTCAGAGCGTTTAGCTCTAGGTTGTTCTGCCTGCACCAGGTCACCAGACGCTCAGTCTCCCACCTGTAGGCAGACTCATCGCCATCAGAGATGAGTCCAATGAGAGTGGTGTCGTCTGCAAACTTCAGGAGCTTGACAGACTGATGGCTGGAGGTGCAGGTGTTGGTGTACAGGGAGAAGAGCAGAGGAGAAGAGGAGAACAGTCATGGATAATAGAAAGAACATAAACTGTTACTTTCACATGGGAATCGAACACCACTCTCCTGTGTCATATTCATCCATCCACCCCAACCCCTGACATGGACTTTGTCACTCTATAAACTATGTCCCCGCACTTTTCCCTTTGCTCCTGTCATCATTACTACGACCACTAGATGTAGCCTAGCAACAAAACCTAACTATTGGTCATAATAATGGGCTTGTAATATGGGCTGATCTCTGAATTCACAGCCTGGGCTTTCTTTTCATTCAGGTGGTTCATAATGGTTGTGAACTGACATGTTTACTGAAGTGTCTTTTTTGATACTCCTACTGAAGCGCCAAATGTATTGACCCGCCCAATTTGAACGCTGTCCTCCTGGACACTTGGTTACAAACTGGCACTGCAAGAGGGGTTGAGAGCCCAGACGTGATTCAAATCACTTGCTTCATTGGGGTGATTTCTAGAGTTATTTTTGCTGGACTCTATCTTAAATGTTGCTGTTTTTTTCTTTCTTTCTTTTTTAAGGCAAGGAGCAATCTCCCTGAACTTTTTTGTGTGCTGTCAGCATTCAGTGGGCAAAATTTTTGATTTCTTGTCTATTTCCTTTTTAGTACTGGATGGAGACACTGAATATACATCAGTCATGTGCAGGTCCCTCTAGCCCCCACAGGTGACATGATCCCAGTATAGTGAGGCCCTTGCCTGGGAAGTTATTTTATATCCCTAGAGAAAGATCTTGCCTTCTGTTCAGTGGCACTGGTGAATTGATGTCTGGAGGTGGGCTGAGGAAATAAAATCTATTATGCGCACCCATAAGCTTGTTTTTATTGATAAGGGCTATTTTATTTATCCATCCAATTATCCATCCATCTGTTATCTATACTGTGTTGGGTTGCAAAGGGGCTGGAGCCAATCCCAGCTGACATTGGGTGAGGGTGGGGTACACTCTGGACACTCTGACATATAGAGACAAACAACCATTCATGCACATATTCACACCTACAGGCAATTTAGAATCTCCAGTCAACCTTGCATGCATGTCTTTGGACTGTGGGAGAAAGCCGGAGTAGCTGGAGGGAACCCATGCAAACATGAGGAGATCGTGCCCCGTGTTTATGTGGGTTTGCACCCCAGGCCCTGGGTTTGATTTTATCTATGATCACTTAATTGGTAATGCCTGTGAGGAGTTCAAATACTGGCCACAATAGGTGAGAGAGGACCCTGACCATATTTTTGATATCCTGCCCAATGTCCGTACAGAGTGCTGCAGGAATTAGTCCTAAAACCTGGAAATGAGTTGGTTCCCTCGTCCTGAAGTCTCTGGGTTTTTTGAATAGCTTTTTGTTTGAATGGCTGAAATAATGTCTATTGCCGACAAAAGCTGAAGACATTTTCATGTTTTATCCTACTTCATAAAATACATCAGTAAATACCTCAGTCATGCTTTCTTTAAGCTTTTATATCTGTTAAGAAGGGTCAGTTGCTAACAAGTGGCTTACTGGCAGTTTCAGGGACATTAAATGCCATCACACACTCACCAGTCCACCTTTACAGCCAAGTTGGAAGTTTAGTGGTGGTGATGTTAATGTCATGTGACCTTGGTGTAATTTGTTTATATCCTAACATTAGCTTTTTCCTTCTGGCAGTTTTATTTAGGTTTTAAAAACCATGGTGTTCATTAGTGAAGATTATCCTGCTGAATAAAATGTGTTAAAAAAGTATCATAAACTGTTGTTTGTCACATATGTCATCCCTGCAGCCTCTACTGCAGTCAAAGAAGTTTTTAATGCCAGAAAATAACAGGAAGGTGAATCATTGATGGACTTATATTTCTATGATGCACAACATGATCCAGAGTTGTCCAGAGATAACATTCCTGATGCCACTAAATCATAGTGTGACCACTGTGTAGAGACTGAAGCTTAACTGTGTCCTAAGTGGTTAAACTCATATGTGGCTCTGCTGGAGACTAGATAGAAAGCTCTGTTCTTTAAGTCTCTCTGCTTTCACTTCTCAGTGCTTTTGTAGCTTCCACCTGAATCTCTGTGATTTGGAGTTTAGTTTCACTTCTGTGCTCCTGTGCCTCCAGATATCGGCTTTATTATGCTGTTGACTTCTTTTCTGATCTCTTTCAGCTGTATCACAGTTGTGTTAAGTTAATGCTGATGCAAACCAAACCTGTCCTGCTGTTGCTGCTCCACACTAAAAGCTTTCCACTAGTTTACCACTGGTTTACCAGTGGAAAGCGACAGGCTCTTTCTGTGTTTTGTGACTAGCACACCTCCAACAGGTCAGCAAGGTAAATATACCATTTCATAGAGATCAATAGTGTCCATCCCTGAGAGTGCTGAGGTTAACGAATAAAAAAACCTCCAGAAATACTGCACTTCCTTTCAGTTATCAGTCTCGAATTGTTTGTACAGACCACATCCCTCATCATTATTTGAGTACAGCCTTCTACTTTGACAATTCTTGACCAGTAAATTTGGCCTCAGGCCAGTTTTCTAATCCTTTAGATGGCAGGCCAGAACATAATCAAAGCATAATTCAGGAAACTGATTAATGAAAATACAACTCAAACATGTGTGGTGCTGTGGCCCACATACATGGTCACATATAGGGCTGAGTAATCTGGCAAAAAGATCATATTACAATTTAAGATTATATCACAATTCAAGATCTTAATCATTATCTGCATTCTGTTTCTGCTCTGAGTTTATTCTGAAAGTCCTTAGCAGAAGTTATGACTTGTATCTTTCCGCCACTTTTACACTTTTTTCAGATGTTTGTCCGCATGACGTTTACTCTTCTTCCACAAGGCTGTTCATATGGAGTATTCATTTGGACAGGGCTGTTATTTAATAATGAGGTGATATATGTTGGTATTTTGATTTGAAAGTTCAGTTGCTGCTGACTAACTGCCCCAGTTCATTCTGCCTCAGACTGTTCTGCCTTCAGCCAGGTCTCTCGTTCCTCTGGAGGACTGTAACTCCACAATCTTGGAGATAAACCCCTAGTCACATATACATTTGACTTTTTTTCATCCACTGTTTGAGAATTTTGTCAAGCAACCAATGGAAGCATTAGAACTTCCTGTCAGAACCTCTCAGGATAACAGCTCACTATAGCTTGAAATAAAGCATCACTGGAAAAAAAAGTAATTTTGTGGTTAACTGTTGCCATGATGGAGATCTATTTTAGCACCAGGCGCAGTGCACTGACCACAGTGCAGTCCACAGACTGATGCGTGACTGTGTCTGTCACTCTTAACATGGATAAAAGTATAATAAGCATTCTTCAGGTGGGGGAAGATACTCTATTTAGATATTATAGCTAAATGTGGAACTATCAGTCCAATATTGTAAAATTTAAAAAATCAGATTGTCAAAATACTCTTATATTAAATTGAATTAAATTATATTATATTATATTATATCATATTATGTCTCATTGTCTAAAGTGAGTAAATGAAGATGAAAGTAAAATATTTGAGATTTACAATATTTATATATATCAGGTAATATAAGGTAAAATTGTGCAATGATAACTGTTGAGCATTTGGATTATCCTGTGTATCTTGGAGTGTATGGATGAACTGACAGAGTTGGAGTCTGGGGAGCAAAAATTCAAATTCAATTTCTTAATGAATTGATCTAATTAAAATTATGACAAGTAACAAGGCAACTTTATAACAATATAATAGATCGGAGCCTATATGTCAGAGCCTGCATGTCCTGTTGCTGTGTTGTCCGTCTCATCTGCGTCACGATCTGCTTCCTCAGCACCCCTCAGCTCCTGTCTCCAATTTCTTCTCATTTCTCCATCTCACCTGTTCTCTACTTTCAGTCACCTATGATTCCCCACCCATTCACACATGTACCCTCTTCACCCAAGCCAGTATATAAACCTGCTGTTCCACATACCAATGCTATGTTTCTATTCTTTTCTGCTTTTAGCTTCATTCAGGCAGTAATGAGTCAATCTGACCTCTTCGTCAATTCTCTGTGGTGCAACACTGAGCACACTGATGCCTACCTTTCTCTCAGTGTCTGAAGGCAGGGTCAGTGATAATGATGAGAGTGGACCCTTCTCACAGCTCTTATGATATGTGAGTGCAAAAACCATTGTAATGCTTTTAATTGTGAAGTTATCCACTCATTCCCTCTATTAAAAAGTATTTGAGTGCAGTCAATTAGCCCTTACAGAGCACTCTCACATTATTATTTACTGTAGCTAAACCGTGTGTGCCCAATGTTGCTCCAGGAGATGTCGTTTCCATTAACAACAGGAGAAGAAATGTGCCCTAGCCCTGATCTATGTAACGCAGAAATATAAAAGCAGGATTCCATTCCCCTCACTCAGCCACTTTACAGCTGTACCAGCCACTTTATTTCCTATAATAAAGTCCCACTTAAAGCAGCATGAAAATGATACTGCCATTACTGAGCTCCCTCTGCTGCTATCAGGCCAAAGTGCTAGAAAAGCCCAGCCAATTAATCAGAGAGCATTACAAGCTTTGCACATTTACATGGCTCTCATTGAGAGAGAGGGCTCAATGAAAAAGCCTGAAATGAAACAGAGAGAGCAGAGCATCTCTGTCAGTTCTACAAACCCCCTGTCTGCCATCTGGTCTCTGTCTGATTCTAGTAAACAGGAAGTGTCTTTAAAGCTGTGAAATGAATAGGAACTGTTAAATATGACAGTGACAGTGCATTGTGTGCTGTGGAGTGCATTATGACAGCAAAATATGTATAATCTTGTTCATCTTGAAATGGTAATCATCAAGTTGAATAGTTTTTTCCCTCCCTGTGGTGCTAAGCAGTCATTGCTCTGTTGTTTTTTACTGAAATATGTCACCTGTAAATCAAACAAAAATCTAAATGATGTATCTAGGCAACTGCTTTTGTGCAGTATCTATTTAAGCTCATCTGACCTGAAATCACTGGGGAGGCCAGAGGCAAAAAATGACCTGTGGGGCCCCAGTGACCCCCTAACAGTCTATCTATAGGTATATAGCTATAGCTATAGCGCTGTGCATCAAGTGTTTTATCAAGTAACCTTGAAGTACCCAAGACAGCAAACTACACATGGCTGCTTCATCATACATTTTGTTATACTTACCAGTACTCCTTTGTGGGAATAATATCTGGCAGAGCTGTTGTGCTTCTGATGCTGACACACAAAGCGATCCTGTGGCATCCTGTAGGGCAGTGGTTCCCAAACTGGGGGGCATAGAACTGCAGGGGGAGGGTAGTTGGCCAGGGGAAAGATATGGAGTGAAACTAAGTTGAGTGAATATGATTTATGTAGGGAAAATAAACAAATAAGAGTTTGCTGATGTTATCGTGCTGACCTTTATTTCTTCTGAAGGGGGGATGCCAGAAAAAGAGAACCACTGCAGAGAGGGCATCTTTTTTTTTTCTTTTTTTTTTTGTTAAGCGAATATACTATTCTTTAGGAATCAATACACAAAGAAGGGCATATAAAATTTATCCATTCATCAGTTCATTTAATTACTATTATTTTAGTATTAATTGTGTTCTTTGAGGACCATAGTGAGCATGATCAGTGGCACATGGATGAATTAGGGCTTAGAGAAGGAGAAAAACTAAAGTTGGAACTAAATCAATGCCTCAGGACAGAATGTTTGTGTTTGTCTTACCCATGAGAAAGGAAAGCTGCAGATTGCATAGATCTTACTGATACATATGTTGGGAAAAAAAATGTGTTGCCTCTCCGGTGAGTCCGTCTCATATGTTTAGGATGCAGTAGTCCAACCTTGCTTACAGGGCTGCTGTGCTAAAACAAGTCAGCATGACATGTGAGTGACATAAATGTTTGATATGTATTTCTTTTTCATTACTTTACATCATGCTATTGTGTGTGTGTGTGTGTGTGTGTGTGTGTGTGTGTGTGTGTGTGTGTGTGTGTGTGTGTGTGTGTGTGTGTGTGTGTGTGTGTGTAGATGAGTGTAGTCATGGCAGCCTAGTATCATTGCAAATGCATTCATATTATTGGACAATAATGCAGCTCATGATATATGTTCAGTGTGTAAAACCTTCACAACACTGTAGTGGCCATGTGTGGATTTAAGTTTTTTAACAGTCAAAAACATTGTTAATAAGTGTTATTGAATGTAAAACATATTTTACAGAGTTGTCCAATATCATATTGTCTTTGGACTAGTGATAGTTAGTATATGTAGACATGCATAATGCTGCTGTGAGAACAGTGTTGTTTTAGGTGTAATGAACTGGCCATGCAGGTCATATACACACTGCTTGGTTGCAGTTGTGCCCTGTGCATTAAGCTGTCTGAGAGCTCTACTGTGGTTAACACTGAAATGTTAAAGGACTGAAACCTACATTTTGACACAGGGCTCCTGTATGAGACATGGCCAGAAAATTATTCACACCTGTATCACTTCTATTCATCTCTGTCTGCAGCCATCTCTGACATTGCCCGGGTCATGATCCTGGCTTGTACATCGTTGATTTAAGATTATTTACTACTCAGCTATGTGGCCACATGAACATGTAGACACTAGTGAAATATCACTGTATGCAGTTGTGCAGAGTGACTATTTGTTGACTGACTGCTTATTTATCTCATAACGATGTTTGTGATAACTTTAAGAAGTAACAGTCATATATAAAGACGTTATTGAAATGATGATTGTGGTGTGCATGTGTTTGGTCTCTCCGTCCTGTGTGAGTGTGTGCATGTGTGTGTGTGTGCACGTGCGTGATACTGAATGGGAGTGTGGTCGATGAGCCTGCTCTCCTGACCAAAAGGCCAATGATCCTCTCAGTAGGAAAACACCCTGGTTGTGGGATGGAGTTGTCATTAGTCATTGTCTCAGCCGCCACCCTCTCCACCAGCCTCTCATTTGTGTGCCATCTCCCCGGCCAATCACATGCCCATTAGTCTTCATTTCTCCTTTTATGGTCAGGGCCTGTTCAGTCCAATCAATTCCTGCTCTCATTTTCTTCACATAGATTTTAGCAACAGAATCAACAGAGCTGGCAGCCCTCCAGCCAGGCACTTCCCTGTCACTTACTGAGCTGTAATACTATAATAACACACACATGCAGAGACACACACACACACGCACACACGCACACACCTTTTTTCAAGGATATCTATCCCATTAGAAAACAAAGTTGCAGTAATATCAAAGGAAATGTGGACCCAAGTTTCTCTTGAGTCAGTGGCTTTCATCATTAGGCGACTGTCCTGTAAAAAAAAACGAGCCCATAGGTCGTCTGTGCAACAGGTTATTATGACTTTATGTTAGTGTGTGTTGTTGCTAGGCGACATCTAGTGGTCGTAGAAATGATGACAGGAGCAAAGAGAAAAGTGCGGTGACGTAGTTTATAGAGCGACAAAGTCCACGTCAGGAGGAGGTTGGGGTGGATGGATGAATATGACACAGGAGAGCGGTGTTCGATCCCCATTTTAAAGTAGCAGTTTATGTTGTTTCAATTATCCACTTTGTTATTATTGTAACCATGGCAACAAAGATTGTCTAATGTTGAGGAAGTACTTATTTTAACCGAAACCACAATCTTTTCGGGAACCTAACCAAAACATGACCATTATTATGGTAACCATAGTGATGAAGGTGGTATGCCGTTCTCGGTACAGACTGCATGTATCAGAGGGCTGAAAAAAAAAACCTATGTCTGTTCAAGTTGGAGGACTGGTTGTAGTCAGATGACCTCTGAGAGTGAGTGGAGTGGAACTTGTTTTATTTGAGTGATTAAACCATTGAAATGACAAAAATAGACACCATAAATTCAACTAAAGCAGCAGCACAACCTAAGGTAGCTTTTTATCTCTCAAATCATTTTATAAATGAGCGTGAAAAGTGACCTAAAACTAACAGCTCTAAACCTGGACCATATCGGACCAATTTAAAAAAAATGGTATAACTTACAAATACATTGGAGCTGTGTTTCTGGAATTTGCTAACTGTGTCCATCTGTTTGGTGCTAGGCAGGTAGGGTCCTGTGGGTTTGTTAGAGCTTTTTGACTGAAAATGGAAAGGAGAGCGATGGGAAAGGTGATGAACCAAAGTGTAAAGTTGCATCCATAAAAACAAAACTAAAAGCTGAAAGATGCTACAAAAGCTCCACAGAACTGATGGGGTAAAAGTGTGTTTATTACTGTGAGTAACTCCTTTTACATTACACATGATACTTAAAGATGGAGAGACAAATGCCATCAGTTTTGGTGGTCAGGTCTCTCACACTGCCCTCAGTTTTAGGGTGCATCACAAGGCTCCTCTAGACAGGATACAGATTCTTACAAATGGGACACAGTCAAATTGTTGCACACAGTGTTCATTTTGCTGGTCCCAAACAAAAAAAGTCCCAGAACAAGTCAAAACTGTTGGACTGGTAGTGAATTGTTAGTGGAGGCCGGGTCCAACAAAACTTTGTATAGACCTTTCAAACTTGCCAACCTTTCAAATTCATGAATGTCTTCAGAAATGACCAAACAAAAACATCATTGCTGTGTTTTATTCTTCATATATTAGATTCCTCCTGCTGTGATTTTCTGTGGTTCTTTTTATCTGCTCTTTGAGTTTATCACAACCTTGTGATAAACTTGAAGCAACAAGCATTTTTGTTATTTTTGTCTCAACATCAATTTCTAACAATTCTGAGACCTATTTGCATGACTTAAAGTCTCTTCTGTCCAGCAGAATGTTTTCTTTGTCATAACTTAATTTCTCACGTCTGACACAACGCTCATGATGAAATGAGAAATGGATCTTAAATTGAAACTGTATTTTTCATTATCCCCTGATATACTCGGCACAGATGGAGCGAGGTTATAGGAGTAAATGTCACTTATTGTTTCCACTTCATTCCTTTTTCCCCCTCTAAGACTCTTCATTATGGCTTTATTTGTCTGAGAGATGCAATCGCTGTGTTTGAACTCTGTTTTCTCAGCCTATGGAACGGCTGCTCTGAGGGGACTCCACCAGCTGCTCACAATAAATGAGATGTGGCATGGCAATCTGTGGTAAAGGCTCAGGTCATAATAAGTACCCTCATACATAAATTACCTAGTTAATGCACAGCTAATCATCCAGACAGACGGAGGGCAGCACCCGCTGGTGATGTGTATGTGCAGTTATATTGCGTGAAATAGGATTGACATCACCAATCAGATGTCAATGAATGGTCTGCATGTGTCTCCATTGTCAATGCATCCACAAAGGAAAAACACAATTGTGCTCAAAGTGTGTGGATCACTGAAGACACCCCTTTTAAGCCAGACGATTATAGTTTAAAATGTATTTTAAAAATCATTATTTCTCAAAAAAAATTTAAAAAATGTAAATGAAAAAAATGAAAGAAAAAAAGCTACACTCACGCTTGCTTCTGTTTTGACTGCTACAGTCTACAGTATTTCTCTAAAATGGCTGTGTGTGACCACTCTTCACATATGACTTAAAAAAAATATGATTTAAAAAAAAAAAAAAACAGATCTGCATTCCCAAGCTACAAGGTGTAAACAGAGGTTAAAAGGTTATTTGTAAGTTTTCTCTGCTTGCAAACTTGAATGTGAGAGCAGTTGGTGCTGACTGTAATAATATAAGAGCTAATACGCCCTCTACACAGCACTATGTCTTCAGAACAGATTGGAGGCTACAGTGAGTCACTATGTATATATATAAGTGTTGAGATGGGCTTTTTGCAAACTTTCACTTAGGCTTCAGTCTGACCACTCTGTCATAAAGCCTAGAGTGCTGCAGTGATGGTCAATGACCTTTGACCTTTTCCCAGTCAATACTGTGGTTTTGATATGCTGTTCACAAACAGATTATGTTGTCGAGAACACTGGTTCTTGATGTTTCATCAGTGTAGTGTTCACCACAGACGTCACCTATTCACGACATCACCACCTTCATGTGACTATTTCTAAGGTCGACAATGAACCCTCTACATAGGTACATCGTGTTTGCATATAGGTGATTTACTATAAAATCACACACACCATCCTGCACTGCAGAGCAGCCATGAAGGTTTCACTTTTTTTTCTCTCTGCCCTTCTTCTCTCACCCTCAGCTTAGAGAAACAAACTGTCTGTCGAGGGGTGAATCCTCAGCCCTAATACATGTGATCAAAGCCAAGCGTGCTTCAGGAAGCTGAGCTCAGTCAGTCAGAGCTTTAAGCAAATGGACAGGTGCATCACACGCACAGACAGCTGAGCATCATGAAGCAGAGCAGAGAACAGATGCTGACACTGTTTGTTAACAGGAATATCTTTTTCTTTTCTAAAGATGTGGGCATCAGCTGGGGCTGGCAGCATATTAGGCTCTGATCCTATTTATAGAAAAAGATTATAAAAAAATGGAGCAAAAATATAAAATAAAGCTCACACATGAAATGTCAGCACTCTGTTCAGTAGTTGTAAACTTCTGATTAGACCTTTGGTGATATTTGGTGGTAAGATTCTTATCCATCTGCCCATTCACATGCAGTCTGTAACATACAACCAGAGTCACAAAGAACTGTCTTCATTAATAAAAAAGGACAAGTAGTCCTGCAACAAATGGTCTGGTCCTCACAGAGCCCTGATGTCAACATCCTGGAGTCAGTCCGGGATCATATGAAGAGACAGAAGCCACAGAGACAGAAGACACTGAGACAGGAAAGAGTGAGACAGAAGACACTGAGACAACCTGAAGAACAGTGGCAAATTCTCCAGGATGCTGGAACAACCTGTTGTTATAGTCAATTAAATCTAACACATTAATTAAATCTAAATCAAACACGGAAATATCGTATGAATGAAATGAAATAATCAAAATCTGTCAGAAAGTATTCGACAATAATCATATTAATTTAAAGAGACACACATAAAAAGGTCTTAAAACTCTTGCTTTTCGGATACAAACAGCAGGATTTAAAGGAGCTATTTGTAAGAGTTGCTATTGATACATAGCCAGCATTGGCATTTACAGTTGTTTACTTATCAGTCTAAAAGAAACATTGCATACTCAGTATCAAACTTCATTCAATGCCAATCTTAGCTCTTTTTTTGCTTCTATTTCTATCACTTCTTTTCTTCTGCTGTTAGCATGCCAACCAGCTAGCTCGAGACCATCTTGTCACTTTCTGATACCCAGTCACTGTATCATCCAGCCCACCCTGAAGAAGTAGCTGTTCAGAGGATGTGTTATAACCTCTTCCACTGTAAGTGCAACAATGGCTGAAGCTCTTGCCAGTACTGGAAGGTTAACAGCTGTTATTGCTAACGTTGGCTATGTACCAATAGCAACACTCACAACTGGTCCTTAAAGAATGATGGTATGGCTCAATAGGTCAATTAACCTGTTTGCTGGTTTCCTTATTATATAAACCAACATCATTATAAAGTTATAATGATGCCAAAATTTCCAAGCTGAAAGTCTAAGGATAGAGGGTGTTGTATGCTGAACAGATTGTAAAACCCTGTGAGGCTAATTTGTGACTACTGGGCTGCATAAATAAAACTAAATTGACTTTACTGGACTATTCTGGATTACACACCTTCAAAATAAGTATGAGAACTTTTTCTTGTCATAAAGAAACATATAGTGGAATAATTATTACAATTAAATTTTAAATTCAAGTGCAAATCTTGTGTTTCTTCTCTATACACACAAATTTATGACTTGTGCTTTTGGGCAAAATGGAGTACTATCGAAAAACTTTCCTATCATGTGCAGTGATTATTAACACTTACAACACTTTGGCTTAACCTGACGTGTGCTGCAGATTTAATGGGGGTCCATCTTGTGTGGGGAAAATATGTTGAGGGTGCGGGTTAATTTCAGAAGTGGCTGTGGGAGCAGGCTGACACTGCAGTAAAGGGATGAGGTATAGAGCGAGCCCCAGGGTGCCTGGCAGCTCCTCAATAGAAATGTCAGACTGGCTTACAGGGAAGGTTTTACTGCCAGTCTGACTCAGTCAGTGTCGACGCTTCATCAAGGAAGCACAAAAAGCACAGATGTACTTACGTCTGCCAAGTGTGACAATGACAATGAAATTCCCTCTTTCTCCCATGTACACACAAATACGAACACAACCACACACACTCTCACACACACACAATCACACACACAAGCATGCAGGCACGCACGCACGCACGCATGCACGCACACATTACTGCAATTCTTTCCTTGTTGGGGTTTTATATTGACCACATCCAAAACCATGATCCCAACACTTTACTCTCTAAAACACAGCATCCCACCCCTCTGGTGCTTTGGCTTTGTTGCTGTACTTTAGGTGTGTTTTGGACCAAGGCTCAGTCTTCACACAACCATAACAAATCATACATCATCTGAAATGTCAGCGTCTCTTTATTTTATCTGTGCAAAGCATTTTAGGATCCGTGTATCATTGCAATGACTGCTGACATGGAACTGGTTTAGACTTGTGGCTCAGACTTTGTGGTTTCCACACAAAACTACTACAGGCCTTATACTCCCTTAAAAAAAAATCATTGGTGAAGCAAGCATACAAACTTACATTTCTAGAATTTTGGGCCTGTGTAAATTTGGTTTAATATGTCTTACTACTATACTCATTCTGACATTTTGGTTTAGTTTAGTTCATAATCCTGGCATCCTTTCAAAGGATGCCAGGATTATGACTGTAATCAGAGGATCTGAATAACATTTAACTTTTTATTTTGGGTATATTATTGTCTCTAATGACTTCAGAAACTACTCAGACCCCTTCATTTTTTGTATACTTCATTGTGGTGTAAATTTAAAGGTTCCATATTTTATACTTTTCCTGTGTTTTATTTGAAGTGTTGATCTCCATATGAAGATATTTTTGGGGTTTTAAGTGTCAAAAAAAATCTCAGTGTAGTTTCACTTCTCCTCTCTCAGGCTTCTCTGTGGAGTCTGGTAACAACTTGATTGGCTGACTGTTTTCTGAGCTACTGAACAAAAATATAGCAGATTTCAGGTAAGCACTCAGCGAAACAAAATCCTGCAACGTTGAATAGTGAGTCTGAGTGGGCGGGGCTTGGGGCTTAGCTGACGGCAGTGACTGTTTGGTTGTCCAAAGAACCATATCCAACCGCTCAGCTCCGGTTCCCCCAGCAGAAAGAGAATGGAAGAATGATTTGGAGAAAAAAGAATCACTGCAGTCTTTTAAAACTCTTTCCCTTCTCATCGCTCCCTCCATAACAATGTTAGCAAAACACAAATCATTTTTCTGTTTTTTGTTGCTGGGTGCTACTGCTCAACACAAGTGCACAATTAAGACTGGCCTAACAAGACAGGCCAGCTGATCTCACTCTAGGAAGAGTCCTGGTGGTTCCAGACTTCTTCCATTCCAGTATTGTTGAGGCCACTGTGCTCCTGGGAACTCAAAGCTTTAGACATGGTTTTATATCCATGCCCTGGTCTCTGAATGGCTGGAGATCTACAGAGAGTTCCTTGCACTTCATGGGTTGGTTTTTGTCCTGACATGCAGTGTGAATTGTTGGGCCTTAAATACACAGGTGTGTGCCTTTATGTCCAATCCATTAAAATCTCTAAGCTAAATCTAGAAACATCGCCGCAGCGAAAGGTGCTATATGCATAGTTACTATTATCTGTTTATTTATTTTACTATTTCATAGTAGTTTTGACTTTTTCTTACTTGTGTACTTCCTCTTTCCTACCAAGCAGTTTCCCTGCTAGTGTTTCTGCATTCATCATCTTATCAATCTGTTTAATGACACACAACAATGACAGGAAGATGATTATTGGTTTTCAATGTGCATATATGTTCATAACCATAGTTTAGACCTGGATGATGAAACATCCCTCCCTCTGTGCGTCCCTGTCCTCTTCCTTCTGCCACATTTATTACATATCTATGAAAATGTGATAATAGTGTGAAAAGGCTGGATATTTTATTCATAAAGTGCACAAAAGATAGAGGTCACCTCCGTCTGGTGACATATTGTTCTGGGAGGATTATCTGTATTCACATGAAACCACATGAGCTTCTATCAGACTAGTGGTGTAGTGCTGTTATATTACAGAGTGTGTAATAGAATCTCCCTGCCCAGTCGTTTAATTTGAGATTTACAACCAACAGACATTAAAAAATCTGTCATTATTTATGCCACGCAATGGGTTTTGGAAAGTGGTTAAGATTTTAGGTCCCTAGACTAAAGCTTTAGTCAGGCTGTTGAAAGTTTAAACTAATTCCATGGTCCTCACTTAGGCATCAGGAAGGTGTTCAATGGGACACCATTAAGTGAGATAAGAGAATAAATCAGTGTAATATTGACATAAACTCAAAGGTAACATTGAACAAACCAGCTCACTAACACACCCAGAAAAAAGCACAAGCTACATGACTTGTAAGTGCTCCATGGAAATAGAGATCTAAAGACCAAATATGTCTTCAGTACAGGGCAGGGTGGCTGGTGTGCCAACCTCCAACTCCTGAGTTAGAAATTCAAGAATTATCTCATAAGGGAGGGGGAAAGCTATGTTCATGTGGGCCAGGGTCTGTGGGATGTTCAGGACTTTCAACTGACCTGTCTTCTTCCCAAGTAAAATTACTAATGTACAGTATGTGTAAAAATGTACTCAGATAAATGCACAAATATCCCATGAGTGAAATGCCTAACCAGCACTTACTATGCATTTTGGTGCAATTCTTTACCTTATCTCTCTGTACTTTGTATGGTACTAGTTGTCATTTATGTACAGTTAAAGCTACGGCAAAAGACAAGACAAATATATTTGTATAGCATCTTAAGCGCAAAGCAATTCAAAAAGCTCAACATAAGACACATAATAATAATAATAGTAATAATAATAACAGTTTACTTTTACTTGAGTACATTTATTTTAAATAACAGTACTTTTACTCTTTCCTCCCTGAGCAGATGTTCTTCAGGTCAGAGTGAAAGCAGAAGTTAAAAATGAAACCATTCTTGCTTATCTTTGTATCACTTGTCCTTCCCTCACACTGCACACACAGTGCCACATTTGAAAACAACATAGAGAATTCACCTTGAAAATCTATCTTTACACATGCACCTTATGGATTGTTATGTCTACTTTGCAGCTGTCGACATTACATACATGGGTATTTCAAGCTGAGGCCTAACTTGTCCAAATTTAAACCAAACTTACAGCAGACCCCAGCTGTGCAGCAACACTTCCTCTTTCATCGCAAATAGAGAGTGAAAAGATTTACATCTGGTAAACATAACAAGGAGGCTGTTTTCATCGTACACATACAAGACAGAGAGAAGTCAACCACAGGGCCAAGCCGCTCTCTGCAGCAGAAAGCACAGACTTCACCTAATCCGAGCACCTTTAGAGAGGTTTGTTCCAGACAAATCTGCTCCAGACATTAGCAACGGGTATGTCGTAGAAGAATGAGTGAGATGTTGTGTATTCACCCAACACAAACAGACATTTTTTAACTATGAGTATTTTTTTATAGATAACCTCAACGTGGCACACGGCAAAGAGATGAAGTTCTTGTTTCACTTCACATTGCTGTTGTCAGTCAGTCTGACCTCATGTCTGAAAACCCTCAACTCAGAACAGGAGCTGCAGGACAGCGGGTTTGGTCAACCTCCGCCTCGCCATGGCCTCAAGTTGCTGGTGTGGTATGTTCAGAAATGCCTGGACAACAACATGGTGGCTCTGTGTGACCCCACGCGAGGAGAATATGGATTTCATGTGTTTCTGAACCGAGGGCCCCGGCACCTGCTCCCAGCGATAAAGGACAAACGGCAGTATGGCTACTACACCATTGGAAACCTCAACTCTCCTCATGCCGAGGACCTGCCATATGAAGTCAGGAAGTACTACAACCGCCATGACCCTGATAGCAACATGGACAGAGTTGTGGTGAAATACAACAACAACAATAGACATATTGAGGAGATCTATGCTTCTGCACATTATAAGGCAAAAGAGACGTATATAATTGGACCCGATCTTGTTGCCTCTCTTAGAGAAATCTCTGCAGAATCTCTCTGTGTCAACTTCAGTAGCTCAGAGACTCTTCAAAAAATCCTGATGGAATTTGAAAGGCTTTTTAAACAATCTTGAATGACATATTTGGCTGCTGCTTTTCTTTGTAGTCAGACAAAAATGTCAGACGACTTTGATGAGCTTGAGAGTGAGTTAGAAAAGTTTGTGTAGCTCTGTAAAATCTGCTTGTAGAACACATAGCATGCTTAAGACAACGTTTTTCTGAACAGTAAAATAAATGTTAAAATGTGATGCTTTTGATTATTTTTTGTTCAGTAACTGAGACGCAATCACTTCATTGTGTGTTGTTGGTAATGTTGGTAATAAGCACTCACACTGCAGGAAAACTGTGCACACAAAAGCAGTAAGTCAGGTAGGTCACAGCTAGACAGGGAGCAAGTCTATAAACAGGTAAGGATGGATAGTTTGGGTAATAATTTTAAAGTTTGTCTTTTTTATTCCCTTTCAAATTGGCAAACAGAGACATTAAAGGACAGGTTCACAGTTTTTCAAGTATCTCTTAAAGGTCCCATATTTTACCCCTTCTCAGTGTTTCACTAGAGGTTTTGATATTTTAAGTACCAAAAACCAAATCTCTTCTCTCAGGCTTCTCTCTGGAGCTCTAGTAACAGCAGGTCGGTGAGCCAATCAGGAGAGTCTCTGGGCCGCTTTTCTGATTGGCTGACTGTTTTCTGAGTAATTTAATAATAATATAGCATATTTCAAGTAAATACACAGAGAACCCAAATCCTGCAGAGCTGGACAGTGAAACCAGGTGGGCTGGACATGGGGCATAGACGAGAGCGGTGACTACAGTGACAGCTCAGTCTCTGGACATGGGCTGTGTGTATTTCTCTGTGGACTGAGGCTTTGATACTTTCACTGTGTTAATATAGAACCTAGACCTGCTTTATAATCAAAAAAGACACAGACATCTACCTTTATACAGTATAGGACTGTAGTGGGTTGTCTGCTGAAATAGTGGAGACAAAGACACAAATAAAAACACAGACACTGATCAACCCAGAAATCTTTTTTATTGATTTTTTTTTAAAAGATTATTATTGATCAATAAGGGAATAAGGCTCACACAATGTTGGCAAGTATAATCATTCCTTGTCCCAACTATACAGAGTCAGACTACTAAAGCCTTTATAGGACAAGAACAAGACACAAAGAAATAAAAACAGATCAAAGAACTCATCAGCTCATGTTTACAATCTATAGCAAACAACCAGTCAGTTAATAAGGGAGTATCCAGCTCTGTTCTCTGACACGCCATCATGCACGCACCTAATAGACTATGACTTTGATGTTGGGGGCAGTACACCAATCAGACAGTGTTTTATAGGTGTGCACCACACATGTGCAATTCTGAAGTAAAGTACATGCTTTACAATAATATTGCAGTACTGTCAACCTCCAGTTGGGCATCACCTAGTTTGTTGGTGGATTTAGCTGAGGAGTCACCTGCTGCACAGTCTACTGGAAAGTCTGGACTGTAGTTGCACAGGGATATAGGAAGTTCGGTGTTGAGGAGTCGTACCTTTTATTTACTGACAAACATCACCCTGCTATGTTCACAGATACACTGGCAGTAACTAGCAAGCTAACTCAGCTCCAGTTGACAACATTACTGCTCTCTCTCTCTTGCGCATGATGCATGCTAAATCTGATCTCAGAACAGTAAAAGCTGAGCCAAGGACAGCTTGCCTAGAAACACTTTGGCTGGAGCTTATCATCAGTCAAAGATCCCAGGATTGTCCTCAATGAGCAAACCTCCAAATTAAGCTGCTCTTCTCTCCATTCGCCAAGCTCCAGTCTTTGTCAATGGGACACAGTCACACCCACGAAAATGACAGAAATGATAGGTACTAGACTGGGAGGCATGCTAGCTTGCAGGGACAATACCCTGCTGCCACCACAAGTGTGCAGTAAATAACATGATGAATGTAAACAGGCAGATCCTTTATGGGACAGAAAGCTGTTCTGAGATCAGATGCAAGGAGAGATATCACTTCAACTTTAGTATCATTGTTATTAATGTCTATTTTTAGCTTTAACCAGGCAAACAATGCTTGCTGACTGTAGGCCACTCGAACGAACAGACCGTCTGCTTTGCTACATTTCTCAAAAGTTCCTACTAACAGAATTATTCAACTATAGGAAACGAAGCACTAGGTCCAGTGCTTACACTCCAACAGTTTAAGGTTTACATCAACTCTTGTGGTCCCCTGGTTGTGTATACAGACCATAACCCATTGACCCGTCTGTTACTCTTTGTTTATTTTATGCACAACACAACACCCTACAACACTCACACACATCCATGCTTTCCACTCGCACATCATGCATTTCACACTGACTTTACTGACAGCTACACTCCATGATTTATAATTATTTGTTATGAAATATATTTTCATCTATTTCTGTCAAATGAATTATTTTTGTTGGCCATTAACATGATGTGTTCTTCCTTGTCATGGCCGTATGAGCCAGGCTGTGACAATAGGAACAGTGACAGAGGTTTTTTCTTGCTTTAATCATCCTCCTGCTTATTACTAGATCACTCTTTAATGCAGTTTCAACATAAATGATGGGGCACTAAATCCACAGCTGTTCCTCTGTGCAAAAATGTATTCAAAGGTTTATCTAAAGTTAATATTAGGCCTCAGCCATCTGTTAAATTAAGCATATATCTCCAAAAGTCTTAGTTCGTCTTAGTCTTAGTGTAAAATCTCTCCTTGAGTGTCCCTGTTAAAAATCTGTGTCAGTGTTCATAGTGGCACCTGACTATTGCTACAGGACACACCTGAAAAACTGTGACCCCAGTATTATTATAACCAATTATATACTCTGTCAATGAAATTGCTGGGAAACCAGGGATGTTGCAGTTATATGATGTTCATCTTAAACACTGGGGCACAGGCCACTGTCCATGCAACTACAGTTTTATGAATTCTGGGTAACTGCCAGAGATGGTACATAAAACCTGAACTTCCACCAGTCAGGAAGAATGAAGTTGAACTATCAGAGTTGATGTTTTTTCTCAAGAAGTGTTGATCCAACAAACAGTACAGACTGAGACTGACTCTAATATACTATTTGCTGAGCTAATAAAAGAAACATAGCATCATATTATTTTTGAAAGTTTTCTGTCTGATAAAATTAAAAGGGAATTTTTCGAAATTATTGATAAAACTATGTGACATCAAATATTTCTGTTGACAAATATGCATTATCAATCTGAGCCATGTCATTAAGAAGAATAGTCATTTGATAGTCAGTAATAACTATCTGTGAAGGTTCTGCCATAGTTAAATAAAGGTTGGATAATATTTGTACTGACTCCAGAATTTCAGCACTTAAACTTAATTACAGTTGGTCCAAACACCAGCTAATAGATGCATTACTGCCAGCAACTGAAATGTAGTGGTGCAGCTGACCTTATTCTACCTGTATGACCCGTTATATTTACCCATAGTTATGGGGGTTTTTTTATGTGACATCTACCAAAACAATTAAGACAGGAGCAAATGGAAATTGTAGTATACAGAGGGACTTTCAAGTGATAGTTTGGGTTATGCTATGGCATGGCGTGACATGAACGATGGCAAACTGGTCATTCTCCTGAAGTAGATTGTTGGGCTGCAACGGTAAGTGTCAAGATAGAATCCCGTCCCTTCAACCATTGCTGCTTTTCCCTTAGGTCCATGTTAGAACGCAGATAGATGGGTCAACAAAACACAGGAATGTCACACAGAAGAGCGGTGTTCAATTCCCATGTGAAAGTGACAACTTATGTTCGACAAACCATGTTATTGTTGTAACCATGATAACAGATACTGTCTAATCTTAAGGAAATACTTATTTTAACTCAAAC
Organism: Trachinotus anak; assembly: GCF_046630095.1. NCBI lineage: Eukaryota > Metazoa > Chordata > Actinopteri > Carangiformes > Carangidae > Trachinotus > Trachinotus anak. Next base: position 28,389,307 of record NW_027273883.1, read on the forward strand.
CACCATCTTTTCCTAAACCTAACCAAAGGGGATTTGTAAGTGAACCTCACCAAGCCATGACCATTAATTATTGTAACCATCAGAATCAGAATCAGAATCGGTTTTATTGCCAAGTATGTTTCCACATACAAGGAATTGTGCTGGTGATTGGCGCAATTGGGGATCGGGGGGATCAGTGACAGTGGGGCTCTCTAGCCTTGTTGATAAGGCTGATCGCAGATGGGAAGAAGCTGTTTTTGTGGCGAGAGATTTTGGTCCCTCCTGCCAGAGGGGAGTGACTCAAAGAGTTTGTGTCCAGGGTGGGAGGAGTCAGCTACAATCTTCCCTGCACGCCTCAGAGTCCTTGCTGAGCTTTTTTGATGAGGGATGTTCAGCTCCCACTTAATGTCCTGTGTAATGGTGGTTCCCAAGAAGCGGAAATGCTCCACAGTGGCCACGGGGGAGTCGCACAGGATGATGGGGGTGGGTGGGGCTGGGTTTTTCCTGAAGTCCACTATCATCTCCACTGTCTTCAGAGCGTTAAGCTCTAGGTTGTTCTGCCTGCACCAATTCACCAGACGGTCAGTCTCCCACCTGTAGGCAGACTCATCGCCATCAGAGATGAGTCCAATGAGAGTGGTGTCGTCTGCAAACTTCAGGATCTTGACAGACTGATGGCTGGAGGTGCAGGTGTTGGTGTACAGGGAGAAGAGCAGAAGAGAAAGAACGCAGCCTTGCGGGGATCCAGTGCTGATGGTCTGGGAGTCAGACACATGCTTTCCTAGCTTCACGTGCTGCCTCCTGTCAGACAGGAAGTCGGTGATCCACCTGCAGTTGGAGTCAGGCACTCTCAGCTGGGAGAGCTTGTCCTGCAGCAGAGCCGGGATGATGGTGTTGAAGGCAGAGCTGAAGTCCACAAACAGGATCCTGGCATAGGTTCCTGAGGAGTCCAGGTGCTGGAGGATGAAGTGCAGAGCCATGTTGACGGCGTCGTCTACAGACCTGTTGGCTCTGTAGGCGAACTGCAGGTGGTCCAGGAGTGGGTCAGTGATGGATTTGAGGTGGGACAGGACAAGGCGCTCAAATGATTTCATGACCACAGAGGTCAGGGCAATGGGTCTGTAGTCATTTAGTCCTGTGGGCCTTGGTTTTTTGGGGACAGGGATGATGGTGGAAGATTTGAAGCAGGCTGGCACGTGGCAGGTCTCCAGTGAGGTGTTGAAGATGTCTGTGAACACCGGAGACAGCTGATCAGCACAGTGCTTCAGGGATGATGGAGAGACAGAGTCAGGACCAGCTGCTTTGCGGGGGTTTTGCTTCTTAAAAAGCCTGTTGACATCTCTCTCCAGGATAGAGAGAGACGTTCCTTTGGTAGGGGAGGAGGGGGGTTCTGATGTGGCTAGTTGTTGAGGTGCCAGGGTCCCTGCTAAAGTGGGGGAGGAGAAGCTGGTGGTCTGGAGGTGGTGGCTGGATTCGCGGGGGTTGGTGTCAGGCCTGTCCCATTGTCTTTCAAAGCGGCAGTAGAACTCATTCAGATCGTTGGCCAGACGGAAGTCGTTAATGGAGTGGGGGTGTTTAGGTTTGTAGTTAGTGATCTGTCTGAGCCCTTTCCAGACAGAAGCAGAGTCATTGGCTGAGAACTGGAGCTGAAGTTTTTCAGAGTACAGTTGTTTAGCTTCTCTCACCGCCTTGCTAAACCTGTCCTTGGACTCTTTAAACCTGTCCCTGTCTCCACTCCTGAAAGCTTCCTCCTTTTGCCTCCTGAGCTGACTGAGCTTAGCTGTGAACCAGGGTTTGTCATTGTTATAACTCACCCTGGTAGGTGATGGGATACAGCAGTCCTCACAGAAGCTGATGTATGACGTCACAGCCTCTGTGAACTCATCCAGACTGTTGGAAGCAGTCCTGAACACCTCCCAGTTAGTGCAGTCCAAACATGCCCGCAGATCCTCTATGGCTTCACTGCTCCACTGCTTCGATGTCTTCACAACAGGTTTACACAGTTTTAGTTTCTGCCTGTATGTGGGAATCAGGTGGACCATGACATGGTCAGAGTGGCCCAGTGCAGCCCGGGGGACGGCGTGATAAGCACCACTGATTGTGGTGTAACAGTGGTCCAGAGTGTTCCCCTCTCTGGTCAGGCAATTAACAAACTGTCTGTATTTGGGCAGTTCGTGGTTGAGGTTACCTTTGTTAAAGTCACCAAGGACAATAACTACGGAGTCCGGGTTGGTCCGCTCCACACACAGTATCTGGTCGGCGAGCGCCCGCTGTGCCTCCTGCACGTTGGCCTGTGGTGGGATGTAAACACCGACCAGGATGAATGAAGTGAACTCACAGGGGGAGTAGAAGGGTCTGCAGATAGCCTAATGATGAAAGTTTCCAGGTCAGGAGAACAGTGCTGCAGGATCACTGTCACGTCTTTGCACCAGCCACTGTTAGCATAAAAACAGATTCCGGAATCAATCCACACAGCCAGGTCTCTGTGAAGCACAGCACGGAAGATGAAGAAAAGTCTCTGTTCTTCTGCACCAGTAGCTGAAGTTCATCCAGTTTGTTGGGCAGTGAACGCACCTTGGAGAGAAAGATACCTGGGAGCGGTGTGCGGAGTCCGCGCCGGCGGAGACGCGCAAGCGCACCGGCACGTTTTCCTCTCCTCCGGCGTTTCACTGCGAGAGTAACGGTCAGTGCACCTTTGACCAAAATGTCCAATAATTCCACAGGTGAGTCGAGAAAGGTGGGAAAAAAATCCACTGGAGTTGTTTCTTTTATGTTAATGAGCTCTTCTCTGGTGAAAGAGCTCCAGAAACCAAGGCAGAAAACTGAATTTATAAAGAAAATAAGGCAAAAAAAAGTGCGCACCAAAACACCGAGGCAGCCATCCGCGGCGCCATGGCAACCATGGGGGACAAAGATCCAGTACAAAGCTGTTGGTACAGTCCGCGTGTTTATTATTACAACCTTGACAACCAAGGTGTGGTACACCTGCCACCATAGGGGCACTATTTCAGGAGACACTCCTATGGGCTGTATCAGAGGGTTAGAAAAAACGACCTGTGCGGTTGTTCAGGTTGGAATACTGGTTGGTTTTCTGAATACCACTTGGAAGCACTATTAGGAGAAGTGTGCATTAAGTGAAGGCTAAGTACATTGTGTGCTATGTGATTTTAGACACACTTGCCTACTACTTGGCAGTGAGTGAATGTGCACTTTGATCTATTCTGATCATAAGAAAAATCCTGCTTCAACGGCCACCAAACATACTTCTTTTGATTGACTGACAGTTAAGACAATACTTATGGTTTAATCATAATTGCTAATGAGTGCTCATTGCACCCTATCTCGTAATTTTTTTTCTTGTATCAAGACAACTGACAATCAATACATGCCCCATGGCCAATCAGCAGCAAGAGCAAAAATATCTTAAAATAATAAGTAAAAGGAAATGACTAAATCACAGAGGGATAAGACAAATTATGAGGAGTTAGCCAGTTAGGCAGAAGATGACGAAGATGATGTTTTCTCTGTACAGGTCACAGAGGAAGAAAATAGCAAGAAGCATTAAATGAAATGACTGAAAGAAGTACAGGAAATAAACATAATGCACTTATGGTTGGTGTGTTGTTCAGTACTACTTTCTTTTGAGATGCTATTACCTTAGAGTCAAGGTCAAAAAGTACCACAAAAAATATAAAAATTGTCATTGTGAAAGTTCCACAGAGCTTTGAAAATTTGTAGGAACCCCAATACCAGCTTGAATAGCAGGCAGTCAATCAAAATGTTGACTCTAATGAGTTGTGAAACAAGGCAGCACACACCTTCATGGCCAAGAGGCACAAACTCTTGCAAAACTCACTTTCAATATTATGATGACAAAGCACCCTCATGCCTGGAGTCCTCAAAACCCACAGAAAGGCCTCATTCATCTTCTGCTCTCCTCTGTTGCCAATGAGAGGACACCATTCGGATCGCTGTACGCTCACAGGTTGAATTCAGATTTGATTTGATACTCCCACTGAAAATATTACAGGGCTCTTGAAAGGGCCTGTGAACAAGCAGGACCAATCTTAGTAGGTAAGAGAGATTTATAGGATCCTTGCTTTGTGCAGAACTTTAAAGACACACTGCCTGATTTTATAACAGGACCCAAGGGTGCCTCAAAATGTCTTCTCAGTTTACTAGTAGTATGTAAAAAACCAACTCGGAATTGTTGTATACATGCATGATTAATGTCATAGTATTTAAGGTGTAATTTTTGGTTTGGATAGGTACACCTGTAGTTACTGGTGGAAACAGCAAATGCACTTTAATACAACAAATCCGCTTCAGAGTTCCATTTGAAATGATGTGTGTAAACACAACAAAATGCAGTAGAAGAGCAACTTGTGTGTCTATCTGTCTGAGCCTGAAGGAACCACTACAACCACTACAACATGGAGGATTATATGCCCAGCAGAGGTGGCCCAACCATCTCACGCCAGCCTCACACATTGAAAAAATAGGGACAAAATTTCAAAGTAACCTGTAAGTGTAATACAAGCAGCCATGTAGCAAACAGCCAATTGACAAGCAGCCTAATGATGACTGTGGCTGCCTTTCTCAAATGACCATTGCCTTGCATATCGTTGGGTTCCCTCCAGAGCTCTCTCTTGTCTCTCTTGTCTCTTCTACATAGCCAGCGTTAGCATTAACAGCTGTTTACTTATTAGTCTGCAAGAAACTTTGAGAGTTCAGCATCAAACTTCATTCCTTTACTCACCAACAGCTGTCTCTGACAGTGGAAAGCAACACCAGTCTTAACTCTTGTTTCTATCTAATGCAATGATGTCAAGTGACAGAAACCAGCAGCAGAGAAACCTTACCAATAGCCCCTTTAAAATGCTCCCGAACAAACTGTGGATTTTGAGAGTTTTCACATTTTAATAAAGACTGAAGACACTTTTTTCCTATTTTATTTCATTGTTGTACTCTAGATCATGTTCAAGTTTTGAACTTAGTGCAATAATTAACTGTTCCCAGTTTTTTGTCTTCCACAGTTGAATTCAATCAATATTTAAAGTTCTGATAAGGTTTGGGGTGGACATGCATCAGTTCCAAGCTTACAATAATCCTCCAAAAAAAGTGAGTGTAAGTCAATGAAATGTCCCCAGAAATTTTTGTGTGTGTGGTTATGTCAGCTTATGAAATGTGCACATGGCTGTTTTATCCATGACATGCAAGTGTCTGCCTCAAAAAAAACAGCCATATGCAAATAATTGCACTGATTTACAAACTGTACCCTTTCCCCTGTGCCTGTGTTTTTTTCTTCTTAAATGGGCTTCAGTGGAAATCAAACTGAAGGTGGCTCTTAACAAAGAGTAGCTCTGAAGTTTCACTCTGCCCGTCCATGCTTAACGGAAGACAGGTTTTCTCTGGGTAGATGGTCGTGTGTGTGTGTGGGTGTGTGTGTGTTGGGGTGGGGGGTTGGGTAGGGTGGGGGGTTGGGGGGTGGTTGAGTCCTAGCTCTTTGACAGAATTGTAAAGCGGCAGAATGAACAGATGTCTCCCCATGATTAATGTTCCTCTCTGCCTTGCCTCAGAGGAGCTGCGTGCCCATGCATCTCTAACCCTACACCCACCTCCTCCCCAGCACTCTATAAAGCTAATTTCTTTAACTCGGAGCTTTCTCCATCTTCTCTAGTCTCATCTTGCTCTTCCTCACTTATATTCCTCCCTCTAGAAACCTCAATTTCTTGCAATGTTTTTTGGTAAAATTAGAAAAAACTAGGACCTTTCCTGATTAATTTCACAGCATTGAATTTTTTTTTTGCTCCAGTCAAGCATTGGAACTGAAGAACATTACATAAAGTCTCATTTTCACCTACTGTGGCATAACGCTTTAAATGTACGGTGATGTCGCAAGACTTTTGAAAGCAAGGCCGTGTGGCGAAGGGATCAATTATAGGGAGAAACAAATAGAAACAATCACACACTCCTTTCTCTCCCTACTGTGTCACCTGAAATGCCTGAAAACCTTGTTCAGGTAGTGTAACCCTGACCCCTTTTGGCTAAAGTTGGAATGGATTTTTCTTGTTTATTTATTTTTTATATTTTCTGTTGTTTTTTGCTTTAATGTGCAGAAAATAAATTAACATTCAGCCATATTTTTCCTTTCAGTAGCTTGAATTTATCCGAGCAGTTGCCACTCACATCACCAAGATGATCTATGCTCCACTAGTTTCTCTCATTTCTTATTCTCCAAACATATGCAGCTATAGAATCACCTCAGCACTAGACATTTTGACCTGTGACTTGACAGAATGACACAGTAATAGCTTTGCAAAGACTGCATCTTTTATTTTCTCAAAACATGTTTCCCAGTTCATCTTCTCCTTTCTTTATAATGTTTTTATTTTTGGATGAGATCCCCAAGGAACCACAGAGCAACAGCGCCCCCCGCTGTAGCTGCGGGGGGAAGAGGAAACCCACACAGTCTCTGGGGGAAATTGCCCATTAAAATCCTGCACTGCATGGTAATGAATACCAGGCCTATGGTAAAGGGCTCGCATTAAATATTTACACTCTCACTTAATATTTCATGTGGTAATTTCATATTTAAATTGGATTTAATTTTTAATATAAATACAGAGCTAAGTGGAGTATACTATTCTCAAACATCAATCCATACACCTTCCAGATGACTTGGGGAGTAAATATGACATGGACAGCATACACTTGTAGATCCTCACAGCCAGAAGAGACACAGACACAAACTAAGGCAGACAGACAGGATAGCCACTGCGATTCTGTTCTAGGCTTTAGGGGAGAGTGGGAGCAGATCAGTCATTTTAAGTGCATGGTCTCAAGATCCCAGATATTTATATATACTGTATCTCAGGATGCTGTGCATCCCTGTAAATTATCAGATCATATCTAAACAATCTAAAAAACTTAATAAATGTTAGTTCATGTCAGAATAGTAAGCAGAGGATGATCTGAAACTTTAATCCAGAGAAAATTCAGACGACCCTAAGGACACTTTCATTTACATTTACTTTATGCATCTCTGTCGGCTGCATCCTTAAAGCCTCGTTGTGGGTATACTTGTGCTTTTGCAAATTATCACTAACTTTGTCAGGGGAAAGCCTTTTGTAAAAGTAGTAAGGGCTTACTCCAAATTCAAAGGTGGTGATGTTGAAGTCATGCGACATGGTGTAATTTATTTAAAACTTATCTAAAACTGTAAAGTAAAAAGCTTTTTACTTCTGATGATTGTATTTGGGCTTCAGACATCATAAAGTGGTGTTCATTAGCACAGATTATCCTTCTGAACAAAACATGTAAGTATCTTAAACTCGTATTTGTTGCAGAGTTTATTTTCTGCAATAATCCAAAAGCTAATGTAAAAATCCTATTGGCTTGTTGTCGTGGGAAACAGGGTGATGCTAACTTCCAGGTTGGCCTACAAAAACATGTTATCCCTGCAGCTCTCTATGTCCCATTATCACAGACTCAGACTTTAAGGCATGTTTCTGCTGTCAAGGTAATGAGGGCTCAGGGCTGTCCTACTGTCAAATCATCACGTGCATGAGGGCTCACTAGCAGACATTTTGAGCCCTTTGTGCTCACTTTCTATAAGTCTGCATTTCTGCAGATTATTAATTTACATGTTTATTTAGATGCAAGTACAAACACAGAGCCCACTGGTGATTCAAAGCCAGAGGTGTGTGTAGTTGTCCTATGTCCTATGATGGCATGATGATGAGATCTTATCCAACATTTCTATTTTGTTTACAAACAGATAGCAAAGGAATAAAAAAAATGTAAAACCAGTAAAACCAAAACCAAAGTCCCAAACCCACAATGGCGTCGTCAAGGTAACATGACATGTCTCAAAGTGCTGTCCCATTCCTCTTTACACCATTTCGAGTCCTTGCAGCATCTCAATTAAGTCTGAGGGTTCAGAGCTCAGGCCTTGGGATGGGGGTGGAGTGGGTGGGGGCACTGGGATTGGGTCATTCAGTCATCATTCATTTTATTATTTACACCTGTGCTTTCTCCTCTGTGACATGTCAAAATGTCTTCAGTGAAAGAGGTCTATTCCCACTTCAGTCACCTACCCAATAGCCAAATAAGTCCCTTTGGATTTTTGTTTCCCTGCTTTCATCCCTCTGAGCTTCAGTTGTCTGTTTTAACTGCCTGTTATGCCCGGCTCATTCAGAAGCATAACAGAGAAGGCAGGTCTACGCAGTAACCAACTGAACAAACAAATTTATTAAGGACAACTCAACTCAAATGAGCAAACTAGAAAATATGAAATTAAACTACCAGTACAAAAATGAGGCCTTAACTAAACACAATCCAAAACTAAACTGACCTTCCAGGAGGGCTGAGGGAGCGAGAGAGAGAAGCAATCTTGAAACCTACAGCTGATACAGGCTCCAACCAGGTGAAGCCAGTCAGGCAAATCAGGAAGAACCTAAAAAAGAAAGGAAGCAGGAACAGGCCAAAACAAATAAGAGTCATACGGCTCAGGGCCGTCACAGCCTGCTCACTGCCAACATCTACTTTTGCTTCTGGACCACGTGGACTTTGCTTTTCACCAGCTGGCCTTCTGGTGAGTAGACAATTTTGTTTCTCCAGCAAAATAAACTTTAGAGCTAATTAGCTTTGTCTAATATGTTTGGAGGAAAGTTGTGAGTTGGATGAGGCTGCCAATCCATAACTATAAATGTTTTTTTTTAAAAAGCCAACTTGTTCTACAAGAGCACCTAGAGTTGCCCCAACTAATGACTGGGCAGGTGGAGACAAACACCACTCCAAATATATGCTTAAGTTTGCTAACACACTCTCCCAACTTTAAAAGGTGACAATATGCCAGATGTTGTGTTTCCAGTTATAAATAAATAAAATGAAGTTTTAGTGAACTGAAAGCCCAACTTCACACCATGGAAACCCAATCATTAGCTGCTGTAGTTAGCCAGCCCCCAGTAGCTTGTGCCAGCCGATTCCATGATGATTGCCATGGTTCTAAACTAAGAAGAAAATTTGTCTTGCCCAAACAAATCTCAAATTTGTCTTTCTAAATAAAACAAAATTGTATAAAGAAATACCATAAATATTTCAAATAATAATTAGTCTTACTGTTTTAACACAATTTAACATAAATATATACAAGTGACCAGGACACTAAAATTACAGAAAAAAAAGGAAGGACACATTAACCAAAAATCAAATAAACCACAGGCTGCAGAAATAGCAGTCTCCATGCTAGGCTTTTAAACCTTCATCCACTGGTGCACAGGTGCACCTCATGGAGGTTGAACTGGGAACAGCCTGGGTGGAGCTAAAGGGGAGACAGGACAAGAAAAGTTAAAAGGCACCAGGAATGACATGGTGCCTCAACATTATATTACTTATCAAATAGATCAAAGGTTATCCATTAGCTTTCATACCGATTCTTAAATACACCATTATGCCAAAAGAAGAAAATGCTACTTACATTGAAAGGTATTCAAAAGACACATGGGAAACACCTACAAGAACTCAGGTAAGGTGAAGGGGGTTTGGAACATCCTATATTAGGTTTAAGGGACCACCACGTGGTGTCTTCTTGTGGAGAAGAAGTTTGCCGGTTCTAACTCTGGGTGACTGACGGAAGCAACGCAGAAGAAGAAGTTCACCACCAACCAGTTCACATTTGGAAAAGGTTAAGGGCTCAGGAGGTGAAAAGGTCCTGGAGACCTCCAGCTCCTGGTTTACCATTTTGCCATCTTTTTAAAATATGTGGTCACATGATCAGTTTTCTGGAAACAAGAGGCAAATGGTACCACTCCTCCAGGAAAATAAAGCTAATCCCTTCCTCATATGGCATTGGCAGGCTTCAGTATGAATTACAAAAAGAGAATTTTTATCTACTTTTGATAAAGTTCCAAATAGCAATTAATTGGATAATGCACACAAACAAGATTGAGTTCTTGACATGCAGCACAGATTAGTGAGGATTAAACTGAATAATATATATCTATATTTTAAAAATTGACCTATTTGACATAGCTTCATCAGCGTGGGCACCGCACAGACTGTGAGTGACAGCATCCAGAAGATTTTGCAACATGGCAACAAGAGCTGAGATAGCACACAGGAATACGTGACGGTATGTCATCCTTGTCATTGGCCACTGAACAAGCTGTCATTTCAAACATTCAGCCCAGAGGAGGACCAGACAGCACAGAGATCTGTCTCCAGAGAGGAAAGTGCAGAAAGCTTCCCTACAATCATCGTTTTTGCTCTCAGCAGACATTATGTGGTTTGCTCAGAAGGGGGTGATGGAGAGGATTCACCAGACTTGAGCTTATCCCATCAAAGCAAATAGTGCAGGCAGAAGTAATCAATCACTAGAATGATGAGGTCTGGATAGATTGTTAGTTCTCCAGTGTGACATAATATTTCACCCATTTATCTCTCGATTGTGTCATTCGTCTTTATTTTATGCTTCATGTCAAAGATCAGTATATTTTATCAATATTAAGCATTGGCGGCAGCTCAAACCTGAAATACATTAACACATCTCTTCATTTCCCCCATCTTCAGTTATATTTGTTAGCATTCCTGTTCATCACTCTCTCAGATCAGAACGACTTGTTATTTGCCTATTTGATGCACCAGCTCCACCTATAATGCACCCTCGCATTGTTTAGCAGCCACAGAAAATGTCAGGGCGTTAACTGTAATAG